>NC_080075.1:26437685-26737685 GCF_949987535.1 Balaenoptera acutorostrata | reverse complement strand
TTTTGTCTACATGGCTATTTCCTTGTCCTGTTGGTAAGGAATCCAACATTGTAAGACATATTGCATGTTTTTCTCTTGACGATCGTTGACCTTGAAGCGTCATGAACTAAGTTGAGCTGTTGGATTTTGTGGAGAAACTTTCAAAAGGGTCTGTGAAAAAGGCATTGTGGTGAGTCGCATTATGCACCCGAGCGTAAGGAGCAGATATCTGCCACCAGCCCAACTTGGCCTGGATTGCCTCTGTTTTAGTTCCCCCGGTTAGTGCTTTTCTCCCTAACCACTCTTGTGACTGTGATCATGTGAGTAAGGGCTGAGTTGCTAGAGATTTCTGTGTGAGGTAAGCTGGTTTGAGGGAGGAAATCTATGGACCTAGTCATTTTCCTTGGTGGTAAGCTTTCAGGGGTGCAAAGATTGATCTTCCTGGGGACTTTTCTGGTCCCAGGAAGATATCGCATAGATGGGAGCTCCAAAGGCACACATTGAATCTTTAGGCCTGTTTTTCCTATTAGGAGATACGAGTTTCTTCACTGATGGGGATGATGCTTATCTGAGAAGAAATTGTGAAAGGTGGTGTAGTATAGAGGTGTGGCTTAAGCTTTTAAGTTTTCTTCAGGGTTTTTCCCCTAAGCTTCCTACTTCAGACGGCCTACTTACATGATACTAGTATGTGATGTCAGGCTAACAACTTCCTAAATATACCTGCAAGCCAGATCAGTGTCTCTTTTCTCTGTATTCCCATGGAAATCAAGGGTCCCGCCGAATTTTCCATCGAAACAGTTGATTTGCGTTGTCTCTAGGCATGCTGAAGGGCGTACCGTTGCTTCCTAACCGGTGTCGTTTGGGAGAGCTACCTCTGTACGTTCAAATGATGAACTCTGAGACTTTGCTCATGTGTGCGGTAAACCCTTGAGTTCCCTAAGACCTTCCTTTCCTCCATCTCATACCCCATTAAGCCCGCTTCAGTTTATCTCCTGCATTTCTTTGGAATCTGTCAGCTCTTCCTCAACATCCTAATACTGAACTTGCCTGTCTGTTGCGACTAGGTCCTAACTAGTGTCCATATATCTTGTTTCCTTCCAATCCATTCTTCACACAAGAAACCTTCAAAGCAAGTTGGAACATTGCTCGTAAGCATCGCTCACAAACATTGTTTTGCGAATAGAAAGCACAGTGTTGGCCTTTACGACTCTGCGTGGTCTAGAATCCTCTCTGCTTCTCTAGCCCCATCTTGTGCCACTTGTGCCCTCACTTTCTATGCTTCAGATACACTGAATTAACCTTAGTTCTCACTCATCTGACAGAAGTCAGTTCAGATATTATTTTTCACCGTGATTCCTCGCATTAAGGAATTTGATTTTCAGGTTTTGTATGAGGACTAAAACTCAACTGGGAAGTGGAAGAATTGAGTTTCAACTGTTTCAGTCAACACGCATGTATTAATGATACCTGCGTACTGAACACCGGGCTAGGTTTCATGAGGGATCCAGAAGTTCTGGCCATCTCTGGTTTTGGATATCCCTTATTTGTTGAGACCTTTGCGTTGTCTGGTTGCCTTTTGTCTGTTTTCCAGATGGGAAAACAGGAACAAGGGAAGTATAGGTTATTATTAGGTGGGGTTGAACAAGTGGAGCAGCAAACTGCAAAGCAGAAAGAAGAGGGACGTACTCTAGAGGGATATGATTTCCATTTTCAAGGCGACTGCATCCTGTGCAGGGAGACAGCCTAACATAAAATGTGCCTAACAACAAATATATTGACTTCTTACTAAAAATCTCCAGTTCATGTAACCAAGGGGTTTATACCTTCTCCTTTAAAAGTGATATTCCTGGGACTTCCCTGGTGGTCCAGTGGTGAAGACTCTGCGCTTCCAGTGCAGCAGGCGTGGGTTCAATCCCTGGTTGGGGAGCTAAGATCCCACATGCTGCGCAGCCAAAGAAAGTTTTTTCAAAAGTTATATTCCTGTATTATTGAATTTAGTGGTTTAGATTTTGTTTTAATGTTAAGAAGATTTCAGTTTCTTTACCAGGAACAAACAAAACATAATGTAAAAATCGTTTCCCAGAAACGATTTCCATCATTCTCTTCTTCCCTTTCTCCCGCAGAGTGGTGTTTCATCTTGACAAGCTCTCTGTCATTCCATAGGAAAGCTGTCTGGCTTGGAGGTTGCAATCCCAGGGAATTTTTCATCACCAGGGAAGTCTCCATCACTACAGAGGGATCAAGGGAGAAGTCAGTCCCTGGTAAGTGAGATGCTCCCCCTAAACACCAACACAGCAGGCGTGTACCTTTCAAGGGGTTCAGGGGCAAGCTGGGCAAGGCATTTCTACTAACTCTTCTTAAGGACCATAGACAGTGCCCTATGCTACGAGGTAAGCGGTGACTGTTGTAATTTTTACTGGCGATCATTTCATGTCACTGATTCTTGGCTTTCTTTGTATTTCATAGGACTGTTATAAGTCCAATACAAAATGAGTCTTATTTTTAAAACACTGAAGTGTTTTACAAAGCCTAGCATTCTCATCTAGAGTCCTTTCAGTTCTCCCCACTTTCCTGAGAGGCTAAGAACACTTCACACCATGAACTAGGAGAGGGGGTAGAGCCCTTTCTGATGAAATGTATCAACAAAGACAGAGTCTTAGCCTGCTTGCTCTCTGGACAGGATCTCGGACCACAAGGTCTTAAATCCTGGTATAAATGAAGGAAGTGAGGACAGTTCAACTGGCACTCTCATAACAAGAGTTCTGAAACACCTTCCAAAGAGACTATAGCAGTAGATGAGGGAAGGGAGTGCTACAGTGTGGTATAGTACAGGGGGAATGATCGGCTACAGCAGTGAAAAATGTGGTACCTATTGGTGTGCTCTCGGGGTTCTTGTACATGTAGCATAGATGACCTTTACAGTGGCCCTCCCACCTTCCCTCCTGCATTAGGTGTTCTTTTTTTTGTTGTTGTTAATTTATGTTTATTTATTTATTTATTGTTTGAACTTATTTATTCTACGTATTTATTTTTTTGGCCGCACTGGCTCTTCATTGCTGTGCACGGGCTTTCTCTAGTTACGGCTAGCGGGGGCTACTCTTGGTTGCGGTGTGCGGGCTTCTCATCGCGGTGGCTTCTCTTGTAGCGGAGCATGGGCTGTAGGCGCGTGGGCTTCGGTAGTTGAGGCTCTCGGGCTCTAGAATGCAGGCTCAGTCGTTGTGGCACATGGGCTTAGTTGCTCCACGGCATGTGGGATCTTCCCAGACCAGGGCTCGAAGCCGTGTCCCCCGCATTGCATTGGCAGGCGGATTCTTCACCACGGCGCCACCAGGGAAGCCCTAGGTGTTCTTCTATAGAGTCTCAAAACAGAGGGCACTGAGCGAAGGTAGTGGTTATTAAAGGCTCAGGATCTAAATTCTACCTGTCTCTACACCACTTCCCAGCTGTCGATTTGACCCCATTTTTGAACGCCGACCTCATTCTTCAACTTTCTCTGCCGTTTGTATACTCACCTTGAAAACTTGTTTCTGTGATGCGTTGAGCAGACACAGGGTGGCAGATTGCAGAGGTGGAAGCTGGTGGTCGGATATTTGTGGACTGAATCTCCTTTAGTCCCATTCCCATTTCTGGTTGCACAGAGGCCCTACTTCCTGTGTGTGACACAGAGCCATAGGATTGCAGGCAGGAGCCAAGTTCTCCATACAGTAAAGACCCCAGTGTGCCTTGGTTATAGTAATCTACCTGGCTTCCTTCCTGGTAGGGAAGTGACAGGCGGCTATGCCCCTGATTTGGAATCTGAGATGGTGTTCCCTGAGCAAGGCTGGCAGAAAGCGATGGATAGAGAGGGACCATGTTATTGGCGTCTGAAGTTTTATCATACTGGGCTGCCATAAACACGGAGGAAGCAGCTGTGTGCCGGTCAGTGAGTGCCAGAGTAAAGTCTCCGAGTGAAGAAGAATTCTTTTCAGTGCTTCCTGTGATGTCCCACTCAAGAACACCTGGATAGGAAGGAGCTGAAGTGGAGATCTGGCTGTGGTCAGTAACTCCAGATAACATAGTCGTGCTAGAATGTTGGTAAAGGTAGGCACTACCCATGAGTGTCTGGAAAGAGGTACCGGTAGCCGATGCCGAACTGACGGCAGGGGCAGAGACTCTGGAGAAGTTGCAGACACTTCGTGTTAGGGAAGTTGCATTGCGCACCACAGGAAGAGAATGCTGCAGAGAATTTAGAGTTCCAAGTAGAGATAGATTTTGGAAATTTTCTGGAAGAACAAGAGGCTCATGAAAAACTCAGGGAGGTTGAGAAATTCTCACTCCGTTTGAGGAACAGCATTATCTTAAGGTTCTTGCTATCAGGACGGCTCTACTATCCATACTTCCTGAGACACCCAAAATCAGACAGTTAATGACGGCTGTAAGGACTGAGCAGTTTTCCAGTCTTCTGTATTAACTGCCTGTGCTCCCATCTTGGGCGCGGATGGGCAGAAGAGCCAAGTGGTATGGTGCAGACATTGTTCTCTAGGCTGGAAGCAACCTTCTCCCTGCCCTGTCTTTCCCTTCAGCCTGCACTCGTATTGACCTCTATGCTACTTCCTAGACTGGAAGCATTTTAGAACTAGGAGGCCCTTAGAGAACTTCTGTTTTCTCAGTCTCATTTCGTGAGTAAGGAAACTGAGGCTCAGAGAGGTCGGGTTGACTTGTTCAAGTTCTCTCATTAGGTTAGTATCATTACCAGGTTTCAGAACCTCAGTATCCTGACTTCCTTGCCAGGACTCTACTCTGAGCATGATACTGCCAGAAGGCAGGAGAAATAGAACTTATAATATAGGCATTTTTTTTGTCCATTAGAAAACAGTACGGCTATTACCATTGTCGTCTTCAGTGTCTCCCTTTGCTTGTACAGTTCCCACGCTATTACCTAGAGTTGACGTATAGCTCAGTCCAACTGGTGAATTGAAAGAGTCATTTTTGCCCTCTTCAAGCCTGGTTTCCCATCCTACCTCAAAATGATTACCCGAAAGTGGGTATCTTAAATGCTTTTGGAAAGAGAAAAGTTATCTGATTACTTCAGATTACTCATCTATGAAGTGGTTATAACACCACCACCAATAATAATAGCAGTGATAATTAATAGATGAATAAGCTGATATATTGCGTATGATTTATATGGAGGAAGATACAATAAGTTCTAGAAAGACAAAGAAAAATCATGACAAGCATATTACATAACGAAAAAGAAATCCATAGATATTAATGAAAACTGGGGTATGTGGCAAGTATCAAAGCCTAATGAATTTACTAACAAATGACATTCTGTACCATCCATGCAATATTATGAAAGTGAATGTTGCCCACTCTATTTTAGTGAATACTATTAACCAAAAAACACGATAGAGGTGATAGAGGTGAATGAATTCCTAGCCAATGCATACAGACAGAGAAGGTATATCAGTAAAAAATGCCTAACAAGCAACAGAATGCAATAAGTGTGGAATGTATAGGTAGCCACAACATATATAGACAAGTATTTCAATGAAAAGCGGTACGAAGCAGACAGGAAAATAATAAGGGTAAAAGAGTTTCATGATTGTGCTCATTCATATTTTTACCCAGCAAGTAACAGGTATTAAGCCTAGGAGAAATATATATTTCAATGAATATAGCTTATATAGTAAGCAGAAAGGAAGCTTAAAAAGTATCAAGAAGGTTTTTGTATTTATCCTAGAACTTAGATTAGAATCATCTTCAACATCCAAGAAGATGACATCCCAAAACCTCAAAAAACCATCATCCCTAGAATCCAATAAAAAACGATTTTCAAATGTCAGAAAATCCAAAGGACTCCACAATATTGTTTTCGATAAATGTGGATGTTTGTTTGTTTTTTTCTTTTGCCGCGCCGCGTGGCCCTGGCCGTGAAAGCACCGAGTCCTAAGCGCTGGACCGCCAGGGAATTCCCTAAATGGGGAATTAGAGATGTGGGGCTTGACTTTTTCTTTTTCTCCTTCGGTAGCTAAGATCTACAAGCGAACGATGGCTGTTGATCAATGTGCTCTCTGTGTTAGGAAGGAAATAACTGTAAAAATGAAAAGCAGCCTTGCCTTAGAACCTACATATCACACAAAGGAACGAGTCCTTCTGATTCAATTTAGAGGATATCATGTAAAATGTTTAACTGGTAAAATGTCTACCTAGTTTAAAAATTAGAAAGAATAAAACACTGAAAAGCAACCCCCTAGAGAACCACTTTGGTTTCTTGTTTACAGGAAGCATCATTTCCAAAACATATTTCTAAAATGTTTATATTCAAAACTGTCAAGTGCCAACTGTATTCAGAGAGGCAATAAAAGAAAGAAAACGGAGTATGACTTTTCTGATAAGCTGCCTTTCCTGGTGATCCCCTGTTCTGGCCTGACTTTCCTTCTTAGTCTGTTAATGTAAGGATTTGCTACCATCAACTTTGTTTTGCCCTGCTCTGAGCAGCTTTCCCTCTGTGCTGTTTCTGCTTTAATTTAAAATCTTTGGTTCCCATCAACATTCCATTGCAAAGTACGTTTTTCTTGAGAGCTCCTCTATGCCTTCCCTCTTCATTCTTATATTTTTTCCCATCTCTTGGTTCCTGTTGGCCTGTGCTAATGAAAACAATCCTAAACTTCCTTACGTTTGACTCTGTGCCTCCCTATATAGCCCAGTACTCTCCATCCTCTCTCCCTATTCTCTCTTTTCAACTGGTCGCAACACTAGTGGAGGGAGACCATTAGAGATGAAACATCTTGGTATATATTGCTAGTTTTCTATGTCACCTGGCTTTTCTATGTTTCTGTTGAAACCCTCCTGAGAAGTCTCTGATTTCATTTTCTCCATGGGTACCCTTTAAGGCTCAATACTGGAAAAGAAGGGGATCAGAGTGATCCACCCAATGTGGTAGCCTAACGTAACAGATAAGGAAAGCAGCAGGCTTTGTGAGACAGTCAGCGATTTGTCCAAAGTCACACAGATAGTAAACGTCAAAGTCAAAACTGAAATTAGGTCTCCAGACTTGTAGTTCAATACTTTCCCTCATTATTCCATGCTATTTTGAATCTCCTACTCAATTTAGGGGCCAAAGAAATCGAACGCAAAACTTTCCAAAGTTTCTTTTCTTACCTGACATGGTCAGAGAAGAGGAACCATCAACTGCAGGTACAAGGGCTGAGGAGACAACACTAGAGGATGTCTGAGTGGCTGCAGCTGAACGGCACACGTGTCCAGTCCAGAGGTCACTGGTTACTGGTCCAAACAGCTCCACGGAAACCCCAAGACTCTACCAAGTGGTAGTAGGTTTGGTAGGAGAGTGATGTCACAAAGCAGGCAGTTCAAAGGTATGAGCTAGCCAGTAGGGAGGTCCGATCCCCAACAGGAAGGCGGGGTTGGGTGAAGAGAGTGTAGGAGAGCTAAAACAACACCTAAGTTTCTGAGCTCTGGGGAGGAAATCCTAGAAGACAGATTTACCTCTCCCAGGCTCTTCCATTAGGGAAATCATTGCAACGTTTCTTACAGACGCTCATTAATATAATTAACTAACAGTTACTTATATTCTACAGAGTATTCTATTTTATGTATCATATACTTAGAGCTATATAGATGTTATTTAATTAATAATCCTTAGGAAGGAAAGAGCCATCTAGTTTGAACTATTACAGTTGTTCTGAAATCATATGTGTCTACTGAGTGAACTGATAGCAGCTTTTAAGGAGCAAAAGTAGGGATTAAGAAGCTCTTTTTGTAACTTGGTTCAAGAGTAGGGTGAAGTTTGTTGAGTGTACCTTGTGGAGAATGTTGTGGTCCAAGGCTCTTCTCTTTGAGTTTCTTCTCCTTGCCTCCTACCTTCCTTGGGCTGGGCTAGGCTGGGGGCCAGGTTGGACTTGCGACTTAACATTTCTCTTCCGCTTTCTTCTTCTTCTTCTTTTTTTTTTTTTTTTTCCTTCCATTATGGGCATTGCTTCTAGGACAAGCCTTGATCTTGCATTGGATGTTACTTCCTGTCAACTTCCAGCAGCCGGAGTCTTCTTTTCAGTGCTTGATGCTTCACGAAACCGACTCTGCCCGTTGGCAGCAAATACCAGAGAGCTAGGAGACAGAGCTGGTTGCAGACCTTTGCTCTTCCAGCCTTTGGTTGCAATTGTTTTGCCCATAATTTGCTAGCTCTAGTTCCTTGGGCCACACAGGTATCCTGCCATCCAGCTCTTTTTTCTATGTGAGAGATATTCTGAACACTGTCCCTTTTTGTTTGCACAGAAGTATATACAGTGTGGCAGTTACTGTAATCTCCTCCCCCTTGCAAACAGCCACTCTCGAATCTTGGACCTCTAGGACTCTCTGTCTTGCATGCTTGGGTGCAAGGCCAAGCAAAATGAAGAGGAGAATAATTAGAGAAAGAGGAGGGCGTTGGTGGAGAATTGGGAGCAGGTAAGGTGAAAGGGCACAGGAGAAAAGAGATGCATGTCGATTTTTTGGTTTCTGTGGGAAACAAGTTGACACACTTGGGCCTCATTTTGTATTAACAGAACAGAGAGTTAACGATATAAGTAGCTAGATAGTGGAGCAACTGCCACGAAGTCTGTACACTGAAGAGAACAGTCTCACATCTAGTTTTCATTTTGTTTTATGTCATAGTACCTTATTGATAGCATTCACTGGTGTGTTTGTAGAATACAGATGTGTTCAAATGCTCTGGTTTTGTCTACATGGCTATTTCCTTGTCCTGTTGGTAAGGAATCCAACATTGTAAGACATATTGCATGTTTTTCTCTTGACGATCGTTGACCTTGAAGCGTCATGAACTAAGTTGAGCTGTTGGATTTTGTGGAGAAACTTTCAAAAGGGTCTGTGAAAAAGGCATTGTGGTGAGTCGCATTATGCACCCGAGCGTAAGGAGCAGATATCTGCCACCAGCCCAACTTGGCCTGGATTGCCTCTGTTTTAGTTCCCCCGGTTAGTGCTTTTCTCCCTAACCACTCTTGTGACTGTGATCATGTGAGTAAGGGCTGAGTTGCTAGAGATTTCTGTGTGAGGTAAGCTGGTTTGAGGGAGGAAATCTATGGACCTAGTCATTTTCCTTGGTGGTAAGCTTTCAGGGGTGCAAAGATTGATCTTCCTGGGGACTTTTCTGGTCCCAGGAAGATATCGCATAGATGGGACCTCCAAAGGCACACATTGAATCTTTAGGCCTGTTTTTCCTATTAGGAGATACGAGTTTCTTCACTGATGGGGATGATGCTTATCTGAGAAGAAATTGTGAAAGGTGGTGTAGTATAGAGGTGTGGCTTAAGCTTTTAAGTTTTCTTCAGGGTTTTTCCCCTAAGCTTCCTACTTCAGACGGCCTACTTACATGATACTAGTATGTGATGTCAGGCTAACAACTTCCTAAATATACCTGCAAGCCAGATCAGTGTCTCTTTTCTCTGTATTCCCATGGAAATCAAGGGTCCCGCCGAATTTTCCATCGAAACAGTTGATTTGCGTTGTCTCTAGGCATGCTGAAGGGCGTACCGTTGCTTCCTAACCGGTGTCGTTTGGGAGAGCTACCTCTGTACGTTCAAATGATGAACTCTGAGACTTTGCTCATGTGTGCGGTAAACCCTTGAGTTCCCTAAGACCTTCCTTTCCTCCATCTCATACCCCATTAAGCCCGCTTCAGTTTATCTCCTGCATTTCTTTGGAATCTGTCAGCTCTTCCTCAACATCCTAATACTGAACTTGCCTGTCTGTTGCGACTAGGTCCTAACTAGTGTCCATATATCTTGTTTCCTTCCAATCCATTCTTCACACAAGAAACCTTCAAAGCAAGTTGGAACATTGCTCGTAAGCATCGCTCACAAACATTGTTTTGAGAATAGAAAGCACAGTGTTGGCCTTTACGACTCTGCGTGGTCTAGAATCCTCTCTGCTTCTCTAGCCCCATCTTGTGCCACTTGTGCCCTCACTTTCTATGCTTCAGATACACTGAATTAACCTTAGTTCTCACTCATCTGACAGAAGTCAGTTCAGATATTATTTTTCACCGTGATTCCTCGCATTAAGGAATTTGATTTTCAGGTTTTGTATGAGGACTAAAACTCAACTGGGAAGTGGAAGAATTGAGTTTCAACTGTTTCAGTCAACACGCATGTATTAATGATACCTGCGTACTGAACACCGGGCTAGGTTTCATGAGGGATCCAGAAGTTCTGGCCATCTCTGGTTTTGGATATCCCTTATTTGTTGAGACCTTTGCGTTGTCTGGTTGCCTTTTGTCTGTTTTCCAGATGGGAAAACAGGAACAAGGGAAGTATAGGTTATTATTAGGTGGGGTTGAACAAGTGGAGCAGCAAACTGCAAAGCAGAAAGAAGAGGGACGTACTCTAGAGGGATATGATTTCCATTTTCAAGGCGACTGCATCCTGTGCAGGGAGACAGCCTAACATAAAATGTGCCTAACAACAAATATATTGACTTCTTACTAAAAATCTCCAGTTCATGTAACCAAGGGGTTTATACCTTCTCCTTTAAAAGTGATATTCCTGGGACTTCCCTGGTGGTCCAGTGGTGAAGACTCTGCGCTTCCAGTGCAGCAGGCGTGGGTTCAATCCCTGGTTGGGGAGCTAAGATCCCACATGCTGCGCAGCCAAAGAAAGTTTTTTCAAAAGTTATATTCCTGTATTATTGAATTTAGTGGTTTAGATTTTGTTTTAATGTTAAGAAGATTTCAGTTTCTTTACCAGGAACAAACAAAACATAATGTAAAAATCGTTTCCCAGAAACGATTTCCATCATTCTCTTCTTCCCTTTCTCCCGCAGAGTGGTGTTTCATCTTGACAAGCTCTCTGTCATTCCATAGGAAAGCTGTCTGGCTTGGAGGTTGCAATCCCAGGGAATTTTTCATCACCAGGGAAGTCTCCATCACTACAGAGGGATCAAGGGAGAAGTCAGTCCCTGGTAAGTGAGATGCTCCCCCTAAACACCAACACAGCAGTCGTGTACCTTTCAAGGGGTTCAGGGGCAAGCTGGGCAAGGCATTTCTACTAACTCTTCTTAAGGACCATAGACAGTGCCCTATGCTACGAGGTAAGCGGTGACTGTTGTAATTCTTACTGGCGATCATTTCATGTCACTGATTCTTGGCTTTCTTTGTATTTCATAGGACTGTTATAAGTCCAATACAAAATGAGTCTTATTTTTAAAACACTGAAATGTTTTACAAAGCCTAGCATTCTCATCTAGAGTCCTTTCAGTTCTCCCCACTTTCCTGAGAGGCTAAGAACACTTCACACCATGAACTAGGAGAGGGGGTAGAGCCCTTTCTGATGAAATGTATCAACAAAGACAGAGTCTTAGCCTGCTTGCTCTCTGGACAGGATCTCGGACCACAAGGTCTTAAATCCTGGTATAAATGAAGGAAGTGAGGACAGTTCAACTGGCACTCTCATAACGAGAGTTCTGAAACACCTTCCAAAGAGACTATAGCAGTAGATGAGGGAAGGGAGTGCTACAGTGTGGTATAGTACAGGGGGAATGATCGGCTACAGCAGTGAAAAATGTGGTACCTATTGGTGTGCTCTCGGGGTTCTTGTACATGTAGCATAGATGACCTTTACAGTGGCCCTCCCACCTTCCCTCCTGCATTAGGTGTTCTTTTTTTTGTTGTTGTTAATTTATGTTTATTTATTTATTTATTGTTTGAACTTATTTATTCTACGTATTTATTTTTTTGGCCGCACTGGCTCTTCATTGCTGTGCACGGGCTTTCTCTAGTTACGGCTAGCGGGGGCTACTCTTGGTTGCGGTGTGCGGGCTTCTCATCGCGGTGGCTTCTCTTGTAGCGGAGCATGGGCTGTAGGCGCGTGGGCTTCGGTAGTTGAGGCTCTCGGGCTCTAGAATGCAGGCTCAGTCGTTGTGGCACATGGGCTTAGTTGCTCCACGGCATGTGGGATCTTCCCAGACCAGGGCTCGAAGCCGTGTCCCCCGCATTGCATTGGCAGGCGGATTCTTCACCACGGCGCCACCAGGGAAGCCCTAGGTGTTCTTCTATAGAGTCTCAAAACAGAGGGCACTGAGCGAAGGTAGTGGTTATTAAAGGCTCAGGATCTAAATTCTACCTGTCTCTACACCACTTCCCAGCTGTCGATTTGACCCCATTTTTGAACGCCGACCTCATTCTTCAACTTTCTCTGCCGTTTGTATACTCACCTTGAAAACTTGTTTCTGTGATGCGTTGAGCAGACACAGGGTGGCAGATTGCAGAGGTGGAAGCTGGTGGTCGGATATTTGTGGACTGAATCTCCTTTAGTCCCATTCCCATTTCTGGTTGCACAGAGGCCCTACTTCCTGTGTGTGACACAGAGCCATAGGATTGCAGGCAGGAGCCAAGTTCTCCATACAGTAAAGACCCCAGTGTGCCTTGGTTATAGTAATCTACCTGGCTTCCTTCCTGGTAGGGAAGTGACAGGCGGCTATGCCCCTGATTTGGAATCTGAGATGGTGTTCCCTGAGCAAGGCTGGCAGAAAGCGATGGATAGAGAGGGACCATGTTATTGGCGTCTGAAGTTTTATCATACTGGGCTGCCATAAACACGGAGGAAGCAGCTGTGTGCCGGTCAGTGAGTGCCAGAGTAAAGTCTCCGAGTGAAGAAGAATTCTTTTCAGTGCTTCCTGTGATGTCCCACTCAAGAACACCTGGATAGGAAGGAGCTGAAGTGGAGATCTGGCTGTGGTCAGTAACTCCAGATAACATAGTCGTGCTAGAATGTTGGTAAAGGTAGGCACTACCCATGAGTGTCTGGAAAGAGGTACCGGTAGCCGATGCCGAACTGACGGCAGGGGCAGAGACTCTGGAGAAGTTGCAGACACTTCGTGTTAGGGAAGTTGCATTGCGCACCACAGGAAGAGAATGCTGCAGAGAATTTAGAGTTCCAAGTAGAGATAGATTTTGGAAATTTTCTGGAAGAACAAGAGGCTCATGAAAAACTCAGGGAGGTTGAGAAATTCTCACTCCGTTTGAGGAACAGCATTATCTTAAGGTTCTTGCTATCAGGACGGCTCTACTATCCATACTTCCTGAGACACCCAAAATCAGACAGTTAATGACGGCTGTAAGGACTGAGCAGTTTTCCAGTCTTCTGTATTAACTGCCTGTGCTCCCATCTTGGGCGCGGATGGGCAGAAGAGCCAAGTGGTATGGTGCAGACATTGTTCTCTAGGCTGGAAGCAACCTTCTCCCTGCCCTGTCTTTCCCTTCAGCCTGCACTCGTATTGACCTCTATGCTACTTCCTAGACTGGAAGCATTTTAGAACTAGGAGGCCCTTAGAGAACTTCTGTTTTCTCAGTCTCATTTCGTGAGTAAGGAAACTGAGGCTCAGAGAGGTCGGGTTGACTTGTTCAAGTTCTCTCATTAGGTTAGTATCATTACCAGGTTTCAGAACCTCAGTATCCTGACTTCCTTGCCAGGACTCTACTCTGAGCATGATACTGCCAGAAAGCAGGAGAAATAGAACTTATAATATAGGCATTTTTTTTGTCCATTAGAAAACAGTACGGCTATTAACCATTGTCGTCTTCAGTGTCTCCCTTTGCTTGTACAGTTCCCACGCTATTACCTAGAGTTGACGTATAGCTCAGTCCAACTGGTGAATTGAAAGAGTCATTTTTGCCCTCTTCAAGCCTGGTTTCCCATCCTACCTCAAAATGATTACCCGAAAGTGGGTATCTTAAATGCTTTTGGAAAGAGAAAAGTTATCTGATTACTTCAGATTACTCATCTATGAAGTGGTTATAACACCACCACCAATAATAATAGCAGTGATAATTAATAGATGAATAAGCTGATATATTGCGTATGATTTATATGGAGGAAGATACAATAAGTTGTAGAAAGACAAAGAAAAATCATGACAAGCATATTACATAACGAAAAAGAAATCCATAGATATTAATGAAAACTGGGGTATGTGGCAAGTATCAAAGCCTAATGAATTTACTAACAAATGACATTCTGTACCATCCATGCAATATTATGAAAGTGAATGTTGCCCACTCTATTTTAGTGAATACTATTAACCAAAAAACACGATAGAGGTGATAGAGGTGAATGAATTCCTAGCCAATGCATACAGACAGAGAAGGTATATCAGTAAAAAATGCCTAACAAGCAACAGAATGCAATAAGTGTGGAATGTATAGGTAGCCACAACATACATAGACAAGTATTTCAATGAAAAGCGGTACGAAGCAGACAGGAAAATAATAAGGGTAAAAGAGTTTCATGATTGTGCTCATTCATATTTTTACCCAGCAAGTAACAGGTATTAAGCCTAGGAGAAATATATATTTCAATGAATATAGCTTATATAGTAAGCAGAAAGGAAGCTTAAAAAGTATCAAGAAGGTTTTTGTATTTATCCTAGAACTTAGATTAGAATCATCTTCAACATCCAAGAAGATGACATCCCAAAACCTCAAAAAACCATCATCCCTAGAATCCAATAAAAAACGATTTTCAAATGTCAGAAAATCCAAAGGACTCCACAATATTGTTTTCGATAAATGTGGATGTTTGTTTGTTTTTTTCTTTTGCCGCGCCGCGTGGCCCTGGCCGTGAAAGCACCGAGTCCTAAGCGCTGGACCGCCAGGGAATTCCCTAAATGGGGAATTAGAGATGTGGGGCTTGACTTTTTCTTTTTCTCCTTCGGTAGCTAAGATCTACAAGCGAACGATGGCTGTTGATCAATGTGCTCTCTGTGTTAGGAAGGAAATAACTGTAAAAATGAAAAGCAGCCTTGCCTTAGAACCTACATATCACACAAAGGAACGAGTCCTTCTGATTCAATTTAGAGGATATCATGTAAAATGTTTAACTGGTAAAATGTCTACCTAGTTTAAAAATTAGAAAGAATAAAACACTGAAAAGCAACCCCCTAGAGAACCACTTCGGTTTCTTGTTTACAGGAAGCATCATTTCCAAAACATATTTCTAAAATGTTTATATTCAAAACTGTCAAGTGCCAACTGTATTCAGAGAGGCAATAAAAGAAAGAAAACGGAGTATGACTTTTCTGATAAGCTGCCTTTCCTGGTGATCCCCTGTTCTGGCCTGACTTTCCTTCTTAGTCTGTTAATGTAAGGATTTGCTACCATCAACTTTGTTTTGCCCTGCTCTGAGCAGCTTTCCCTCTGTGCTGTTTCTGCTTTAATTTAAAATCTTTGGTTCCCATCAACATTCCATTGCAAAGTACGTTTTTCTTGAGAGCTCCTCTATGCCTTCCCTCTTCATTCTTATATTTTTTCCCATCTCTTGGTTCCTGTTGGCCTGTGCTAATGAAAACAATCCTAAACTTCCTTACGTTTGACTCTGTGCCTCCCTATATAGCCCAGTACTCTCCATCCTCTCTCCCTATTCTCTCTTTTCAACTGGTCGCAACACTAGTGGAGGGAGACCATTAGAGATGAAACATCTTGGTATATATTGCTAGTTTTCTATGTCACCTGGCTTTTCTATGTTTCTGTTGAAACCCTCCTGAGAAGTC
Organism: Balaenoptera acutorostrata; assembly: GCF_949987535.1. Classification (NCBI taxonomy): domain Eukaryota; kingdom Metazoa; phylum Chordata; class Mammalia; order Artiodactyla; family Balaenopteridae; genus Balaenoptera; species Balaenoptera acutorostrata. The sequence continues at coordinate 26,722,166 of NC_080075.1, read as the reverse complement.
TCTGATTTCATTTTCTCCATGGGTACCCTTTAAGGCTCAATACTGGAAAAGAAGGGGATCAGAGTGATCCACCCAATGTGGTAGCCTAACGTAACAGATAAGGAAAGCAGCAGGCTTTGTGAGACAGTCAGCGATTTGTCCAAAGTCACACAGATAGTAAACGTCAAAGTCAAAACTGAAATTAGGTCTCCAGACTTGTAGTTCAATACTTTCCCTCATTATTCCATGCTATTTTGAATCTCCTACTCAATTTAGGGGCCAAAGAAATCGAACGCAAAACTTTCCAAAGTTTCTTTTCTTACCTGACATGGTCAGAGAAGAGGAACCATCAACTGCAGGTACAAGGGCTGAGGAGACAACACTAGAGGATGTCTGAGTGGCTGCAGCTGAACGGCACACGTGTCCAGTCCAGAGGTCACTGGTTACTGGTCCAAAGAGCTCCACGGAAACCCCAAGACTCTACCAAGTGGTAGTAGGTTTGGTAGGAGAGTGATGTCACAAAGCAGGCAGTTCAAAGGTATGAGCTAGCCAGTAGGGAGGTCCGATCCCCAACAGGAAGGCGGGGTTGGGTGAAGAGAGTGTAGGAGAGCTAAAACAACACCTAAGTTTCTGAGCTCTGGGGAGGAAATCCTAGAAGACAGATTTACCTCTCCCAGGCTCTTCCATTAGGGAAATCATTGCAACGTTTCTTACAGACGCTCATTAATATAATTAACTAACAGTTACTTATATTCTACAGAGTATTCTATTTTATGTATCATATACTTAGAGCTATATAGATGTTATTTAATTAATAATCCTTAGGAAGGAAAGAGCCATCTAGTTTGAACTATTACAGTTGTTCTGAAATCATATGTGTCTACTGAGTGAACTGATAGCAGCTTTTAAGGAGCAAAAGTAGGGATTAAGAAGCTCTTTTTGTAACTTGGTTCAAGAGTAGGGTGAAGTTTGTTGAGTGTACCTTGTGGAGAATGTTGTGGTCCAAGGCTCTTCTCTTTGAGTTTCTTCTCCTTGCCTCCTACCTTCCTTGGGCTGGGCTAGGCTGGGGGCCAGGTTGGACTTGCGACTTAACATTTCTCTTCCGCTTTCTTCTTCTTCTTCTTCTTTTTTTTTTTTTTCCTTCCATTATGGGCATTGCTTCTAGGACAAGCCTTGATCTTGCATTGGATGTTACTTCCTGTCAACTTCCAGCAGCCGGAGTCTTCTTTTCAGTGCTTGATGCTTCACGAAACCGACTCTGCCCGTTGGCAGCAAATACCAGAGAGCTAGGAGACAGAGCTGGTTGCAGACCTTTCCTCTTCCAGCCTTTGGTTGCAATTGTTTTGCCCATAATTTGCTAGCTCTAGTTCCTTGGGCCACACAGGTATCCTGCCATCCAGCTCTTTTTTCTATGTGAGAGATATTCTGAACACTGTCCCTTTTTCTTTGCACAGAAGTATATACAGTGTGGCAGTTACTGTAATCTCCTCCCCCTTGCAAACAGCCACTCTCGAATCTTGGACCTCTAGGACTCTCTGTCTTGCATGCTTGGGTGCAAGGCCAAGCAAAATGAAGAGGAGAATAATTAGAGAAAGAGGAGGGCATTGGTGGAGAATTGGGAGCAGGTAAGGTGAAAGGGCACAGGAGAAAAGAGATGCATGTCGATTTTTTGGTTTCTGTGGGAAACAAGTTGACACACTTGGGCCTCATTTTGTATTAACAGAACAGAGAGTTAACGATATAAGTAGCTAGATAGTGGAGCAACTGCCACGAAGTCTGTACACTGAAGAGAACAGTCTCACATCTAGTTTTCATTTTGTTTTATGTCATAGTACCTTATTGATAGCATTCACTGGTGTGTTTGTAGAATACAGATGTGTTCAAATGCTCTGGTTTTGTCTACATGGCTATTTCCTTGTCCTGTTGGTAAGGAATCCAACATTGTAAGACATATTGCATGTTTTTCTCTTGACGATCGTTGACCTTGAAGCGTCATGAACTAAGTTGAGCTGTTGGATTTTGTGGAGAAACTTTCAAAAGGGTCTGTGAAAAAGGCATTGTGGTGAGTCGCATTATGCACCCGAGCGTAAGGAGCAGATATCTGCCACCAGCCCAACTTGGCCTGGATTGCCTCTGTTTTAGTTCCCCCGGTTAGTGCTTTTCTCCCTAACCACTCTTGTGACTGTGATCATGTGAGTAAGGGCTGAGTTGCTAGAGATTTCTGTGTGAGGTAAGCTGGTTTGAGGGAGGAAATCTATGGACCTAGTCATTTTCCTTGGTGGTAAGCTTTCAGGGGTGCAAAGATTGATCTTCCTGGGGACTTTTCTGGTCCCAGGAAGATATCGCATAGATGGGAGCTCCAAAGGCACACATTGAATCTTTAGGCCTGTTTTTCCTATTAGGAGATACGAGTTTCTTCACTGATGGGGATGATGCTTATCTGAGAAGAAATTGTGAAAGGTGGTGTAGTATAGAGGTGTGGCTTAAGCTTTTAAGTTTTCTTCAGGGTTTTTCCCCTAAGCTTCCTACTTCAGACGGCCTACTTACATGATACTAGTATGTGATGTCAGGCTAACAACTTCCTAAATATACCTGCAAGCCAGATCAGTGTCTCTTTTCTCTGTATTCCCATGGAAATCAAGGGTCCCGCCGAATTTTCCATCGAAACAGTTGATTTGCGTTGTCTCTAGGCATGCTGAAGGGCGTACCGTTGCTTCCTAACCGGTGTCGTTTGGGAGAGCTACCTCTGTACGTTCAAATGATGAACTCTGAGACTTTGCTCATGTGTGCGGTAAACCCTTGAGTTCCCTAAGACCTTCCTTTCCTCCATCTCATACCCCATTAAGCCCGCTTCAGTTTATCTCCTGCATTTCTTTGGAATCTGTCAGCTCTTCCTCAACATCCTAATACTGAACTTGCCTGTCTGTTGCGACTAGGTCCTAACTAGTGTCCATATATCTTGTTTCCTTCCAATCCATTCTTCACACAAGAAACCTTCAAAGCAAGTTGGAACATTGCTCGTAAGCATCGCTCACAAACATTGTTTTGCGAATAGAAAGCACAGTGTTGGCCTTTACGACTCTGCGTGGTCTAGAATCCTCTCTGCTTCTCTAGCCCCATCTTGTGCCACTTGTGCCCTCACTTTCTATGCTTCAGATACACTGAATTAACCTTAGTTCTCACTCATCTGACAGAAGTCAGTTCAGATATTATTTTTCACCGTGATTCCTCGCATTAAGGAATTTGATTTTCAGGTTTTGTATGAGGACTAAAACTCAACTGGGAAGTGGAAGAATTGAGTTTCAACTGTTTCAGTCAACACGCTTGTATTAATGATACCTGCGTACTGAACACCGGGCTAGGTTTCATGAGGGATCCAGAAGTTCTGGCCATCTCTGGTTTTGGATATCCCTTATTTGTTGAGACCTTTGCGTTGTCTGGTTGCCTTTTGTCTGTTTTCCAGATGGGAAAACAGGAACAAGGGAAGTATAGGTTATTATTAGGTGGGGTTGAACAAGTGGAGCAGCAAACTGCAAAGCAGAAAGAAGAGGGACGTACTCTAGAGGGATATGATTTCCATTTTCAAGGCGACTGCATCCTGTGCAGGGAGACAGCCTAACATAAAATGTGCCTAACAACAAATATATTGACTTCTTACTAAAAATCTCCAGTTCATGTAACCAAGGGGTTTATACCTTCTCCTTTAAAAGTGATATTCCTGGGACTTCCCTGGTGGTCCAGTGGTGAAGACTCTGCGCTTCCAGTGCAGCAGGCGTGGGTTCAATCCCTGGTTGGGGAGCTAAGATCCCACATGCTGCGCAGCCAAAGAAAGTTTTTTCAAAAGTTATATTCCTGTATTATTGAATTTAGTGGTTTAGATTTTGTTTTAATGTTAAGAAGATTTCAGTTTCTTTACCAGGAACAAACAAAACATAATGTAAAAATCGTTTCCCAGAAACGATTTCCATCATTCTCTTCTTCCCTTTCTCCCGCAGAGTGGTGTTTCATCTTGACAAGCTCTCTGTCATTCCATAGGAAAGCTGTCTGGCTTGGAGGTTGCAATCCCAGGGAATTTTTCATCACCAGGGAAGTCTCCATCACTACAGAGGGATCAAGGGAGAAGTCAGTCCCTGGTAAGTGAGATGCTCCCCCTAAACACCAACACAGCAGTCGTGTACCTTTCAAGGGGTTCAGGGGCAAGCTGGGCAAGGCATTTCTACTAACTCTTCTTAAGGACCATAGACAGTGCCCTATGCTACGAGGTAAGCGGTGACTGTTGTAATTCTTACTGGCGATCATTTCATGTCACTGATTCTTGGCTTTCTTTGTATTTCATAGGACTGTTATAAGTCCAATACAAAATGAGTCTTATTTTTAAAACACTGAAATGTTTTACAAAGCCTAGCATTCTCATCTAGAGTCCTTTCAGTTCTCCCCACTTTCCTGAGAGGCTAAGAACACTTCACACCATGAACTAGGAGAGGGGGTAGAGCCCTTTCTGATGAAATGTATCAACAAAGACAGAGTCTTAGCCTGCTTGCTCTCTGGACAGGATCTCGGACCACAAGGTCTTAAATCCTGGTATAAATGAAGGAAGTGAGGACAGTTCAACTGGCACTCTCATAACAAGAGTTCTGAAACACCTTCCAAAGAGACTATAGCAGTAGATGAGGGAAGGGAGTGCTACAGTGTGGTATAGTACAGGGGGAATGATCGGCTACAGCAGTGAAAAATGTGGTACCTATTGGTGTGCTCTCGGGGTTCTTGTACATGTAGCATAGATGACCTTTACAGTGGCCCTCCCACCTTCCCTCCTGCATTAGGTGTTCTTTTTTTTGTTGTTGTTAATTTATGTTTATTTATTTATTTATTGTTTGAACTTATTTATTCTACGTATTTATTTTTTTGGCCGCACTGGCTCTTCATTGCTGTGCACGGGCTTTCTCTAGTTACGGCTAGCGGGGGCTACTCTTGGTTGCGGTGTGCGGGCTTCTCATCGCGGTGGCTTCTCTTGTAGCGGAGCGTGGGCTGTAGGCGCGTGGGCTTCGGTAGTTGAGGCTCTCGGGCTCTAGAATGCAGGCTCAGTCGTTGTGGCACATGGGCTTAGTTGCTCCACGGCATGTGGGATCTTCCCAGACCAGGGCTCGAAGCCGTGTCCCCCGCATTGCATTGGCAGGCGGATTCTTCACCACGGCGCCACCAGGGAAGCCCTAGGTGTTCTTCTATAGAGTCTCAAAACAGAGGGCACTGAGCGAAGGTAGTGGTTATTAAAGGCTCAGGATCTAAATTCTACCTGTCTCTACACCACTTCCCAGCTGTCGATTTGACCCCATTTTTGAACGCCGACCTCATTCTTCAACTTTCTCTGCCGTTTGTATACTCACCTTGAAAACTTGTTTCTGTGATGCGTTGAGCAGACACAGGGTGGCAGATTGCAGAGGTGGAAGCTGGTGGTCGGATATTTGTGGACTGAATCTCCTTTAGTCCCATTCCCATTTCTGGTTGCACAGAGGCCCTACTTCCTGTGTGTGACACAGAGCCATAGGATTGCAGGCAGGAGCCAAGTTCTCCATACAGTAAAGACCCCAGTGTGCCTTGGTTATAGTAATCTACCTGGCTTCCTTCCTGGTAGGGAAGTGACAGGCGGCTATGCCCCTGATTTGGAATCTGAGATGGTGTTCCCTGAGCAAGGCTGGCAGAAAGCGATGGATAGAGAGGGACCATGTTATTGGCGTCTGAAGTTTTATCATACTGGGCTGCCATAAACACGGAGGAAGCAGCTGTGTGCCGGTCAGTGAGTGCCAGAGTAAAGTCTCCGAGTGAAGAAGAATTCTTTTCAGTGCTTCCTGTGATGTCCCACTCAAGAACACCTGGATAGGAAGGAGCTGAAGTGGAGATCTGGCTGTGGTCAGTAACTCCAGATAACATAGTCGTGCTAGAATGTTGGTAAAGGTAGGCACTACCCATGAGTGTCTGGAAAGAGGTACCGGTAGCCGATGCCGAACTGACGGCAGGGGCAGAGACTCTGGAGAAGTTGCAGACACTTCGTGTTAGGGAAGTTGCATTGCGCACCACAGGAAGAGAATGCTGCAGAGAATTTAGAGTTCCAAGTAGAGATAGATTTTGGAAATTTTCTGGAAGAACAAGAGGCTCATGAAAAACTCAGGGAGGTTGAGAAATTCTCACTCCGTTTGAGGAACAGCATTATCTTAAGGTTCTTGCTATCAGGACGGCTCTACTATCCATACTTCCTGAGAAACCCAAAATCAGACAGTTAATGACGGCTGTAAGGACTGAGCAGTTTTCCAGTCTTCTGTATTAACTGCCTGTGCTCCCATCTTGGGCGCGGATGGGCAGAAGAGCCAAGTGGTATGGTGCAGACATTGTTCTCTAGGCTGGAAGCAACCTTCTCCCTGCCCTGTCTTTCCCTTCAGCCTGCACTCGTATTGACCTCTATGCTACTTCCTAGACTGGAAGCATTTTAGAACTAGGAGGCCCTTAGAGAACTTCTGTTTTCTCAGTCTCATTTCGTGAGTAAGGAAACTGAGGCTCAGAGAGGTCGGGTTGACTTGTTCAAGTTCTCTCATTAGGTTAGTATCATTACCAGGTTTCAGAACCTCAGTATCCTGACTTCCTTGCCAGGACTCTACTCTGAGCATGATACTGCCAGAAGGCAGGAGAAATAGAACTTATAATATAGGCATTTTTTTTGTCCATTAGAAAACAGTACGGCTATTACCATTGTCGTCTTCAGTGTCTCCCTTTGCTTGTACAGTTCCCACGCTATTACCTAGAGTTGACGTATAGCTCAGTCCAACTGGTGAATTGAAAGAGTCATTTTTGCCCTCTTCAAGCCTGGTTTCCCATCCTACCTCAAAATGATTACCCGAAAGTGGGTATCTTAAATGCTTTTGGAAAGAGAAAAGTTATCTGATTACTTCAGATTACTCATCTATGAAGTGGTTATAACACCACCACCAATAATAATAGCAGTGATAATTAATAGATGAATAAGCTGATATATTGCGTATGATTTATATGGAGGAAGATACAATAAGTTCTAGAAAGACAAAGAAAAATCATGACAAGCATATTACATAACGAAAAAGAAATCCATAGATATTAATGAAAACTGGGGTATGTGGCAAGTATCAAAGCCTAATGAATTTACTAACAAATGACATTCTGTACCATCCATGCAATATTATGAAAGTGAATGTTGCCCACTCTATTTTAGTGAATACTATTAACCAAAAAACACGATAGAGGTGATAGAGGTGAATGAATTCCTAGCCAATGCATACAGACAGAGAAGGTATATCAGTAAAAAATGCCTAACAAGCAACAGAATGCAATAAGTGTGGAATGTATAGGTAGCCACAACATACATAGACAAGTATTTCAATGAAAAGCGGTACGAAGCAGACAGGAAAATAATAAGGGTAAAAGAGTTTCATGATTGTGCTCATTCATATTTTTACCCAGCAAGTAACAGGTATTAAGCCTAGGAGAAATATATATTTCAATGAATATAGCTTATATAGTAAGCAGAAAGGAAGCTTAAAAAGTATCAAGAAGATTTTTGTATTTATCCTAGAACTTAGATTAGAATCATCTTCAACATCCAAGAAGATGACATCCCAAAACCTCAAAAAACCATCATCCCTAGAATCCAATAAAAAACGATTTTCAAATGTCAGAAAATCCAAAGGACTCCACAATATTGTTTTCGATAAATGTGGATGTTTGTTTGTTTTTTTCTTTTGCCGCGCCGCGTGGCCCTGGCCGTGAAAGCACCGAGTCCTAAGCACTGGACCGCCAGGGAATTCCCTAAATGGGGAATTAGAGATGTGGGGCTTGACTTTTTCTTTTTCTCCTTCGGTAGCTAAGATCTACAAGCGAACGATGGCTGTTGATCAATGTGCTCTCTGTGTTAGGAAGGAAATAACTGTAAAAATGAAAAGCAGCCTTGCCTTAGAACCTACATATCACACAAAGGAACGAGTCCTTCTGATTCAGTTTAGAGGATATCATGTAAAATGTTTAACTGGTAAAATGTCTACCTAGTTTAAAAATTAGAAAGAATAAAACACTGAAAAGCAACCCCCTAGAGAACCACTTTGGTTTCTTGTTTACAGGAAGCATCATTTCCAAAACATATTTCTAAAATGTCAAGTGCCAACTGTATTCAGAGAGGCAATAAAAGAAAGAAAACGGAGTATGACTTTTCTGATAAGCTGCCTTTCCTGGTGATCCCCTGTTCTGGCCTGACTTTCCTTCTTAGTCTGTTAATGTAAGGATTTGCTACCATCAACTTTGTTTTGCCCTGCTCTGAGCAGCTTTCCCTCTGTGCTGTTTCTGCTTTAATTTAAAATCTTTGGTTCCCATCAACATTCCATTGCAAAGTACGTTTTTCTTGAGAGCTCCTCTATGCCTTCCCTCTTCATTCTTATATTTTTTCCCATCTCTTGGTTCCTGTTGGCCTGTGCTAATGAAAACAATCCTAAACTTCCTTACGTTTGACTCTGTGCCTCCCTATATAGCCCAGTACTCTCCATCCTCTCTCCCTATTCTCTCTTTTCAACTGGTCGCAATACTAGTGGAGGGAGACCATTAGAGATGAAACATCTTGGTATATATTGCTAGTTTTCTATGTCACCTGGCTTTTCTATGTTTCTGTTGAAACCCTCTTGAGAAGTCTCTGATTTCATTTTCTCCATGGGTACCCTTTAAGGCTCAATACTGGAAAAGAAGGGGATCAGAGTGATCCACCCAATGTGGTAGCCTAACGTAACAGATAAGGAAAGCAGCAGGCTTTGTGAGACAGTCAGCGATTTGTCCAAAGTCACACAGATAGTAAACGTCAAAGTCAAAACTGAAATTAGGTCTCCAGACTTGTAGTTCAATACTTTCCCTCATTATTCCATGCTATTTTGAATCTCCTACTCAATTTAGGGGCCAAAGAAATCGAACGCAAAACTTTCCAAAGTTTCTTTTCTTACCTGACATGGTCAGAGAAGAGGAACCATCAACTGCAGGTACAAGGGCTGAGGAGACAACACTAGAGGATGTCTGAGTGGCTGCAGCTGAAGGGCACACGTGTCCAGTCCAGAGGTCACTGGTTACTGGTCCAAAGAGCTCCACGGAAACCCCAAGACTCTACCAAGTGGTAGTAGGTTTGGTAGGAGAGTGATGTCACAAAGCAGGCAGTTCAAAGGTATGAGCTAGCCAGTAGGGAGGTCCGATCCCCAACAGGAAGGCGGGGTTGGGTGAAGAGAGTGTAGGAGAGCTAAAACAACACCTAAGTTTCTGAGCTCTGGGGAGGAAATCCTAGAAGACAGATTTACCTCTCCCAGGCTCTTCCATTAGGGAAATCATTGCAACGTTTCTTACAGACGCTCATTAATATAATTAACTAACAGTTACTTATATTCTACAGAGTATTCTATTTTATGTATCATATACTTAGAGCTATATAGATGTTATTTAATTAATAATCCTTAGGAAGGAAAGAGCCATCTAGTTTGAACTATTACAGTTGTTCTGAAATCATATGTGTCTACTGAGTGAACTGATAGCAGCTTTTAAGGAGCAAAAGTAGGGATTAAGAAGCTCTTTTTGTAACTTGGTTCAAGAGTAGGGTGAAGTTTGTTGAGTGTACCTTGTGGAGAATGTTGTGGTCCAAGGCTCTTCTCTTTGAGTTTCTTCTCCTTGCCTCCTACCTTCCTTGGGCTGGGCTAGGCTGGGGGCCAGGTTGGACTTGCGACTTAACATTTCTCTTCCGCTTTCTTCTTCTTCTTCTTTTTTTTTTTTTTTTCCTTCCATTATGGGCATTGCTTCTAGGACAAGCCTTGATCTTGCATTGGATGTTACTTCCTGTCAACTTCCAGCAGCCGGAGTCTTCTTTTCAGTGCTTGATGCTTCACGAAACCGACTCTGCCCGTTGGCAGCAAATACCAGAGAGCTAGGAGACAGAGCTGGTTGCAGACCTTTCCTCTTCCAGCCTTTGGTTGCAATTGTTTTGCCCATAATTTGCTAGCTCTAGTTCCTTGGGCCACACAGGTATCCTGCCATCCAGCTCTTTTTTCTATGCGAGAGACATTCTGAACACTGTCCCTTTTTCTTTGCACAGAAGTATATACAGTGTGGCAGTTACTGTAATCTCCTCCCCCTTGCAAACAGCCACTCTCGAATCTTGGACCTCTAGGACTCTCTGTCTTGCATGCTTGGGTGCAAGGCCAAGCAAAATGAAGAGGAGAATAATTAGAGAAAGAGGAGGGCATTGGTGGAGAATTGGGAGCAGGTAAGGTGAAAGGGCACAGGAGAAAAGAGATGCATGTCGATTTTTTGGTTTCTGTGGGAAACAAGTTGACACACTTGGGCCTCATTTTGTATTAACAGAACAGAGAGTTAACGATATAAGTAGCTAGATAGTGGAGCAACTGCCACGAAGTCTGTACACTGAAGAGAACAGTCTCACATCTAGTTTTCATTTTGTTTTATGTCATAGTACCTTATTGATAGCATTCACTGGTGTGTTTGTAGAATACAGATGTGTTCAAATGCTCTGGTTTTGTCTACATGGCTATTTCCTTGTCCTGTTGGTAAGGAATCCAACATTGTAAGACATATTGCATGTTTTTCTCTTGACGATCGTTGACCTTGAAGCGTCATGAACTAAGTTGAGCTGTTGGATTTTGTGGAGAAACTTTCAAAAGGGTCTGTGAAAAAGGCATTGTGGTGAGTCGCATTATGCACCCGAGCGTAAGGAGCAGATATCTGCCACCAGCCCAACTTGGCCTGGATTGCCTCTGTTTTAGTTCCCCCGGTTAGTGCTTTTCTCCCTAACCACTCTTGTGACTGTGATCATGTGAGTAAGGGCTGAGTTGCTAGAGATTTCTGTGTGAGGTAAGCTGGTTTGAGGGAGGAAATCTATGGACCTAGTCATTTTCCTTGGTGGTAAGCTTTCAGGGGTGCAAAGATTGATCTTCCTGGGGACTTTTCTGGTCCCAGGAAGATATCGCATAGATGGGAGCTCCAAAGGCACACATTGAATCTTTAGGCCTGTTTTTCCTATTAGGAGATACGAGTTTCTTCACTGATGGGGATGATGCTTATCTGAGAAGAAATTGTGAAAGGTGGTGTAGTATAGAGGTGTGGCTTAAGCTTTTAAGTTTTCTTCAGGGTTTTTCCCCTAAGCTTCCTACTTCAGACGGCCTACTTACATGATACTAGTATGTGATGTCAGGCTAACAACTTCCTAAATATACCTGCAAGCCAGATCAGTGTCTCTTTTCTCTGTATTCCCATGGAAATCAAGGGTCCCGCCGAATTTTCCAACGAAACAGTTGATTTGCGTTGTCTCTAGGCATGCTGAAGGGCGTACCGTTGCTTCCTAACCGGTGTCGTTTGGGAGAGCTACCTCTGTACGTTCAAATGATGAACTCTGAGACTTTGCTCATGTGTGCGGTAAACCCTTGAGTTCCCTAAGACCTTCCTTTCCTCCATCTCATACCCCATTAAGCCCGCTTCAGTTTATCTCCTGCATTTCTTTGGAATCTGTCAGCTCTTCCTCAACATCCTAATACTGAACTTGCCTGTCTGTTGCGACTAGGTCCTAACTAGTGTCCATATATCTTGTTTCCTTCCAATCCATTCTTCACACAAGAAACCTTCAAAGCAAGTTGGAACATTGCTCGTAAGCATCGCTCACAAACATTGTTTTGCGAATAGAAAGCACAGTGTTGGCCTTTACGACTCTGCGTGGTCTAGAATCCTCTCTGCTTCTCTAGCCCCATCTTGTGCCACTTGTGCCCTCACTTTCTATGCTTCAGATACACTGAATTAACCTTAGTTCTCACTCATCTGACAGAAGTCAGTTCAGATATTATTTTTCACCGTGATTCCTCGCATTAAGGAATTTGATTTTCAGGTTTTGTATGAGGACTAAAACTCAACTGGGAAGTGGAAGAATTGAGTTTCAACTGTTTCAGTCAACACGCATGTATTAATGATACCTGCGTACTGAACACCGGGCTAGGTTTCATGAGGGATCCAGAAGTTCTGGCCATCTCTGGTTTTGGATATCCCTTATTTGTTGAGACCTTTGCGTTGTCTGGTTGCCTTTTGTCTGTTTTCCAGATGGGAAAACAGGAACAAGGGAAGTATAGGTTATTATTAGGTGGGGTTGAACAAGTGGAGCAGCAAACTGCAAAGCAGAAAGAAGAGGGACGTACTCTAGAGGGATATGATTTCCATTTTCAAGGCGACTGCATCCTGTGCAGGGAGACAGCCTAACATAAAATGTGCCTAACAACAAATATATTGACTTCTTACTAAAAATCTCCAGTTCATGTAACCAAGGGGTTTATACCTTCTCCTTTAAAAGTGATATTCCTGGGACTTCCCTGGTGGTCCAGTGGTGAAGACTCTGCGCTTCCAGTGCAGCAGGCGTGGGTTCAATCCCTGGTTGGGGAGCTAAGATCCCACATGCTGCGCAGCCAAAGAAAGTTTTTTCAAAAGTTATATTCCTGTATTATTGAATTTAGTGGTTTAGATTTTGTTTTAATGTTAAGAAGATTTCAGTTTCTTTACCAGGAACAAACAAAACATAATGTAAAAATCGTTTCCCAGAAACGATTTCCATCATTCTCTTCTTCCCTTTCTCCCGCAGAGTGGTGTTTCATCTTGACAAGCTCTCTGTCATTCCATAGGAAAGCTGTCTGGCTTGGAGGTTGCAATCCCAGGGAATTTTTCATCACCAGGGAAGTCTCCATCACTACAGAGGGATCAAGGGAGAAGTCAGTCCCTGGTAAGTGAGATGCTCCCCCTAAACACCAACACAGCAGTCGTGTACCTTTCAAGGGGTTCAGGGGCAAGCTGGGCAAGGCATTTCTACTAACTCTTCTTAAGGACCATAGACAGTGCCCTATGCTACGAGGTAAGCGGTGACTGTTGTAATTCTTACTGGCGATCATTTCATGTCACTGATTCTTGGCTTTCTTTGTATTTCATAGGACTGTTATAAGTCCAATACAAAATGAGTCTTATTTTTAAAACACTGAAATGTTTTACAAAGCCTAGCATTCTCATCTAGAGTCCTTTCAGTTCTCCCCACTTTCCTGAGAGGCTAAGAACACTTCACACCATGAACTAGGAGAGGGGGTAGAGCCCTTTCTGATGAAATGTATCAACAAAGACAGAGTCTTAGCCTGCTTGCTCTCTGGACAGGATCTCGGACCACAAGGTCTTAAATCCTGGTATAAATGAAGGAAGTGAGGACAGTTCAACTGGCACTCTCATAACGAGAGTTCTGAAACACCTTCCAAAGAGACTATAGCAGTAGATGAGGGAAGGGAGTGCTACAGTGTGGTATAGTACAGGGGGAATGATCGGCTACAGCAGTGAAAAATGTGGTACCTATTGGTGTGCTCTCGGGGTTCTTGTACATGTAGCATAGATGACCTTTACAGTGGCCCTCCCACCTTCCCTCCTGCATTAGGTGTTCTTTTTTTTGTTGTTGTTAATTTATGTTTATTTATTTATTTATTGTTTGAACTTATTTATTCTACGTATTTATTTTTTTGGCCGCACTGGCTCTTCATTGCTGTGCACGGGCTTTCTCTAGTTACGGCTAGCGGGGGCTACTCTTGGTTGCGGTGTGCGGGCTTCTCATCGCGGTGGCTTCTCTTGTAGCGGAGCATGGGCTGTAGGCGCGTGGGCTTCGGTAGTTGAGGCTCTCGGGCTCTAGAATGCAGGCTCAGTCGTTGTGGCACATGGGCTTAGTTGCTCCACGGCATGTGGGATCTTCCCAGACCAGGGCTCGAAGCCGTGTCCCCCGCATTGCATTGGCAGGCGGATTCTTCACCACGGCGCCACCAGGGAAGCCCTAGGTGTTCTTCTATAGAGTCTCAAAACAGAGGGCACTGAGCGAAGGTAGTGGTTATTAAAGGCTCAGGATCTAAATTCTACCTGTCTCTACACCACTTCCCAGCTGTCGATTTGACCCCATTTTTGAACGCCGACCTCATTCTTCAACTTTCTCTGCCGTTTGTATACTCACCTTGAAAACTTGTTTCTGTGATGCGTTGAGCAGACACAGGGTGGCAGATTGCAGAGGTGGAAGCTGGTGGTCGGATATTTGTGGACTGAATCTCCTTTAGTCCCATTCCCATTTCTGGTTGCACAGAGGCCCTACTTCCTGTGTGTGACACAGAGCCATAGGATTGCAGGCAGGAGCCAAGTTCTCCATACAGTAAAGACCCCAGTGTGCCTTGGTTATAGTAATCTACCTGGCTTCCTTCCTGGTAGGGAAGTGACAGGCGGCTATGCCCCTGATTTGGAATCTGAGATGGTGTTCCCTGAGCAAGGCTGGCAGAAAGCGATGGATAGAGAGGGACCATGTTATTGGCGTCTGAAGTTTTATCATACTGGGCTGCCATAAACACGGAGGAAGCAGCTGTGTGCCGGTCAGTGAGTGCCAGAGTAAAGTCTCCGAGTGAAGAAGAATTCTTTTCAGTGCTTCCTGTGATGTCCCACTCAAGAACACCTGGATAGGAAGGAGCTGAAGTGGAGATCTGGCTGTGGTCAGTAACTCCAGATAACATAGTCGTGCTAGAATGTTGGTAAAGGTAGGCACTACCCATGAGTGTCTGGAAAGAGGTACCGGTAGCCGATGCCGAACTGACGGCAGGGGCAGAGACTCTGGAGAAGTTGCAGACACTTCGTGTTAGGGAAGTTGCATTGCGCACCACAGGAAGAGAATGCTGCAGAGAATTTAGAGTTCCAAGTAGAGATAGATTTTGGAAATTTTCTGGAAGAACAAGAGGCTCATGAAAAACTCAGGGAGGTTGAGAAATTCTCACTCCGTTTGAGGAACAGCATTATCTTAAGGTTCTTGCTATCAGGACGGCTCTACTATCCATACTTCCTGAGACACCCAAAATCAGACAGTTAATGACGGCTGTAAGGACTGAGCAGTTTTCCAGTCTTCTGTATTAACTGCCTGTGCTCCCATCTTGGGCGCGGATGGGCAGAAGAGCCAAGTGGTATGGTGCAGACATTGTTCTCTAGGCTGGAAGCAACCTTCTCCCTGCCCTGTCTTTCCCTTCAGCCTGCACTCGTATTGACCTCTATGCTACTTCCTAGACTGGAAGCATTTTAGAACTAGGAGGCCCTTAGAGAACTTCTGTTTTCTCAGTCTCATTTCGTGAGTAAGGAAACTGAGGCTCAGAGAGGTCGGGTTGACTTGTTCAAGTTCTCTCATTAGGTTAGTATCATTACCAGGTTTCAGAACCTCAGTATCCTGACTTCCTTGCCAGGACTCTACTCTGAGCATGATACTGCCAGAAGGCAGGAGAAATAGAACTTATAATATAGGCATTTTTTTTGTCCATTAGAAAACAGTACGGCTATTACCATTGTCGTCTTCAGTGTCTCCCTTTGCTTGTACAGTTCCCACGCTATTACCTAGAGTTGACGTATAGCTCAGTCCAACTGGTGAATTGAAAGAGTCATTTTTGCCCTCTTCAAGCCTGGTTTCCCATCCTACCTCAAAATGATTACCCGAAAGTGGGTATCTTAAATGCTTTTGGAAAGAGAAAAGTTATCTGATTACTTCAGATTACTCATCTATGAAGTGGTTATAACACCACCACCAATAATAATAGCAGTGATAATTAATAGATGAATAAGCTGATATATTGCGTATGATTTATATGGAGGAAGATACAATAAGTTGTAGAAAGACAAAGAAAAATCATGACAAGCATATTACATAACGAAAAAGAAATCCATAGATATTAATGAAAACTGGGGTATGTGGCAAGTATCAAAGCCTAATGAATTTACTAACAAATGACATTCTGTACCATCCATGCAATATTATGAAAGTGAATGTTGCCCACTCTATTTTAGTGAATACTATTAACCAAAAAACACGATAGAGGTGATAGAGGTGAATGAATTCCTAGCCAATGCATACAGACAGAGAAGGTATATCAGTAAAAAATGCCTAACAAGCAACAGAATGCAATAAGTGTGGAATGTATAGGTAGCCACAACATACATAGACAAGTATTTCAATGAAAAGCGGTACGAAGCAGACAGGAAAATAATAAGGGTAAAAGAGTTTCATGATTGTGCTCATTCATATTTTTACCCAGCAAGTAACAGGTATTAAGCCTAGGAGAAATATATATTTCAATGAATATAGCTTATATAGTAAGCAGAAAGGAAGCTTAAAAAGTATCAAGAAGGTTTTTGTATTTATCCTAGAACTTAGATTAGAATCATCTTCAACATCCAAGAAGATGACATCCCAAAACCTCAAAAAACCATCATCCCTAGAATCCAATAAAAAACGATTTTCAAATGTCAGAAAATCCAAAGGACTCCACAATATTGTTTTCGATAAATGTGGATGTTTGTTTGTTTTTTTCTTTTGCCGCGCCGCGTGGCCCTGGCCGTGAAAGCACCGAGTCCTAAGCGCTGGACCGCCAGGGAATTCCCTAAATGGGGAATTAGAGATGTGGGGCTTGACTTTTTCTTTTTCTCCTTCGGTAGCTAAGATCTACAAGCGAACGATGGCTGTTGATCAATGTGCTCTCTGTGTTAGGAAGGAAATAACTGTAAAAATGAAAAGCAGCCTTGCCTTAGAACCTACATATCACACAAAGGAACGAGTCCTTCTGATTCAATTTAGAGGATATCATGTAAAATGTTTAACTGGTAAAATGTCTACCTAGTTTAAAAATTAGAAAGAATAAAACACTGAAAAGCAACCCCCTAGAGAACCACTTCGGTTTCTTGTTTACAGGAAGCATCATTTCCAAAACATATTTCTAAAATGTTTATATTCAAAACTGTCAAGTGCCAACTGTATTCAGAGAGGCAATAAAAGAAAGAAAACGGAGTATGACTTTTCTGATAAGCTGCCTTTCCTGGTGATCCCCTGTTCTGGCCTGACTTTCCTTCTTAGTCTGTTAATGTAAGGATTTGCTACCATCAACTTTGTTTTGCCCTGCTCTGAGCAGCTTTCCCTCTGTGCTGTTTCTGCTTTAATTTAAAATCTTTGGTTCCCATCAACATTCCATTGCAAAGTACGTTTTTCTTGAGAGCTCCTCTATGCCTTCCCTCTTCATTCTTATATTTTTTCCCATCTCTTGGTTCCTGTTGGCCTGTGCTAATGAAAACAATCCTAAACTTCCTTACGTTTGACTCTGTGCCTCCCTATATAGCCCAGTACTCTCCATCCTCTCTCCCTATTCTCTCTTTTCAACTGGTCGCAACACTAGTGGAGGGAGACCATTAGAGATGAAACATCTTGGTATATATTGCTAGTTTTCTATGTCACCTGGCTTTTCTATGTTTCTGTTGAAACCCTCCTGAGAAGTCTCTGATTTCATTTTCTCCATGGGTACCCTTTAAGGCTCAATACTGGAAAAGAAGGGGATCAGAGTGATCCACCCAATGTGGTAGCCTAACGTAACAGATAAGGAAAGCAGCAGGCTTTGTGAGACAGTCAGCGATTTGTCCAAAGTCACACAGATAGTAAACGTCAAAGTCAAAACTGAAATTAGGTCTCCAGACTTGTAGTTCAATACTTTCCCTCATTATTCCATGCTATTTTGAATCTCCTACTCAATTTAGGGGCCAAAGAAATCGAACGCAAAACTTTCCAAAGTTTCTTTTCTTACCTGACATGGTCAGAGAAGAGGAACCATCAACTGCAGGTACAAGGGCTGAGGAGACAACACTAGAGGATGTCTGAGTGGCTGCAGCTGAACGGCACACGTGTCCAGTCCAGAGGTCACTGGTTACTGGTCCAAAGAGCTCCACGGAAACCCCAAGACTCTACCAAGTGGTAGTAGGTTTGGTAGGAGAGTGATGTCACAAAGCAGGCAGTTCAAAGGTATGAGCTAGCCAGTAGGGAGGTCCGATCCCCAACAGGAAGGCGGGGTTGGGTGAAGAGAGTGTAGGAGAGCTAAAACAACACCTAAGTTTCTGAGCTCTGGGGAGGAAATCCTAGAAGACAGATTTACCTCTCCCAGGCTCTTCCATTAGGGAAATCATTGCAACGTTTCTTACAGACGCTCATTAATATAATTAACTAACAGTTACTTATATTCTACAGAGTATTCTATTTTATGTATCATATACTTAGAGCTATATAGATGTTATTTAATTAATAATCCTTAGGAAGGAAAGAGCCATCTAGTTTGAACTATTACAGTTGTTCTGAAATCATATGTGTCTACTGAGTGAACTGATAGCAGCTTTTAAGGAGCAAAAGTAGGGATTAAGAAGCTCTTTTTGTAACTTGGTTCAAGAGTAGGGTGAAGTTTGTTGAGTGTACCTTGTGGAGAATGTTGTGGTCCAAGGCTCTTCTCTTTGAGTTTCTTCTCCTTGCCTCCTACCTTCCTTGGGCTGGGCTAGGCTGGGGGCCAGGTTGGACTTGCGACTTAACATTTCTCTTCCGCTTTCTTCTTCTTCTTCTTTTTTTTTTTTTTTTTCCTTCCATTATGGGCATTGCTTCTAGGACAAGCCTTGATCTTGCATTGGATGTTACTTCCTGTCAACTTCCAGCAGCCGGAGTCTTCTTTTCAGTGCTTGATGCTTCACGAAACCGACTCTGCCCGTTGGCAGCAAATACCAGAGAGCTAGGAGACAGAGCTGGTTGCAGACCTTTCCTCTTCCAGCCTTTGGTTGCAATTGTTTTGCCCATAATTTGCTAGCTCTAGTTCCTTGGGCCACACAGGTATCCTGCCATCCAGCTCTTTTTTCTATGTGAGAGATATTCTGAACACTGTCCCTTTTTCTTTGCACAGAAGTATATACAGTGTGGCAGTTACTGTAATCTCCTCCCCCTTGCAAACAGCCACTCTCGAATCTTGGACCTCTAGGACTCTCTGTCTTGCATGCTTGGGTGCAAGGCCAAGCAAAATGAAGAGGAGAATAATTAGAGAAAGAGGAGGGCATTGGTGGAGAATTGGGAGCAGGTAAGGTGAAAGGGCACAGGAGAAAAGAGATGCATGTCGATTTTTTGGTTTCTGTGGGAAACAAGTTGACACACTTGGGCCTCATTTTGTATTAACAGAACAGAGAGTTAACGATATAAGTAGCTAGATAGTGGAGCAACTGCCACGAAGTCTGTACACTGAAGAGAACAGTCTCACATCTAGTTTTCATTTTGTTTTATGTCATAGTACCTTATTGATAGCATTCACTGGTGTGTTTGTAGAATACAGATGTGTTCAAATGCTCTGGTTTTGTCTACATGGCTATTTCCTTGTCCTGTTGGTAAGGAATCCAACATTGTAAGACATATTGCATGTTTTTCTCTTGACGATCGTTGACCTTGAAGCGTCATGAACTAAGTTGAGCTGTTGGATTTTGTGGAGAAACTTTCAAAAGGGTCTGTGAAAAAGGCATTGTGGTGAGTCGCATTATGCACCCGAGCGTAAGGAGCAGATATCTGCCACCAGCCCAACTTGGCCTGGATTGCCTCTGTTTTAGTTCCCCCGGTTAGTGCTTTTCTCCCTAACCACTCTTGTGACTGTGATCATGTGAGTAAGGGCTGAGTTGCTAGAGATTTCTGTGTGAGGTAAGCTGGTTTGAGGGAGGAAATCTATGGACCTAGTCATTTTCCTTGGTGGTAAGCTTTCAGGGGTGCAAAGATTGATCTTCCTGGGGACTTTTCTGGTCCCAGGAAGATATCGCATAGATGGGAGCTCCAAAGGCACACATTGAATCTTTAGGCCTGTTTTTCCTATTAGGAGATACGAGTTTCTTCACTGATGGGGATGATGCTTATCTGAGAAGAAATTGTGAAAGGTGGTGTAGTATAGAGGTGTGGCTTAAGCTTTTAAGTTTTCTTCAGGGTTTTTCCCCTAAGCTTCCTACTTCAGACGGCCTACTTACATGATACTAGTATGTGATGTCAGGCTAACAACTTCCTAAATATACCTGCAAGCCAGATCAGTGTCTCTTTTCTCTGTATTCCCATGGAAATCAAGGGTCCCGCCGAATTTTCCATCGAAACAGTTGATTTGCGTTGTCTCTAGGCATGCTGAAGGGCGTACCGTTGCTTCCTAACCGGTGTCGTTTGGGAGAGCTACCTCTGTACGTTCAAATGATGAACTCTGAGACTTTGCTCATGTGTGCGGTAAACCCTTGAGTTCCCTAAGACCTTCCTTTCCTCCATCTCATACCCCATTAAGCCCGCTTCAGTTTATCTCCTGCATTTCTTTGGAATCTGTCAGCTCTTCCTCAACATCCTAATACTGAACTTGCCTGTCTGTTGCGACTAGGTCCTAACTAGTGTCCATATATCTTGTTTCCTTCCAATCCATTCTTCACACAAGAAACCTTCAAAGCAAGTTGGAACATTGCTCGTAAGCATCGCTCACAAACATTGTTTTGCGAATAGAAAGCACAGTGTTGGCCTTTACGACTCTGCGTGGTCTAGAATCCTCTCTGCTTCTCTAGCCCCATCTTGTGCCACTTGTGCCCTCACTTTCTATGCTTCAGATACACTGAATTAACCTTAGTTCTCACTCATCTGACAGAAGTCAGTTCAGATATTATTTTTCACCGTGATTCCTCGCATTAAGGAATTTGATTTTCAGGTTTTGTATGAGGACTAAAACTCAACTGGGAAGTGGAAGAATTGAGTTTCAACTGTTTCAGTCAACACGCATGTATTAATGATACTTGCGTACTGAACACCGGGCTAGGTTTCATGAGGGATCCAGAAGTTCTGGCCATCTCTGGTTTTGGATATCCCTTATTTGTTGAGACCTTTGCGTTGTCTGGTTGCCTTTTGTCTGTTTTCCAGATGGGAAAACAGGAACAAGGGAAGTATAGGTTATTATTAGGTGGGGTTGAACAAGTGGAGCAGCAAACTGCAAAGCAGAAAGAAGAGGGACGTACTCTAGAGGGATATGATTTCCATTTTCAAGGCGACTGCATCCTGTGCAGGGAGACAGCCTAACATAAAATGTGCCTAACAACAAATATATTGACTTCTTACTAAAAATCTCCAGTTCATGTAACCAAGGGGTTTATACCTTCTCCTTTAAAAGTGATATTCCTGGGACTTCCCTGGTGGTCCAGTGGTGAAGACTCTGCGCTTCCAGTGCAGCAGGCGTGGGTTCAATCCCTGGTTGGGGAGCTAAGATCCCACATGCTGCGCAGCCAAAGAAAGTTTTTTCAAAAGTTATATTCCTGTATTATTGAATTTAGTGGTTTAGATTTTGTTTTAATGTTAAGAAGATTTCAGTTTCTTTACCAGGAACAAACAAAACATAATGTAAAAATCGTTTCCCAGAAACGATTTCCATCATTCTCTTCTTCCCTTTCTCCCGCAGAGTGGTGTTTCATCTTGACAAGCTCTCTGTCATTCCATAGGAAAGCTGTCTGGCTTGGAGGTTGCAATCCCAGGGAATTTTTCATCACCAGGGAAGTCTCCATCACTACAGAGGGATCAAGGGAGAAGTCAGTCCCTGGTAAGTGAGATGCTCCCCCTAAACACCAACACAGCAGTCGTGTACCTTTCAAGGGGTTCAGGGGCAAGCTGGGCAAGGCATTTCTACTAACTCTTCTTAAGGACCATAGACAGTGCCCTATGCTACGAGGTAAGCGGTGACTGTTGTAATTCTTACTGGCGATCATTTCATGTCACTGATTCTTGGCTTTCTTTGTATTTCATAGGACTGTTATAAGTCCAATACAAAATGAGTCTTATTTTTAAAACACTGAAATGTTTTACAAAGCCTAGCATTCTCATCTAGAGTCCTTTCAGTTCTCCCCACTTTCCTGAGAGGCTAAGAACACTTCACACCATGAACTAGGAGAGGGGGTAGAGCCCTTTCTGATGAAATGTATCAACAAAGACAGAGTCTTAGCCTGCTTGCTCTCTGGACAGGATCTCGGACCACAAGGTCTTAAATCCTGGTATAAATGAAGGAAGTGAGGACAGTTCAACTGGCACTCTCATAACAAGAGTTCTGAAACACCTTCCAAAGAGACTATAGCAGTAGATGAGGGAAGGGAGTGCTACAGTGTGGTATAGTACAGGGGGAATGATCGGCTACAGCAGTGAAAAATGTGGTACCTATTGGTGTGCTCTCGGGGTTCTTGTACATGTAGCATAGATGACCTTTACAGTGGCCCTCCCACCTTCCCTCCTGCATTAGGTGTTCTTTTTTTTGTTGTTGTTAATTTATGTTTATTTATTTATTTATTGTTTGAACTTATTTATTCTACGTATTTATTTTTTTGGCCGCACTGGCTCTTCATTGCTGTGCACGGGCTTTCTCTAGTTACGGCTAGCGGGGGCTACTCTTGGTTGCGGTGTGCGGGCTTCTCATCGCGGTGGCTTCTCTTGTAGCGGAGCATGGGCTGTAGGCGCGTGGGCTTCGGTAGTTGAGGCTCTCGGGCTCTAGAATGCAGGCTCAGTCGTTGTGGCACATGGGCTTAGTTGCTCCACGGCATGTGGGATCTTCCCAGACCAGGGCTCGAAGCCGTGTCCCCCGCATTGCATTGGCAGGCGGATTCTTCACCACGGCGCCACCAGGGAAGCCCTAGGTGTTCTTCTATAGAGTCTCAAAACAGAGGGCACTGAGCGAAGGTAGTGGTTATTAAAGGCTCAGGATCTAAATTCTACCTGTCTCTACACCACTTCCCAGCTGTCGATTTGACCCCATTTTTGAACGCCGACCTCATTCTTCAACTTTCTCTGCCGTTTGTATACTCACCTTGAAAACTTGTTTCTGTGATGCGTTGAGCAGACACAGGGTGGCAGATTGCAGAGGTGGAAGCTGGTGGTCGGATATTTGTGGACTGAATCTCCTTTAGTCCCATTCCCATTTCTGGTTGCACAGAGGCCCTACTTCCTGTGTGTGACACAGAGCCATAGGATTGCAGGCAGGAGCCAAGTTCTCCATACAGTAAAGACCCCAGTGTGCCTTGGTTATAGTAATCTACCTGGCTTCCTTCCTGGTAGGGAAGTGACAGGCGGCTATGCCCCTGATTTGGAATCTGAGATGGTGTTCCCTGAGCAAGGCTGGCAGAAAGCGATGGATAGAGAGGGACCATGTTATTGGCGTCTGAAGTTTTATCATACTGGGCTGCCATAAACACGGAGGAAGCAGCTGTGTGCCGGTCAGTGAGTGCCAGAGTAAAGTCTCCGAGTGAAGAAGAATTCTTTTCAGTGCTTCCTGTGATGTCCCACTCAAGAACACCTGGATAGGAAGGAGCTGAAGTGGAGATCTGGCTGTGGTCAGTAACTCCAGATAACATAGTCGTGCTAGAATGTTGGTAAAGGTAGGCACTACCCATGAGTGTCTGGAAAGAGGTACCGGTAGCCGATGCCGAACTGACGGCAGGGGCAGAGACTCTGGAGAAGTTGCAGACACTTCGTGTTAGGGAAGTTGCATTGCGCACCACAGGAAGAGAATGCTGCAGAGAATTTAGAGTTCCAAGTAGAGATAGATTTTGGAAATTTTCTGGAAGAACAAGAGGCTCATGAAAAACTCAGGGAGGTTGAGAAATTCTCACTCCGTTTGAGGAACAGCATTATCTTAAGGTTCTTGCTATCAGGACGGCTCTACTATCCATACTTCCTGAGACACCCAAAATCAGACAGTTAATGACGGCTGTAAGGACTGAGCAGTTTTCCAGTCTTCTGTATTAACTGCCTGTGCTCCCATCTTGGGCGCGGATGGGCAGAAGAGCCAAGTGGTATGGTGCAGACATTGTTCTCTAGGCTGGAAGCAACCTTCTCCCTGCCCTGTCTTTCCCTTCAGCCTGCACTCGTATTGACCTCTATGCTACTTCCTAGACTGGAAGCATTTTAGAACTAGGAGGCCCTTAGAGAACTTCTGTTTTCTCAGTCTCATTTCGTGAGTAAGGAAACTGAGGCTCAGAGAGGTCGGGTTGACTTGTTCAAGTTCTCTCATTAGGTTAGTATCATTACCAGGTTTCAGAACCTCAGTATCCTGACTTCCTTGCCAGGACTCTACTCTGAGCATGATACTGCCAGAAAGCAGGAGAAATAGAACTTATAATATAGGCATTTTTTTTGTCCATTAGAAAACAGTACGGCTATTACCATTGTCGTCTTCAGTGTCTCCCTTTGCTTGTACAGTTCCCACGCTATTACCTAGAGTTGACGTATAGCTCAGTCCAACTGGTGAATTGAAAGAGTCATTTTTGCCCTCTTCAAGCCTGGTTTCCCATCCTACCTCAAAATGATTACCCGAAAGTGGGTATCTTAAATGCTTTTGGAAAGAGAAAAGTTATCTGATTACTTCAGATTACTCATCTATGAAGTGGTTATAACACCACCACCAATAATAATAGCAGTGATAATTAATAGATGAATAAGCTGATATATTGCGTATGATTTATATGGAGGAAGATACAATAAGTTGTAGAAAGACAAAGAAAAATCATGACAAGCATATTACATAACGAAAAAGAAATCCATAGATATTAATGAAAACTGGGGTATGTGGCAAGTATCAAAGCCTAATGAATTTACTAACAAATGACATTCTGTACCATCCATGCAATATTATGAAAGTGAATGTTGCCCACTCTATTTTAGTGAATACTATTAACCAAAAAACACGATAGAGGTGATAGAGGTGAATGAATTCCTAGCCAATGCATACAGACAGAGAAGGTATATCAGTAAAAAATGCCTAACAAGCAACAGAATGCAATAAGTGTGGAATGTATAGGTAGCCACAACATACATAGACAAGTATTTCAATGAAAAGCGGTACGAAGCAGACAGGAAAATAATAAGGGTAAAAGAATTTCATGATTGTGCTCATTCATATTTTTACCCAGCAAGTAACAGGTATTAAGCCTAGGAGAAATATATATTTCAATGAATATAGCTTATATAGTAAGCAGAAAGGAAGCTTAAAAAGTATCAAGAAGGTTTTTGTATTTATGCTAGAACTTAGATTAGAATCATCTTCAACATCCAAGAAGATGACATCCCAAAACCTCAAAAAACCATCATCCCTAGAATCCAATAAAAAACGATTTTCAAATGTCAGAAAATCCAAAGGACTCCACAATATTGTTTTCGATAAATGTGGATGTTTGTTTGTTTTTTTCTTTTGCCGCGCCGCGTGGCCCTGGCCGTGAAAGCACCGAGTCCTAAGCACTGGACCGCCAGGGAATTCCCTAAATGGGGAATTAGAGATGTGGGGCTTGACTTTTTCTTTTTCTCCTTCGGTAGCTAAGATCTACAAGCGAACGATGGCTGTTGATCAATGTGCTCTCTGTGTTAGGAAGGAAATAACTGTAAAAATGAAAAGCAACCTTGCCTTAGAACCTACATATCACACAAAGGAACGAGTCCTTCTGATTCAGTTTAGAGGATATCATGTAAAATGTTTAACTGGTAAAATGTCTACCTAGTTTAAAAATTAGAAAGAATAAAACACTGAAAAGCAACCCCCTAGAGAACCACTTTGGTTTCTTGTTTACAGGAAGCATCATTTCCAAAACATATTTCTAAAATGTCAAGTGCCAACTGTATTCAGAGAGGCAATAAAAGAAAGAAAACGGAGTATGACTTTTCTGATAAGCTGCCTTTCCTGGTGATCCCCTGTTCTGGCCTGACTTTCCTTCTTAGTCTGTTAATGTAAGGATTTGCTACCATCAACTTTGTTTTGCCCTGCTCTGAGCAGATTTCCCTCTGTGCTGTTTCTGCTTTAATTTAAAATCTTTGGTTCCCATCAACATTCCATTGCAAAGTACGTTTTTCTTGAGAGCTCCTCTATGCCTTCCCTCTTCATTCTTATATTTTTTCCCATCTCTTGGTTCCTGTTGGCCTGTGCTAATGAAAACAATCCTAAACTTCCTTACGTTTGACTCTGTGCCTCCCTATATAGCCCAGTACTCTCCATCCTCTCTCCCTATTCTCTCTTTTCAACTGGTCGCAATACTAGTGGAGGGAGACCATTAGAGATGAAACATCTTGGTATATATTGCTAGTTTTCTATGTCACCTGGCTTTTCTATGTTTCTGTTGAAACCCTCCTGAGAAGTCTCTGATTTCATTTTCTCCATGGGTACCCTTTAAGGCTCAATACTGGAAAAGAAGGGGATCAGAGTGATCCACCCAATGTGGTAGCCTAACGTAACAGATAAGGAAAGCAGCAGGCTTTGTGAGACAGTCAGCGATTTGTCCAAAGTCACACAGATAGTAAACGTCAAAGTCAAAACTGAAATTAGGTCTCCAGACTTGTAGTTCAATACTTTCCCTCATTATTCCATGCTATTTTGAATCTCCTCCTCAATTTAGGGGCCAAAGAAATCGAACGCAAAACTTTCCAAAGTTTCTTTTCTTACCTGACATGGTCAGAGAAGAGGAACCATCAACTGCAGGTACAAGGGCTGAGGAGACAACACTAGAGGATGTCTGAGTGGCTGCAGCTGAACGGCACACGTGTCCAGTCCAGAGGTCACTGGTTACTGGTCCAAAGAGCTCCACGGAAACCCCAAGACTCTACCAAGTGGTAGTAGGTTTGGTAGGAGAGTGATGTCACAAAGCAGGCAGTTCAAAGGTATGAGCTAGCCAGTAGGGAGGTCCGATCCCCAACAGGAAGGCGGGGTTGGGTGAAGAGAGTGTAGGAGAGCTAAAACAACACCTAAGTTTCTGAGCTCTGGGGAGGAAATCCTAGAAGACAGATTTACCTCTCCCAGGCTCTTCCATTAGGGAAATCATTGCAACGTTTCTTACAGACGCTCATTAATATAATTAACTAACAGTTACTTATATTCTACAGAGTATTCTATTTTATGTATCATATACTTAGAGCTATATAGATGTTATTTAATTAATAATCCTTAGGAAGGAAAGAGCCATCTAGTTTGAACTATTACAGTTGTTCTGAAATCATATGTGTCTACTGAGTGAACTGATAGCAGCTTTTAAGGAGCAAAAGTAGGGATTAAGAAGCTCTTTTTGTAACTTGGTTCAAGAGTAGGGTGAAGTTTGTTGAGTGTACCTTGTGGAGAATGTTGTGGTCCAAGGCTCTTCTCTTTGAGTTTCTTCTCCTTGCCTCCTACCTTCCTTGGGCTGGGCTAGGCTGGGGGCCAGGTTGGACTTGCGACTTAACATTTCTCTTCCGCTTTCTTCTTCTTCTTCTTTTTTTTTTTTTTTTTCCTTCCATTATGGGCATTGCTTCTAGGACAAGCCTTGATCTTGCATTGGATGTTACTTCCTGTCAACTTCCAGCAGCCGGAGTCTTCTTTTCAGTGCTTGATGCTTCACGAAACCGACTCTGCCCGTTGGCAGCAAATACCAGAGAGCTAGGAGACAGAGCTGGTTGCAGACCTTTCCTCTTCCAGCCTTTGGTTGCAATTGTTTTGCCCATAATTTGCTAGCTCTAGTTCCTTGGGCCACACAGGTATCCTGCCATCCAGCTCTTTTTTCTATGTGAGAGATATTCTGAACACTGTCCCTTTTTCTTTGCACAGAAGTATATACAGTGTGGCAGTTACTGTAATCTCCTCCCCCTTGCAAACAGCCACTCTCGAATCTTGGACCTCTAGGACTCTCTGTCTTGCATGCTTGGGTGCAAGGCCAAGCAAAATGAAGAGGAGAATAATTAGAGAAAGAGGAGGGCATTGGTGGAGAATTGGGAGCAGGTAAGGTGAAAGGGCACAGGAGAAAAGAGATGCATGTCGATTTTTTGGTTTCTGTGGGAAACAAGTTGACACACTTGGGCCTCATTTTGTATTAACAGAACAGAGAGTTAACGATATAAGTAGCTAGATAGTGGAGCAACTGCCACGAAGTCTGTACACTGAAGAGAACAGTCTCACATCTAGTTTTCATTTTGTTTTATGTCATAGTACCTTATTGATAGCATTCACTGGTGTGTTTGTAGAATACAGATGTGTTCAAATGCTCTGGTTTTGTCTACATGGCTATTTCCTTGTCCTGTTGGTAAGGAATCCAACATTGTAAGACATATTGCATGTTTTTCTCTTGACGATCGTTGACCTTGAAGCGTCATGAACTAAGTTGAGCTGTTGGATTTTGTGGAGAAACTTTCAAAAGGGTCTGTGAAAAAGGCATTGTGGTGAGTCGCATTATGCACCCGAGCGTAAGGAGCAGATATCTGCCACCAGCCCAACTTGGCCTGGATTGCCTCTGTTTTAGTTCCCCCGGTTAGTGCTTTTCTCCCTAACCACTCTTGTGACTGTGATCATGTGAGTAAGGGCTGAGTTGCTAGAGATTTCTGTGTGAGGTAAGCTGGTTTGAGGGAGGAAATCTATGGACCTAGTCATTTTCCTTGGTGGTAAGCTTTCAGGGGTGCAAAGATTGATCTTCCTGGGGACTTTTCTGGTCCCAGGAAGATATCGCATAGATGGGAGCTCCAAAGGCACACATTGAATCTTTAGGCCTGTTTTTCCTATTAGGAGATACGAGTTTCTTCACTGATGGGGATGATGCTTATCTGAGAAGAAATTGTGAAAGGTGGTGTAGTATAGAGGTGTGGCTTAAGCTTTTAAGTTTTCTTCAGGGTTTTTCCCCTAAGCTTCCTACTTCAGACGGCCTACTTACATGATACTAGTATGTGATGTCAGGCTAACAACTTCCTAAATATACCTGCAAGCCAGATCAGTGTCTCTTTTCTCTGTATTCCCATGGAAATCAAGGGTCCCGCCGAATTTTCCAACGAAACAGTTGATTTGCGTTGTCTCTAGGCATGCTGAAGGGCGTACCGTTGCTTCCTAACCGGTGTCGTTTGGGAGAGCTACCTCTGTACGTTCAAATGATGAACTCTGAGACTTTGCTCATGTGTGCGGTAAACCCTTGAGTTCCCTAAGACCTTCCTTTCCTCCATCTCATACCCCATTAAGCCCGCTTCAGTTTATCTCCTGCATTTCTTTGGAATCTGTCAGCTCTTCCTCAACATCCTAATACTGAACTTGCCTGTCTGTTGCGACTAGGTCCTAACTAGTGTCCATATATCTTGTTTCCTTCCAATCCATTCTTCACACAAGAAACCTTCAAAGCAAGTTGGAACATTGCTCGTAAGCATCGCTCACAAACATTGTTTTGCGAATAGAAAGCACAGTGTTGGCCTTTACGACTCTGCGTGGTCTAGAATCCTCTCTGCTTCTCTAGCCCCATCTTGTGCCACTTGTGCCCTCACTTTCTATGCTTCAGATACACTGAATTAACCTTAGTTCTCACTCATCTGACAGAAGTCAGTTCAGATATTATTTTTCACCGTGATTCCTCGCATTAAGGAATTTGATTTTCAGGTTTTGTATGAGGACTAAAACTCAACTGGGAAGTGGAAGAATTGAGTTTCAACTGTTTCAGTCAACACGCATGTATTAATGATACCTGCGTACTGAACACCGGGCTAGGTTTCATGAGGGATCCAGAAGTTCTGGCCATCTCTGGTTTTGGATATCCCTTATTTGTTGAGACCTTTGCGTTGTCTGGTTGCCTTTTGTCTGTTTTCCAGATGGGAAAACAGGAACAAGGGAAGTATAGGTTATTATTAGGTGGGGTTGAACAAGTGGAGCAGCAAACTGCAAAGCAGAAAGAAGAGGGACGTACTCTAGAGGGATATGATTTCCATTTTCAAGGCGACTGCATCCTGTGCAGGGAGACAGCCTAACATAAAATGTGCCTAACAACAAATATATTGACTTCTTACTAAAAATCTCCAGTTCATGTAACCAAGGGGTTTATACCTTCTCCTTTAAAAGTGATATTCCTGGGACTTCCCTGGTGGTCCAGTGGTGAAGACTCTGCGCTTCCAGTGCAGCAGGCGTGGGTTCAATCCCTGGTTGGGGAGCTAAGATCCCACATGCTGCGCAGCCAAAGAAAGTTTTTTCAAAAGTTATATTCCTGTATTATTGAATTTAGTGGTTTAGATTTTGTTTTAATGTTAAGAAGATTTCAGTTTCTTTACCAGGAACAAACAAAACATAATGTAAAAATCGTTTCCCAGAAACGATTTCCATCATTCTCTTCTTCCCTTTCTCCCGCAGAGTGGTGTTTCATCTTGACAAGCTCTCTGTCATTCCATAGGAAAGCTGTCTGGCTTGGAGGTTGCAATCCCAGGGAATTTTTCATCACCAGGGAAGTCTCCATCACTACAGAGGGATCAAGGGAGAAGTCAGTCCCTGGTAAGTGAGATGCTCCCCCTAAACACCAACACAGCAGTCGTGTACCTTTCAAGGGGTTCAGGGGCAAGCTGGGCAAGGCATTTCTACTAACTCTTCTTAAGGACCATAGACAGTGCCCTATGCTACGAGGTAAGCGGTGACTGTTGTAATTCTTACTGGCGATCATTTCATGTCACTGATTCTTGGCTTTCTTTGTATTTCATAGGACTGTTATAAGTCCAATACAAAATGAGTCTTATTTTTAAAACACTGAAATGTTTTACAAAGCCTAGCATTCTCATCTAGAGTCCTTTCAGTTCTCCCCACTTTCCTGAGAGGCTAAGAACACTTCACACCATGAACTAGGAGAGGGGGTAGAGCCCTTTCTGATGAAATGTATCAACAAAGACAGAGTCTTAGCCTGCTTGCTCTCTGGACAGGATCTCGGACCACAAGGTCTTAAATCCTGGTATAAATGAAGGAAGTGAGGACAGTTCAACTGGCACTCTCATAACGAGAGTTCTGAAACACCTTCCAAAGAGACTATAGCAGTAGATGAGGGAAGGGAGTGCTACAGTGTGGTATAGTACAGGGGGAATGATCGGCTACAGCAGTGAAAAATGTGGTACCTATTGGTGTGCTCTCGGGGTTCTTGTACATGTAGCATAGATGACCTTTACAGTGGCCCTCCCACCTTCCCTCCTGCATTAGGTGTTCTTTTTTTTGTTGTTGTTAATTTATGTTTATTTATTTATTTATTGTTTGAACTTATTTATTCTACGTATTTATTTTTTTGGCCGCACTGGCTCTTCATTGCTGTGCACGGGCTTTCTCTAGTTACGGCTAGCGGGGGCTACTCTTGGTTGCGGTGTGCGGGCTTCTCATCGCGGTGGCTTCTCTTGTAGCGGAGCATGGGCTGTAGGCGCGTGGGCTTCGGTAGTTGAGGCTCTCGGGCTCTAGAATGCAGGCTCAGTCGTTGTGGCACATGGGCTTAGTTGCTCCACGGCATGTGGGATCTTCCCAGACCAGGGCTCGAAGCCGTGTCCCCCGCATTGCATTGGCAGGCGGATTCTTCACCACGGCGCCACCAGGGAAGCCCTAGGTGTTCTTCTATAGAGTCTCAAAACAGAGGGCACTGAGCGAAGGTAGTGGTTATTAAAGGCTCAGGATCTAAATTCTACCTGTCTCTACACCACTTCCCAGCTGTCGATTTGACCCCATTTTTGAACGCCGACCTCATTCTTCAACTTTCTCTGCCGTTTGTATACTCACCTTGAAAACTTGTTTCTGTGATGCGTTGAGCAGACACAGGGTGGCAGATTGCAGAGGTGGAAGCTGGTGGTCGGATATTTGTGGACTGAATCTCCTTTAGTCCCATTCCCATTTCTGGTTGCACAGAGGCCCTACTTCCTGTGTGTGACACAGAGCCATAGGATTGCAGGCAGGAGCCAAGTTCTCCATACAGTAAAGACCCCAGTGTGCCTTGGTTATAGTAATCTACCTGGCTTCCTTCCTGGTAGGGAAGTGACAGGCGGCTATGCCCCTGATTTGGAATCTGAGATGGTGTTCCCTGAGCAAGGCTGGCAGAAAGCGATGGATAGAGAGGGACCATGTTATTGGCGTCTGAAGTTTTATCATACTGGGCTGCCATAAACACGGAGGAAGCAGCTGTGTGCCGGTCAGTGAGTGCCAGAGTAAAGTCTCCGAGTGAAGAAGAATTCTTTTCAGTGCTTCCTGTGATGTCCCACTCAAGAACACCTGGATAGGAAGGAGCTGAAGTGGAGATCTGGCTGTGGTCAGTAACTCCAGATAACATAGTCGTGCTAGAATGTTGGTAAAGGTAGGCAGTACCCATGAGTGTCTGGAAAGAGGTACCGGTAGCCGATGCCGAACTGACGGCAGGGGCAGAGACTCTGGAGAAGTTGCAGACACTTCGTGTTAGGGAAGTTGCATTGCGCACCACAGGAAGAGAATGCTGCAGAGAATTTAGAGTTCCAAGTAGAGATAGATTTTGGAAATTTTCTGGAAGAACAAGAGGCTCATGAAAAACTCAGGGAGGTTGAGAAATTCTCACTCCGTTTGAGGAACAGCATTATCTTAAGGTTCTTGCTATCAGGACGGCTCTACTATCCATACTTCCTGAGACACCCAAAATCAGACAGTTAATGACGGCTGTAAGGACTGAGCAGTTTTCCAGTCTTCTGTATTAACTGCCTGTGCTCCCATCTTGGGCGCGGATGGGCAGAAGAGCCAAGTGGTATGGTGCAGACATTGTTCTCTAGGCTGGAAGCAACCTTCTCCCTGCCCTGTCTTTCCCTTCAGCCTGCACTCGTATTGACCTCTATGCTACTTCCTAGACTGGAAGCATTTTAGAACTAGGAGGCCCTTAGAGAACTTCTGTTTTCTCAGTCTCATTTCGTGAGTAAGGAAACTGAGGCTCAGAGAGGTCGGGTTGACTTGTTCAAGTTCTCTCATTAGGTTAGTATCATTACCAGGTTTCAGAACCTCAGTATCCTGACTTCCTTGCCAGGACTCTACTCTGAGCATGATACTGCCAGAAAGCAGGAGAAATAGAACTTATAATATAGGCATTTTTTTTGTCCATTAGAAAACAGTACGGCTATTACCATTGTCGTCTTCAGTGTCTCCCTTTGCTTGTACAGTTCCCACGCTATTACCTAGAGTTGACGTATAGCTCAGTCCAACTGGTGAATTGAAAGAGTCATTTTTGCCCTCTTCAAGCCTGGTTTCCCATCCTACCTCAAAATGATTACCCGAAAGTGGGTATCTTAAATGCTTTTGGAAAGAGAAAAGTTATCTGATTACTTCAGATTACTCATCTATGAAGTGGTTATAACACCACCACCAATAATAATAGCAGTGATAATTAATAGATGAATAAGCTGATATATTGCGTATGATTTATATGGAGGAAGATACAATAAGTTGTAGAAAGACAAAGAAAAATCATGACAAGCATATTACATAACGAAAAAGAAATCCATAGATATTAATGAAAACTGGGGTATGTGGCAAGTATCAAAGCCTAATGAATTTACTAACAAATGACATTCTGTACCATCCATGCAATATTATGAAAGTGAATGTTGCCCACTCTATTTTAGTGAATACTATTAACCAAAAAACACGATAGAGGTGATAGAGGTGAATGAATTCCTAGCCAATGCATACAGACAGAGAAGGTATATCAGTAAAAAATGCCTAACAAGCAACAGAATGCAATAAGTGTGGAATGTATAGGTAGCCACAACATATATAGACAAGTATTTCAATGAAAAGCGGTACGAAGCAGACAGGAAAATAATAAGGGTAAAAGAGTTTCATGATTGTGCTCATTCATATTTTTACCCAGCAAGTAACAGGTATTAAGCCTAGGAGAAATATATATTTCAATGAATATAGCTTATATAGTAAGCAGAAAGGAAGCTTAAAAAGTATCAAGAAGGTTTTTGTATTTATCCTAGAACTTAGATTAGAATCATCTTCAACATCCAAGAAGATGACATCCCAAAACCTCAAAAAACCATCATCCCTAGAATCCAATAAAAAACGATTTTCAAATGTCAGAAAATCCAAAGGACTCCACAATATTGTTTTCGATAAATGTGGATGTTTGTTTGTTTTTTTCTTTTGCCGCGCCGCGTGGCCCTGGCCGTGAAAGCACCGAGTCCTAAGCGCTGGACCGCCAGGGAATTCCCTAAATGGGGAATTAGAGATGTGGGGCTTGACTTTTTCTTTTTCTCCTTCGGTAGCTAAGATCTACAAGCGAACGATGGCTGTTGATCAATGTGCTCTCTGTGTTAGGAAGGAAATAACTGTAAAAATGAAAAGCAGCCTTGCCTTAGAACCTACATATCACACAAAGGAACGAGTCCTTCTGATTCAATTTAGAGGATATCATGTAAAATGTTTAACTGGTAAAATGTCTACCTAGTTTAAAAATTAGAAAGAATAAAACACTGAAAAGCAACCCCCTAGAGAACCACTTCGGTTTCTTGTTTACAGGAAGCATCATTTCCAAAACATATTTCTAAAATGTTTATATTCAAAACTGTCAAGTGCCAACTGTATTCAGAGAGGCAATAAAAGAAAGAAAACGGAGTATGACTTTTCTGATAAGCTGCCTTTCCTGGTGATCCCCTGTTCTGGCCTGACTTTCCTTCTTAGTCTGTTAATGTAAGGATTTGCTACCATCAACTTTGTTTTGCCCTGCTCTGAGCAGCTTTCCCTCTGTGCTGTTTCTGCTTTAATTTAAAATCTTTGGTTCCCATCAACATTCCATTGCAAAGTACGTTTTTCTTGAGAGCTCCTCTATGCCTTCCCTCTTCATTCTTATATTTTTTCCCATCTCTTGGTTCCTGTTGGCCTGTGCTAATGAAAACAATCCTAAACTTCCTTACGTTTGACTCTGTGCCTCCCTATATAGCCCAGTACTCTCCATCCTCTCTCCCTATTCTCTCTTTTCAACTGGTCGCAATACTAGTGGAGGGAGACCATTAGAGATGAAACATCTTGGTATATATTGCTAGTTTTCTATGTCACCTGGCTTTTCTATGTTTCTGTTGAAACCCTCTTGAGAAGTCTCTGGTTTCATTTTCTCCATGGGTACCCTTTAAGGCTCAATACTGGAAAAGAAGGGGATCAGAGTGATCCACCCAATGTGGTAGCCTAACGTAACAGATAAGGAAAGCAGCAGGCTTTGTGAGACAGTCAGCGATTTGTCCAAAGTCACACAGATAGTAAACGTCAAAGTCAAAACTGAAATTAGGTCTCCAGACTTGTAGTTCAATACTTTCCCTCATTATTCCATGCTATTTTGAATCTCCTCCTCAATTTAGGGGCCAAAGAAATCGAACGCAAAACTTTCCAAAGTTTCTTTTCTTACCTGACATGGTCAGAGAAGAGGAACCATCAACTGCAGGTACAAGGGCTGAGGAGACAACACTAGAGGATGTCTGAGTGGCTGCAGCTGAACGGCACACGTGTCCAGTCCAGAGGTCACTGGTTACTGGTCCAAAGAGCTCCACGGAAACCCCAAGACTCTACCAAGTGGTAGTAGGTTTGGTAGGAGAGTGATGTCACAAAGCAGGCAGTTCAAAGGTATGAGCTAGCCAGTAGGGAGGTCCGATCCCCAACAGGAAGGCGGGGTTGGGTGAAGAGAGTGTAGGAGAGCTAAAACAACACCTAAGTTTCTGAGCTCTGGGGAGGAAATCCTAGAAGACAGATTTACCTCTCCCAGGCTCTTCCATTAGGGAAATCATTGCAACGTTTCTTACAGACGCTCATTAATATAATTACCTAACAGTTACTTATATTCTACAGAGTATTCTATTTTATGTATCATATACTTAGAGCTATATAGATGTTATTTAATTAATAATCCTTAGGAAGGAAAGAGCCATCTAGTTTGAACTATTACAGTTGTTCTGAAATCATATGTGTCTACTGAGTGAACTGATAGCAGCTTTTAAGGAGCAAAAGTAGGGATTAAGAAGCTCTTTTTGTAACTTGGTTCAAGAGTAGGGTGAAGTTTGTTGAGTGTACCTTGTGGAGAATGTTGTGGTCCAAGGCTCTTCTCTTTGAGTTTCTTCTCCTTGCCTCCTACCTTCCTTGGGCTGGGCTAGGCTGGGGGCCAGGTTGGACTTGCGACTTAACATTTCTCTTCCGCTTTCTTCTTCTTCTTCTTTTTTTTTTTTTTTTCCTTCCATTATGGGCATTGCTTCTAGGACAAGCCTTGATCTTGCATTGGATGTTACTTCCTGTCAACTTCCAGCAGCCGGAGTCTTCTTTTCAGTGCTTGATGCTTCACGAAACCGACTCTGCCCGTTGGCAGCAAATACCAGAGAGCTAGGAGACAGAGCTGGTTGCAGACCTTTCCTCTTCCAGCCTTTGGTTGCAATTGTTTTGCCCATAATTTGCTAGCTCTAGTTCCTTGGGCCACACAGGTATCCTGCCATCCAGCTCTTTTTTCTATGTGAGAGATATTCTGAACACTGTCCCTTTTTCTTTGCACAGAAGTATATACAGTGTGGCAGTTACTGTAATCTCCTCCCCCTTGCAAACAGCCACTCTCGAATCTTGGACCTCTAGGACTCTCTGTCTTGCATGCTTGGGTGCAAGGCCAAGCAAAATGAAGAGGAGAATAATTAGAGAAAGAGGAGGGCATTGGTGGAGAATTGGGAGCAGGTAAGGTGAAAGGGCACAGGAGAAAAGAGATGCATGTCGATTTTTTGGTTTCTGTGGGAAACAAGTTGACACACTTGGGCCTCATTTTGTATTAACAGAACAGAGAGTTAACGATATAAGTAGCTAGATAGTGGAGCAACTGCCACGAAGTCTGTACACTGAAGAGAACAGTCTCACATCTAGTTTTCATTTTGTTTTATGTCATAGTACCTTATTGATAGCATTCACTGGTGTGTTTGTAGAATACAGATGTGTTCAAATGCTCTGGTTTTGTCTACATGGCTATTTCCTTGTCCTGTTGGTAAGGAATCCAACATTGTAAGACATATTGCATGTTTTTCTCTTGACGATCGTTGACCTTGAAGCGTCATGAACTAAGTTGAGCTGTTGGATTTTGTGGAGAAACTTTCAAAAGGGTCTGTGAAAAAGGCATTGTGGTGAGTCGCATTATGCACCCGAGCGTAAGGAGCAGATATCTGCCACCAGCCCAACTTGGCCTGGATTGCCTCTGTTTTAGTTCCCCCGGTTAGTGCTTTTCTCCCTAACCACTCTTGTGACTGTGATCATGTGAGTAAGGGCTGAGTTGCTAGAGATTTCTGTGTGAGGTAAGCTGGTTTGAGGGAGGAAATCTATGGACCTAGTCATTTTCCTTGGTGGTAAGCTTTCAGGGGTGCAAAGATTGATCTTCCTGGGGACTTTTCTGGTCCCAGGAAGATATCGCATAGATGGGACCTCCAAAGGCACACATTGAATCTTTAGGCCTGTTTTTCCTATTAGGAGATACGAGTTTCTTCACTGATGGGGATGATGCTTATCTGAGAAGAAATTGTGAAAGGTGGTGTAGTATAGAGGTGTGGCTTAAGCTTTTAAGTTTTCTTCAGGGTTTTTCCCCTAAGCTTCCTACTTCAGACGGCCTACTTACATGATACTAGTATGTGATGTCAGGCTAACAACTTCCTAAATATACCTGCAAGCCAGATCAGTGTCTCTTTTCTCTGTATTCCCATGGAAATCAAGGGTCCCGCCGAATTTTCCATCGAAACAGTTGATTTGCGTTGTCTCTAGGCATGCTGAAGGGCGTACCGTTGCTTCCTAACCGGTGTCGTTTGGGAGAGCTACCTCTGTACGTTCAAATGATGAACTCTGAGACTTTGCTCATGTGTGCGGTAAACCCTTGAGTTCCCTAAGACCTTCCTTTCCTCCATCTCATACCCCATTAAGCCCGCTTCAGTTTATCTCCTGCATTTCTTTGGAATCTGTCAGCTCTTCCTCAACATCCTAATACTGAACTTGCCTGTCTGTTGCGACTAGGTCCTAACTAGTGTCCATATATCTTGTTTCCTTCCAATCCATTCTTCACACAAGAAACCTTCAAAGCAAGTTGGAACATTGCTCGTAAGCATCGCTCACAAACATTGTTTTGCGAATAGAAAGCACAGTGTTGGCCTTTACGACTCTGCGTGGTCTAGAATCCTCTCTGCTTCTCTAGCCCCATCTTGTGCCACTTGTGCCCTCACTTTCTATGCTTCAGATACACTGAATTAACCTTAGTTCTCACTCATCTGACAGAAGTCAGTTCAGATATTATTTTTCACCGTGATTCCTCGCATTAAGGAATTTGATTTTCAGGTTTTGTATGAGGACTAAAACTCAACTGGGAAGTGGAAGAATTGAGTTTCAACTGTTTCAGTCAACACGCATGTATTAATGATACCTGCGTACTGAACACCGGGCTAGGTTTCATGAGGGATCCAGAAGTTCTGGCCATCTCTGGTTTTGGATATCCCTTATTTGTTGAGACCTTTGCGTTGTCTGGTTGCCTTTTGTCTGTTTTCCAGATGGGAAAACAGGAACAAGGGAAGTATAGGTTATTATTAGGTGGGGTTGAACAAGTGGAGCAGCAAACTGCAAAGCAGAAAGAAGAGGGACGTACTCTAGAGGGATATGATTTCCATTTTCAAGGCGACTGCATCCTGTGCAGGGAGACAGCCTAACATAAAATGTGCCTAACAACAAATATATTGACTTCTTACTAAAAATCTCCAGTTCATGTAACCAAGGGGTTTATACCTTCTCCTTTAAAAGTGATATTCCTGGGACTTCCCTGGTGGTCCAGTGGTGAAGACTCTGCGCTTCCAGTGCAGCAGGCGTGGGTTCAATCCCTGGTTGGGGAGCTAAGATCCCACATGCTGCGCAGCCAAAGAAAGTTTTTTCAAAAGTTATATTCCTGTATTATTGAATTTAGTGGTTTAGATTTTGTTTTAATGTTAAGAAGATTTCAGTTTCTTTACCAGGAACAAACAAAACATAATGTAAAAATCGTTTCCCAGAAACGATTTCCATCATTCTCTTCTTCCCTTTCTCCCGCAGAGTGGTGTTTCATCTTGACAAGCTCTCTGTCATTCCATAGGAAAGCTGTCTGGCTTGGAGGTTGCAATCCCAGGGAATTTTTCATCACCAGGGAAGTCTCCATCACTACAGAGGGATCAAGGGAGAAGTCAGTCCCTGGTAAGTGAGATGCTCCCCCTAAACACCAACACAGCAGTCGTGTACCTTTCAAGGGGTTCAGGGGCAAGCTGGGCAAGGCATTTCTACTAACTCTTCTTAAGGACCATAGACAGTGCCCTATGCTACGAGGTAAGCGGTGACTGTTGTAATTCTTACTGGCGATCATTTCATGTCACTGATTCTTGGCTTTCTTTGTATTTCATAGGACTGTTATAAGTCCAATACAAAATGAGTCTTATTTTTAAAACACTGAAATGTTTTACAAAGCCTAGCATTCTCATCTAGAGTCCTTTCAGTTCTCCCCACTTTCCTGAGAGGCTAAGAACACTTCACACCATGAACTAGGAGAGGGGGTAGAGCCCTTTCTGATGAAATGTATCAACAAAGACAGAGTCTTAGCCTGCTTGCTCTCTGGACAGGATCTCGGACCACAAGGTCTTAAATCCTGGTATAAATGAAGGAAGTGAGGACAGTTCAACTGGCACTCTCATAACGAGAGTTCTGAAACACCTTCCAAAGAGACTATAGCAGTAGATGAGGGAAGGGAGTGCTACAGTGTGGTATAGTACAGGGGGAATGATCGGCTACAGCAGTGAAAAATGTGGTACCTATTGGTGTGCTCTCGGGGTTCTTGTACATGTAGCATAGATGACCTTTACAGTGGCCCTCCCACCTTCCCTCCTGCATTAGGTGTTCTTTTTTTTGTTGTTGTTAATTTATGTTTATTTATTTATTTATTGTTTGAACTTATTTATTCTACGTATTTATTTTTTTGGCCGCACTGGCTCTTCATTGCTGTGCACGGGCTTTCTCTAGTTACGGCTAGCGGGGGCTACTCTTGGTTGCGGTGTGCGGGCTTCTCATCGCGGTGGCTTCTCTTGTAGCGGAGCATGGGCTGTAGGCGCGTGGGCTTCGGTAGTTGAGGCTCTCGGGCTCTAGAATGCAGGCTCAGTCGTTGTGGCACATGGGCTTAGTTGCTCCACGGCATGTGGGATCTTCCCAGACCAGGGCTCGAAGCCGTGTCCCCCGCATTGCATTGGCAGGCGGATTCTTCACCACGGCGCCACCAGGGAAGCCCTAGGTGTTCTTCTATAGAGTCTCAAAACAGAGGGCACTGAGCGAAGGTAGTGGTTATTAAAGGCTCAGGATCTAAATTCTACCTGTCTCTACACCACTTCCCAGCTGTCGATTTGACCCCATTTTTGAACGCCGACCTCATTCTTCAACTTTCTCTGCCGTTTGTATACTCACCTTGAAAACTTGTTTCTGTGATGCGTTGAGCAGACACAGGGTGGCAGATTGCAGAGGTGGAAGCTGGTGGTCGGATATTTGTGGACTGAATCTCCTTTAGTCCCATTCCCATTTCTGGTTGCACAGAGGCCCTACTTCCTGTGTGTGACACAGAGCCATAGGATTGCAGGCAGGAGCCAAGTTCTCCATACAGTAAAGACCCCAGTGTGCCTTGGTTATAGTAATCTACCTGGCTTCCTTCCTGGTAGGGAAGTGACAGGCGGCTATGCCCCTGATTTGGAATCTGAGATGGTGTTCCCTGAGCAAGGCTGGCAGAAAGCGATGGATAGAGAGGGACCATGTTATTGGCGTCTGAAGTTTTATCATACTGGGCTGCCATAAACACGGAGGAAGCAGCTGTGTGCCGGTCAGTGAGTGCCAGAGTAAAGTCTCCGAGTGAAGAAGAATTCTTTTCAGTGCTTCCTGTGATGTCCCACTCAAGAACACCTGGATAGGAAGGAGCTGAAGTGGAGATCTGGCTGTGGTCAGTAACTCCAGATAACATAGTCGTGCTAGAATGTTGGTAAAGGTAGGCAGTACCCATGAGTGTCTGGAAAGAGGTACCGGTAGCCGATGCCGAACTGACGGCAGGGGCAGAGACTCTGGAGAAGTTGCAGACACTTCGTGTTAGGGAAGTTGCATTGCGCACCACAGGAAGAGAATGCTGCAGAGAATTTAGAGTTCCAAGTAGAGATAGATTTTGGAAATTTTCTGGAAGAACAAGAGGCTCATGAAAAACTCAGGGAGGTTGAGAAATTCTCACTCCGTTTGAGGAACAGCATTATCTTAAGGTTCTTGCTATCAGGACGGCTCTACTATCCATACTTCCTGAGAAACCCAAAATCAGACAGTTAATGACGGCTGTAAGGACTGAGCAGTTTTCCAGTCTTCTGTATTAACTGCCTGTGCTCCCATCTTGGGCGCGGATGGGCAGAAGAGCCAAGTGGTATGGTGCAGACATTGTTCTCTAGGCTGGAAGCAACCTTCTCCCTGCCCTGTCTTTCCCTTCAGCCTGCACTCGTATTGACCTCTATGCTACTTCCTAGACTGGAAGCATTTTAGAACTAGGAGGCCCTTAGAGAACTTCTGTTTTCTCAGTCTCATTTCGTGAGTAAGGAAACTGAGGCTCAGAGAGGTCGGGTTGACTTGTTCAAGTTCTCTCATTAGGTTAGTATCATTACCAGGTTTCAGAACCTCAGTATCCTGACTTCCTTGCCAGGACTCTACTCTGAGCATGATACTGCCAGAAAGCAGGAGAAATAGAACTTATAATATAGGCATTTTTTTTGTCCATTAGAAAACAGTACGGCTATTAACCATTGTCGTCTTCAGTGTCTCCCTTTGCTTGTACAGTTCCCACGCTATTACCTAGAGTTGACGTATAGCTCAGTCCAACTGGTGAATTGAAAGAGTCATTTTTGCCCTCTTCAAGCCTGGTTTCCCATCCTACCTCAAAATGATTACCCGAAAGTGGGTATCTTAAATGCTTTTGGAAAGAGAAAAGTTATCTGATTACTTCAGATTACTCATCTATGAAGTGGTTATAACACCACCACCAATAATAATAGCAGTGATAATTAATAGATGAATAAGCTGATATATTGCGTATGATTTATATGGAGGAAGATACAATAAGTTCTAGAAAGACAAAGAAAAATCATGACAAGCATATTACATAACGAAAAAGAAATCCATAGATATTAATGAAAACTGGGGTATGTGGCAAGTATCAAAGCCTAATGAATTTACTAACAAATGACATTCTGTACCATCCATGCAATATTATGAAAGTGAATGTTGCCCACTCTATTTTAGTGAATACTATTAACCAAAAAACACGATAGAGGTGATAGAGGTGAATGAATTCCTAGCCAATGCATACAGACAGAGAAGGTATATCAGTAAAAAATGCCTAACAAGCAACAGAATGCAATAAGTGTGGAATGTATAGGTAGCCACAACATACATAGACAAGTATTTCAATGAAAAGCGGTACGAAGCAGACAGGAAAATAATAAGGGTAAAAGAGTTTCATGATTGTGCTCATTCATATTTTTACCCAGCAAGTAACAGGTATTAAGCCTAGGAGAAATATATATTTCAATGAATATAGCTTATATAGTAAGCAGAAAGGAAGCTTAAAAAGTATCAAGAAGGTTTTTGTATTTATCCTAGAACTTAGATTAGAATCATCTTCAACATCCAAGAAGATGACATCCCAAAACCTCAAAAAACCATCATCCCTAGAATCCAATAAAAAACGATTTTCAAATGTCAGAAAATCCAAAGGACTCCACAATATTGTTTTCGATAAATGTGGATGTTTGTTTGTTTTTTTCTTTTGTCGCGCCGCGTGGCCCTGGCCGTGAAAGCACCGAGTCCTAAGCACTGGACCGCCAGGGAATTCCCTAAATGGGGAATTAGAGATGTGGGGCTTGACTTTTTCTTTTTCTCCTTCGGTAGCTAAGATCTACAAGCGAACGATGGCTGTTGATCAATGTGCTCTCTGTGTTAGGAAGGAAATAACTGTAAAAATGAAAAGCAGCCTTGCCTTAGAACCTACATATCACACAAAGGAACGAGTCCTTCTGATTCAGTTTAGAGGATATCATGTAAAATGTTTAACTGGTAAAATGTCTACCTAGTTTAAAAATTAGAAAGAATAAAACACTGAAAAGCAACCCCCTAGAGAACCACTTCGGTTTCTTGTTTACAGGAAGCATCATTTCCAAAACATATTTCTAAAATGTTTATATTCAAAACTGTCAAGTGCCAACTGTATTCAGAGAGGCAATAAAAGAAAGAAAACGGAGTATGACTTTTCTGATAAGCTGCCTTTCCTGGTGATCCCCTGTTCTGGCCTGACTTTCCTTCTTAGTCTGTTAATGTAAGGATTTGCTACCATCAACTTTGTTTTGCCCTGCTCTGAGCAGATTTCCCTCTGTGCTGTTTCTGCTTTAATTTAAAATCTTTGGTTCCCATCAACATTCCATTGCAAAGTACGTTTTTCTTGAGAGCTCCTCTATGCCTTCCCTCTTCATTCTTATATTTTTTCC
Organism: Balaenoptera acutorostrata; assembly: GCF_949987535.1. NCBI lineage: Eukaryota > Metazoa > Chordata > Mammalia > Artiodactyla > Balaenopteridae > Balaenoptera > Balaenoptera acutorostrata. Next base: position 26,678,962 of record NC_080075.1, on the reverse strand, counting down.
CATCTCTTGGTTCCTGTTGGCCTGTGCTAATGAAAACAATCCTAAACTTCCTTACGTTTGACTCTGTGCCTCCCTATATAGCCCAGTACTCTCCATCCTCTCTCCCTATTCTCTCTTTTCAACTGGTCGCAATACTAGTGGAGGGAGACCATTAGAGATGAAACATCTTGGTATATATTGCTAGTTTTCTATGTCACCTGGCTTTTCTATGTTTCTGTTGAAACCCTCCTGAGAAGTCTCTGATTTCATTTTCTCCATGGGTACCCTTTAAGGCTCAATACTGGAAAAGAAGGGGATCAGAGTGATCCACCCAATGTGGTAGCCTAACGTAACAGATAAGGAAAGCAGCAGGCTTTGTGAGACAGTCAGCGATTTGTCCAAAGTCACACAGATAGTAAACGTCAAAGTCAAAACTGAAATTAGGTCTCCAGACTTGTAGTTCAATACTTTCCCTCATTATTCCATGCTATTTTGAATCTCCTCCTCAATTTAGGGGCCAAAGAAATCGAACGCAAAACTTTCCAAAGTTTCTTTTCTTACCTGACATGGTCAGAGAAGAGGAACCATCAACTGCAGGTACAAGGGCTGAGGAGACAACACTAGAGGATGTCTGAGTGGCTGCAGCTGAACGGCACACGTGTCCAGTCCAGAGGTCACTGGTTACTGGTCCAAACAGCTCCACGGAAACCCCAAGACTCTACCAAGTGGTAGTAGGTTTGGTAGGAGAGTGATGTCACAAAGCAGGCAGTTCAAAGGTATGAGCTAGCCAGTAGGGAGGTCCGATCCCCAACAGGAAGGCGGGGTTGGGTGAAGAGAGTGTAGGAGAGCTAAAACAACACCTAAGTTTCTGAGCTCTGGGGAGGAAATCCTAGAAGACAGATTTACCTCTCCCAGGCTCTTCCATTAGGGAAATCATTGCAACGTTTCTTACAGACGCTCATTAATATAATTAACTAACAGTTACTTATATTCTACAGAGTATTCTATTTTATGTATCATATACTTAGAGCTATATAGATGTTATTTAATTAATAATCCTTAGGAAGGAAAGAGCCATCTAGTTTGAACTATTACAGTTGTTCTGAAATCATATGTGTCTACTGAGTGAACTGATAGCAGCTTTTAAGGAGCAAAAGTAGGGATTAAGAAGCTCTTTTTGTAACTTGGTTCAAGAGTAGGGTGAAGTTTGTTGAGTGTACCTTGTGGAGAATGTTGTGGTCCGTCCAAGGCCCTTCTCTTTGAGTTTCTTCTCCTTGCCTCCTACCTTCCTTGGGCTGGGCTAGGCTGGGGGCCAGGTTGGACTTGCGACTTAACATTTCTCTTCCGCTTTCTTCTTCTTCTTCTTTTTTTTTTTTTTTTCCTTCCATTATGGGCATTGCTTCTAGGACAAGCCTTGATCTTGCATTGGATGTTACTTCCTGTCAACTTCCAGCAGCCGGAGTCTTCTTTTCAGTGCTTGATGCTTCACGAAACCGACTCTGCCCGTTGGCAGCAAATACCAGAGAGCTAGGAGGCAGAGCTGGTTGCAGACCTTTCCTCTTCCAGCCTTTGGTTGCAATTGTTTTGCCCATAATTTGCTAGCTCTAGTTCCTTGGGCCACACAGGTATCCTGCCATCCAGCTCTTTTTTCTATGTGAGAGATATTCTGAACACTGTCCCTTTTTCTTTGCACAGAAGTATATACAGTGTGGCAGTTACTGTAATCTCCTCCCCCTTGCAAACAGCCACTCTCGAATCTTGGACCTCTAGGACTCTCTGTCTTGCATGCTTGGGTGCAAGGCCAAGCAAAATGAAGAGGAGAATAATTAGAGAAAGAGGAGGGCATTGGTGGAGAATTGGGAGCAGGTAAGGTGAAAGGGCACAGGAGAAAAGAGATGCATGTCGATTTTTTGGTTTCTGTGGGAAACAAGTTGACACACTTGGGCCTCATTTTGTATTAACAGAACAGAGAGTTAACGATATAAGTAGCTAGATAGTGGAGCAACTGCCACGAAGTCTGTACACTGAAGAGAACAGTCTCACATCTAGTTTTCATTTTGTTTTATGTCATAGTACCTTATTGATAGCATTCACTGGTGTGTTTGTAGAATACAGATGTGTTCAAATGCTCTGGTTTTGTCTACATGGCTATTTCCTTGTCCTGTTGGTAAGGAATCCAACATTGTAAGACATATTGCATGTTTTTCTCTTGACGATCGTTGACCTTGAAGCGTCATGAACTAAGTTGAGCTGTTGGATTTTGTGGAGAAACTTTCAAAAGGGTCTGTGAAAAAGGCATTGTGGTGAGTCGCATTATGCACCCGAGCGTAAGGAGCAGATATCTGCCACCAGCCCAACTTGGCCTGGATTGCCTCTGTTTTAGTTCCCCCGGTTAGTGCTTTTCTCCCTAACCACTCTTGTGACTGTGATCATGTGAGTAAGGGCTGAGTTGCTAGAGATTTCTGTGTGAGGTAAGCTGGTTTGAGGGAGGAAATCTATGGACCTAGTCATTTTCCTTGGTGGTAAGCTTTCAGGGGTGCAAAGATTGATCTTCCTGGGGACTTTTCTGGTCCCAGGAAGATATCGCATAGATGGGAGCTCCAAAGGCACACATTGAATCTTTAGGCCTGTTTTTCCTATTAGGAGATACGAGTTTCTTCACTGATGGGGATGATGCTTATCTGAGAAGAAATTGTGAAAGGTGGTGTAGTATAGAGGTGTGGCTTAAGCTTTTAAGTTTTCTTCAGGGTTTTTCCCCTAAGCTTCCTACTTCAGACGGCCTACTTACATGATACTAGTATGTGATGTCAGGCTAACAACTTCCTAAATATACCTGCAAGCCAGATCAGTGTCTCTTTTCTCTGTATTCCCATGGAAATCAAGGGTCCCGCCGAATTTTCCATCGAAACAGTTGATTTGCGTTGTCTCTAGGCATGCTGAAGGGCGTACCGTTGCTTCCTAACCGGTGTCGTTTGGGAGAGCTACCTCTGTACGTTCAAATGATGAACTCTGAGACTTTGCTCATGTGTGCGGTAAACCCTTGAGTTCCCTAAGACCTTCCTTTCCTCCATCTCATACCCCATTAAGCCCGCTTCAGTTTATCTCCTGCATTTCTTTGGAATCTGTCAGCTCTTCCTCAACATCCTAATACTGAACTTGCCTGTCTGTTGCGACTAGGTCCTAACTAGTGTCCATATATCTTGTTTCCTTCCAATCCATTCTTCACACAAGAAACCTTCAAAGCAAGTTGGAACATTGCTCGTAAGCATCGCTCACAAACATTGTTTTGCGAATAGAAAGCACAGTGTTGGCCTTTACGACTCTGCGTGGTCTAGAATCCTCTCTGCTTCTCTAGCCCCATCTTGTGCCACTTGTGCCCTCACTTTCTATGCTTCAGATACACTGAATTAACCTTAGTTCTCACTCATCTGACAGAAGTCAGTTCAGATATTATTTTTCACCGTGATTCCTCGCATTAAGGAATTTGATTTTCAGGTTTTGTATGAGGACTAAAACTCAACTGGGAAGTGGAAGAATTGAGTTTCAACTGTTTCAGTCAACACGCATGTATTAATGATACCTGCGTACTGAACACCGGGCTAGGTTTCATGAGGGATCCAGAAGTTCTGGCCATCTCTGGTTTTGGATATCCCTTATTTGTTGAGACCTTTGCGTTGTCTGGTTGCCTTTTGTCTGTTTTCCAGATGGGAAAACAGGAACAAGGGAAGTATAGGTTATTATTAGGTGGGGTTGAACAAGTGGAGCAGCAAACTGCAAAGCAGAAAGAAGAGGGCCGTACTCTAGAGGGATATGATTTCCATTTTCAAGGCGACTGCATCCTGTGCAGGGAGACAGCCTAACATAAAATGTGCCTAACAACAAATATATTGACTTCTTACTAAAAATCTCCAGTTCATGTAACCAAGGGGTTTATACCTTCTCCTTTAAAAGTGATATTCCTGGGACTTCCCTGGTGGTCCAGTGGTGAAGACTCTGCGCTTCCAGTGCAGCAGGCGTGGGTTCAATCCCTGGTTGGGGAGCTAAGATCCCACATGCTGCGCAGCCAAAGAAAGTTTTTTCAAAAGTTATATTCCTGTATTATTGAATTTAGTGGTTTAGATTTTGTTTTAATGTTAAGAAGATTTCAGTTTCTTTACCAGGAACAAACAAAACATAATGTAAAAATCGTTTCCCAGAAACGATTTCCATCATTCTCTTCTTCCCTTTCTCCCGCAGAGTGGTGTTTCATCTTGACAAGCTCTCTGTCATTCCATAGGAAAGCTGTCTGGCTTGGAGGTTGCAATCCCAGGGAATTTTTCATCACCAGGGAAGTCTCCATCACTACAGAGGGATCAAGGGAGAAGTCAGTCCCTGGTAAGTGAGATGCTCCCCCTAAACACCAACACAGCAGTCGTGTACCTTTCAAGGGGTTCAGGGGCAAGCTGGGCAAGGCATTTCTACTAACTCTTCTTAAGGACCATAGACAGTGCCCTATGCTACGAGGTAAGCGGTGACTGTTGTAATTCTTACTGGCGATCATTTCATGTCACTGATTCTTGGCTTTCTTTGTATTTCATAGGACTGTTATAAGTCCAATACAAAATGAGTCTTATTTTTAAAACACTGAAATGTTTTACAAAGCCTAGCATTCTCATCTAGAGTCCTTTCAGTTCTCCCCACTTTCCTGAGAGGCTAAGAACACTTCACACCATGAACTAGGAGAGGGGGTAGAGCCCTTTCTGATGAAATGTATCAACAAAGACAGAGTCTTAGCCTGCTTGCTCTCTGGACAGGATCTCGGACCACAAGGTCTTAAATCCTGGTATAAATGAAGGAAGTGAGGACAGTTCAACTGGCACTCTCATAACAAGAGTTCTGAAACACCTTCCAAAGAGACTATAGCAGTAGATGAGGGAAGGGAGTGCTACAGTGTGGTATAGTACAGGGGGAATGATCGGCTACAGCAGTGAAAAATGTGGTACCTATTGGTGTGCTCTCGGGGTTCTTGTACATGTAGCATAGATGACCTTTACAGTGGCCCTCCCACCTTCCCTCCTGCATTAGGTGTTCTTTTTTTTGTTGTTGTTAATTTATGTTTATTTATTTATTTATTGTTTGAACTTATTTATTCTACGTATTTATTTTTTTGGCCGCACTGGCTCTTCATTGCTGTGCACGGGCTTTCTCTAGTTACGGCTAGCGGGGGCTACTCTTGGTTGCGGTGTGCGGGCTTCTCATCGCGGTGGCTTCTCTTGTAGCGGAGCATGGGCTGTAGGCGCGTGGGCTTCGGTAGTTGAGGCTCTCGGGCTCTAGAATGCAGGCTCAGTCGTTGTGGCACATGGGCTTAGTTGCTCCACGGCATGTGGGATCTTCCCAGACCAGGGCTCGAAGCCGTGTCCCCCGCATTGCATTGGCAGGCGGATTCTTCACCACGGCGCCACCAGGGAAGCCCTAGGTGTTCTTCTATAGAGTCTCAAAACAGAGGGCACTGAGCGAAGGTAGTGGTTATTAAAGGCTCAGGATCTAAATTCTACCTGTCTCTACACCACTTCCCAGCTGTCGATTTGACCCCATTTTTGAATGCCGACCTCATTCTTCAACTTTCTCTGCCGTTTGTATACTCACCTTGAAAACTTGTTTCTGTGATGCGTTGAGCAGACACAGGGTGGCAGATTGCAGAGGTGGAAGCTGGTGGTCGGATATTTGTGGACTGAATCTCCTTTAGTCCCATTCCCATTTCTGGTTGCACAGAGGCCCTACTTCCTGTGTGTGACACAGAGCCATAGGATTGCAGGCAGGAGCCAAGTTCTCCATACAGTAAAGACCCCAGTGTGCCTTGGTTATAGTAATCTACCTGGCTTCCTTCCTGGTAGGGAAGTGACAGGCGGCTATGCCCCTGATTTGGAATCTGAGATGGTGTTCCCTGAGCAAGGCTGGCAGAAAGCGATGGATAGAGAGGGACCATGTTATTGGCGTCTGAAGTTTTATCATACTGGGCTGCCATAAACACGGAGGAAGCAGCTGTGTGCCGGTCAGTGAGTGCCAGAGTAAAGTCTCCGAGTGAAGAAGAATTCTTTTCAGTGCTTCCTGTGATGTCCCACTCAAGAACACCTGGATAGGAAGGAGCTGAAGTGGAGATCTGGCTGTGGTCAGTAACTCCAGATAACATAGTCGTGCTAGAATGTTGGTAAAGGTAGGCAGTACCCATGAGTGTCTGGAAAGAGGTACCGGTAGCCGATGCCGAACTGACGGCAGGGGCAGAGACTCTGGAGAAGTTGCAGACACTTCGTGTTAGGGAAGTTGCATTGCGCACCACAGGAAGAGAATGCTGCAGAGAATTTAGAGTTCCAAGTAGAGATAGATTTTGGAAATTTTCTGGAAGAACAAGAGGCTCATGAAAAACTCAGGGAGGTTGAGAAATTCTCACTCCGTTTGAGGAACAGCATTATCTTAAGGTTCTTGCTATCAGGACGGCTCTACTATCCATACTTCCTGAGACACCCAAAATCAGACAGTTAATGACGGCTGTAAGGACTGAGCAGTTTTCCAGTCTTCTGTATTAACTGCCTGTGCTCCCATCTTGGGCGCGGATGGGCAGAAGAGCCAAGTGGTATGGTGCAGACATTGTTCTCTAGGCTGGAAGCAACCTTCTCCCTGCCCTGTCTTTCCCTTCAGCCTGCACTCGTATTGACCTCTATGCTACTTCCTAGACTGGAAGCATTTTAGAACTAGGAGGCCCTTAGAGAACTTCTGTTTTCTCAGTCTCATTTCGTGAGTAAGGAAACTGAGGCTCAGAGAGGTCGGGTTGACTTGTTCAAGTTCTCTCATTAGGTTAGTATCATTACCAGGTTTCAGAACCTCAGTATCCTGACTTCCTTGCCAGGACTCTACTCTGAGCATGATACTGCCAGAAAGCAGGAGAAATAGAACTTATAATATAGGCATTTTTTTTGTCCATTAGAAAACAGTACGGCTATTAACCATTGTCGTCTTCAGTGTCTCCCTTTGCTTGTACAGTTCCCACGCTATTACCTAGAGTTGACGTATAGCTCAGTCCAACTGGTGAATTGAAAGAGTCATTTTTGCCCTCTTCAAGCCTGGTTTCCCATCCTACCTCAAAATGATTACCCGAAAGTGGGTATCTTAAATGCTTTTGGAAAGAGAAAAGTTATCTGATTACTTCAGATTACTCATCTATGAAGTGGTTATAACACCACCACCAATAATAATAGCAGTGATAATTAATAGATGAATAAGCTGATATATTGCGTATGATTTATATGGAGGAAGATACAATAAGTTCTAGAAAGACAAAGAAAAATCATGACAAGCATATTACATAACGAAAAAGAAATCCATAGATATTAATGAAAACTGGGGTATGTGGCAAGTATCAAAGCCTAATGAATTTACTAACAAATGACATTCTGTACCATCCATGCAATATTATGAAAGTGAATGTTGCCCACTCTATTTTAGTGAATACTATTAACCAAAAAACACGATAGAGGTGATAGAGGTGAATGAATTCCTAGCCAATGCATACAGACAGAGAAGGTATATCAGTAAAAAATGCCTAACAAGCAACAGAATGCAATAAGTGTGGAATGTATAGGTAGCCACAACATACATAGACAAGTATTTCAATGAAAAGCGGTACGAAGCAGACAGGAAAATAATAAGGGTAAAAGAGTTTCATGATTGTGCTCATTCATATTTTTACCCAGCAAGTAACAGGTATTAAGCCTAGGAGAAATATATATTTCAATGAATATAGCTTATATAGTAAGCAGAAAGGAAGCTTAAAAAGTATCAAGAAGGTTTTTGTATTTATCCTAGAACTTAGATTAGAATCATCTTCAACATCCAAGAAGATGACATCCCAAAACCTCAAAAAACCATCATCCCTAGAATCCAATAAAAAACGATTTTCAAATGTCAGAAAATCCAAAGGACTCCACAATATTGTTTTCGATAAATGTGGATGTTTGTTTGTTTTTTTCTTTTGCCGCGCCGCGTGGCCCTGGCCGTGAAAGCACCGAGTCCTAAGCACTGGACCGCCAGGGAATTCCCTAAATGGGGAATTAGAGATGTGGGGCTTGACTTTTTCTTTTTCTCCTTCGGTAGCTAAGATCTACAAGCGAACGATGGCTGTTGATCAATGTGCTCTCTGTGTTAGGAAGGAAATAACTGTAAAAATGAAAAGCAGCCTTGCCTTAGAACCTACATATCACACAAAGGAACGAGTCCTTCTGATTCAGTTTAGAGGATATCATGTAAAATGTTTAACTGGTAAAATGTCTACCTAGTTTAAAAATTAGAAAGAATAAAACACTGAAAAGCAACCCCCTAGAGAACCACTTCGGTTTCTTGTTTACAGGAAGCATCATTTCCAAAACATATTTCTAAAATGTTTATATTCAAAACTGTCAAGTGCCAACTGTATTCAGAGAGGCAATAAAAGAAAGAAAACGGAGTATGACTTTTCTGATAAGCTGCCTTTCCTGGTGATCCCCTGTTCTGGCCTGACTTTCCTTCTTAGTCTGTTAATGTAAGGATTTGCTACCATCAACTTTGTTTTGCCCTGCTCTGAGCAGATTTCCCTCTGTGCTGTTTCTGCTTTAATTTAAAATCTTTGGTTCCCATCAACATTCCATTGCAAAGTACGTTTTTCTTGAGAGCTCCTCTATGCCTTCCCTCTTCATTCTTATATTTTTTCCCATCTCTTGGTTCCTGTTGGCCTGTGCTAATGAAAACAATCCTAAACTTCCTTACGTTTGACTCTGTGCCTCCCTATATAGCCCAGTACTCTCCATCCTCTCTCCCTATTCTCTCTTTTCAACTGGTCGCAATACTAGTGGAGGGAGACCATTAGAGATGAAACATCTTGGTATATATTGCTAGTTTTCTATGTCACCTGGCTTTTCTATGTTTCTGTTGAAACCCTCCTGAGAAGTCTCTGATTTCATTTTCTCCATGGGTACCCTTTAAGGCTCAATACTGGAAAAGAAGGGGATCAGAGTGATCCACCCAATGTGGTAGCCTAACGTAACAGATAAGGAAAGCAGCAGGCTTTGTGAGACAGTCAGCGATTTGTCCAAAGTCACACAGATAGTAAACGTCAAAGTCAAAACTGAAATTAGGTCTCCAGACTTGTAGTTCAATACTTTCCCTCATTATTCCATGCTATTTTGAATCTCCTCCTCAATTTAGGGGCCAAAGAAATCGAACGCAAAACTTTCCAAAGTTTCTTTTCTTACCTGACATGGTCAGAGAAGAGGAACCATCAACTGCAGGTACAAGGGCTGAGGAGACAACACTAGAGGATGTCTGAGTGGCTGCAGCTGAACGGCACACGTGTCCAGTCCAGAGGTCACTGGTTACTGGTCCAAAGAGCTCCACGGAAACCCCAAGACTCTACCAAGTGGTAGTAGGTTTGGTAGGAGAGTGATGTCACAAAGCAGGCAGTTCAAAGGTATGAGCTAGCCAGTAGGGAGGTCCGATCCCCAACAGGAAGGCGGGGTTGGGTGAAGAGAGTGTAGGAGAGCTAAAACAACACCTAAGTTTCTGAGCTCTGGGGAGGAAATCCTAGAAGACAGATTTACCTCTCCCAGGCTCTTCCATTAGGGAAATCATTGCAACGTTTCTTACAGACGCTCATTAATATAATTACCTAACAGTTACTTATATTCTACAGAGTATTCTATTTTATGTATCATATACTTAGAGCTATATAGATGTTATTTAATTAATAATCCTTAGGAAGGAAAGAGCCATCTAGTTTGAACTATTACAGTTGTTCTGAAATCATATGTGTCTACTGAGTGAACTGATAGCAGCTTTTAAGGAGCAAAAGTAGGGATTAAGAAGCTCTTTTTGTAACTTGGTTCAAGAGTAGGGTGAAGTTTGTTGAGTGTACCTTGTGGAGAATGTTGTGGTCCAAGGCTCTTCTCTTTGAGTTTCTTCTCCTTGCCTCCTACCTTCCTTGGGCTGGGCTAGGCTGGGGGCCAGGTTGGACTTGCGACTTAGCATTTCTCTTCCGCTTTCTTCTTCTTCTTCTTTTTTTTTTTTTTTTCCTTCCATTATGGGCATTGCTTCTAGGACAAGCCTTGATCTTGCATTGGATGTTACTTCCTGTCAACTTCCAGCAGCCGGAGTCTTCTTTTCAGTGCTTGATGCTTCACGAAACCGACTCTGCCCGTTGGCAGCAAATACCAGAGAGCTAGGAGACAGAGCTGGTTGCAGACCTTTCCTCTTCCAGCCTTTGGTTGCAATTGTTTTGCCCATAATTTGCTAGCTCTAGTTCCTTGGGCCACACAGGTATCCTGCCATCCAGCTCTTTTTTCTATGTGAGAGATATTCTGAACACTGTCCCTTTTTCTTTGCACAGAAGTATATACAGTGTGGCAGTTACTGTAATCTCCTCCCCCTTGCAAACAGCCACTCTCGAATCTTGGACCTCTAGGACTCTCTGTCTTGCATGCTTGGGTGCAAGGCCAAGCAAAATGAAGAGGAGAATAATTAGAGAAAGAGGAGGGCATTGGTGGAGAATTGGGAGCAGGTAAGGTGAAAGGGCACAGGAGAAAAGAGATGCATGTCGATTTTTTGGTTTCTGTGGGAAACAAGTTGACACACTTGGGCCTCATTTTGTATTAACAGAACAGAGAGTTAACGATATAAGTAGCTAGATAGTGGAGCAACTGCCACGAAGTCTGTACACTGAAGAGAACAGTCTCACATCTAGTTTTCATTTTGTTTTATGTCATAGTACCTTATTGATAGCATTCACTGGTGTGTTTGTAGAATACAGATGTGTTCAAATGCTCTGGTTTTGTCTACATGGCTATTTCCTTGTCCTGTTGGTAAGGAATCCAACATTGTAAGACATATTGCATGTTTTTCTCTTGACGATCGTTGACCTTGAAGCGTCATGAACTAAGTTGAGCTGTTGGATTTTGTGGAGAAACTTTCAAAAGGGTCTGTGAAAAAGGCATTGTGGTGAGTCGCATTATGCACCCGAGCGTAAGGAGCAGATATCTGCCACCAGCCCAACTTGGCCTGGATTGCCTCTGTTTTAGTTCCCCCGGTTAGTGCTTTTCTCCCTAACCACTCTTGTGACTGTGATCATGTGAGTAAGGGCTGAGTTGCTAGAGATTTCTGTGTGAGGTAAGCTGGTTTGAGGGAGGAAATCTATGGACCTAGTCATTTTCCTTGGTGGTAAGCTTTCAGGGGTGCAAAGATTGATCTTCCTGGGGACTTTTCTGGTCCCAGGAAGATATCGCATAGATGGGAGCTCCAAAGGCACACATTGAATCTTTAGGCCTGTTTTTCCTATTAGGAGATACGAGTTTCTTCACTGATGGGGATGATGCTTATCTGAGAAGAAATTGTGAAAGGTGGTGTAGTATAGAGGTGTGGCTTAAGCTTTTAAGTTTTCTTCAGGGTTTTTCCCCTAAGCTTCCTACTTCAGACGGCCTACTTACATGATACTAGTATGTGATGTCAGGCTAACAACTTCCTAAATATACCTGCAAGCCAGATCAGTGTCTCTTTTCTCTGTATTCCCATGGAAATCAAGGGTCCCGCCGAATTTTCCATCGAAACAGTTGATTTGCGTTGTCTCTAGGCATGCTGAAGGGCGTACCGTTGCTTCCTAACCGGTGTCGTTTGGGAGAGCTACCTCTGTACGTTCAAATGATGAACTCTGAGACTTTGCTCATGTGTGCGGTAAACCCTTGAGTTCCCTAAGACCTTCCTTTCCTCCATCTCATACCCCATTAAGCCCGCTTCAGTTTATCTCCTGCATTTCTTTGGAATCTGTCAGCTCTTCCTCAACATCCTAATACTGAACTTGCCTGTCTGTTGCGACTAGGTCCTAACTAGTGTCCATATATCTTGTTTCCTTCCAATCCATTCTTCACACAAGAAACCTTCAAAGCAAGTTGGAACATTGCTCGTAAGCATCGCTCACAAACATTGTTTTGCGAATAGAAAGCACAGTGTTGGCCTTTACGACTCTGCGTGGTCTAGAATCCTCTCTGCTTCTCTAGCCCCATCTTGTGCCACTTGTGCCCTCACTTTCTATGCTTCAGATACACTGAATTAACCTTAGTTCTCACTCATCTGACAGAAGTCAGTTCAGATATTATTTTTCACCGTGATTCCTCGCATTAAGGAATTTGATTTTCAGGTTTTGTATGAGGACTAAAACTCAACTGGGAAGTGGAAGAATTGAGTTTCAACTGTTTCAGTCAACACGCATGTATTAATGATACCTGCGTACTGAACACCGGGCTAGGTTTCATGAGGGATCCAGAAGTTCTGGCCATCTCTGGTTTTGGATATCCCTTATTTGTTGAGACCTTTGCGTTGTCTGGTTGCCTTTTGTCTGTTTTCCAGATGGGAAAACAGGAACAAGGGAAGTATAGGTTATTATTAGGTGGGGTTGAACAAGTGGAGCAGCAAACTGCAAAGCAGAAAGAAGAGGGACGTACTCTAGAGGGATATGATTTCCATTTTCAAGGCGACTGCATCCTGTGCAGGGAGACAGCCTAACATAAAATGTGCCTAACAACAAATATATTGACTTCTTACTAAAAATCTCCAGTTCATGTAACCAAGGGGTTTATACCTTCTCCTTTAAAAGTGATATTCCTGGGACTTCCCTGGTGGTCCAGTGGTGAAGACTCTGCGCTTCCAGTGCAGCAGGCGTGGGTTCAATCCCTGGTTGGGGAGCTAAGATCCCACATGCTGCGCAGCCAAAGAAAGTTTTTTCAAAAGTTATATTCCTGTATTATTGAATTTAGTGGTTTAGATTTTGTTTTAATGTTAAGAAGATTTCAGTTTCTTTACCAGGAACAAACAAAACATAATGTAAAAATCGTTTCCCAGAAACGATTTCCATCATTCTCTTCTTCCCTTTCTCCCGCAGAGTGGTGTTTCATCTTGACAAGCTCTCTGTCATTCCATAGGAAAGCTGTCTGGCTTGGAGGTTGCAATCCCAGGGAATTTTTCATCACCAGGGAAGTCTCCATCACTACAGAGGGATCAAGGGAGAAGTCAGTCCCTGGTAAGTGAGATGCTCCCCCTAAACACCAACACAGCAGTCGTGTACCTTTCAAGGGGTTCAGGGGCAAGCTGGGCAAGGCATTTCTACTAACTCTTCTTAAGGACCATAGACAGTGCCCTATGCTACGAGGTAAGCGGTGACTGTTGTAATTCTTACTGGCGATCATTTCATGTCACTGATTCTTGGCTTTCTTTGTATTTCATAGGACTGTTATAAGTCCAATACAAAATGAGTCTTATTTTTAAAACACTGAAATGTTTTACAAAGCCTAGCATTCTCATCTAGAGTCCTTTCAGTTCTCCCCACTTTCCTGAGAGGCTAAGAACACTTCACACCATGAACTAGGAGAGGGGGTAGAGCCCTTTCTGATGAAATGTATCAACAAAGACAGAGTCTTAGCCTGCTTGCTCTCTGGACAGGATCTCGGACCACAAGGTCTTAAATCCTGGTATAAATGAAGGAAGTGAGGACAGTTCAACTGGCACTCTCATAACGAGAGTTCTGAAACACCTTCCAAAGAGACTATAGCAGTAGATGAGGGAAGGGAGTGCTACAGTGTGGTATAGTACAGGGGGAATGATCGGCTACAGCAGTGAAAAATGTGGTACCTATTGGTGTGCTCTCGGGGTTCTTGTACATGTAGCATAGATGACCTTTACAGTGGCCCTCCCACCTTCCCTCCTGCATTAGGTGTTCTTTTTTTTGTTGTTGTTAATTTATGTTTATTTATTTATTTATTGTTTGAACTTATTTATTCTACGTATTTATTTTTTTGGCCGCACTGGCTCTTCATTGCTGTGCACGGGCTTTCTCTAGTTACGGCTAGCGGGGGCTACTCTTGGTTGCGGTGTGCGGGCTTCTCATCGCGGTGGCTTCTCTTGTAGCGGAGCATGGGCTGTAGGCGCGTGGGCTTCGGTAGTTGAGGCTCTCGGGCTCTAGAATGCAGGCTCAGTCGTTGTGGCACATGGGCTTAGTTGCTCCACGGCATGTGGGATCTTCCCAGACCAGGGCTCGAAGCCGTGTCCCCCGCATTGCATTGGCAGGCGGATTCTTCACCACGGCGCCACCAGGGAAGCCCTAGGTGTTCTTCTATAGAGTCTCAAAACAGAGGGCACTGAGCGAAGGTAGTGGTTATTAAAGGCTCAGGATCTAAATTCTACCTGTCTCTACACCACTTCCCAGCTGTCGATTTGACCCCATTTTTGAACGCCGACCTCATTCTTCAACTTTCTCTGCCGTTTGTATACTCACCTTGAAAACTTGTTTCTGTGATGCGTTGAGCAGACACAGGGTGGCAGATTGCAGAGGTGGAAGCTGGTGGTCGGATATTTGTGGACTGAATCTCCTTTAGTCCCATTCCCATTTCTGGTTGCACAGAGGCCCTACTTCCTGTGTGTGACACAGAGCCATAGGATTGCAGGCAGGAGCCAAGTTCTCCATACAGTAAAGACCCCAGTGTGCCTTGGTTATAGTAATCTACCTGGCTTCCTTCCTGGTAGGGAAGTGACAGGCGGCTATGCCCCTGATTTGGAATCTGAGATGGTGTTCCCTGAGCAAGGCTGGCAGAAAGCGATGGATAGAGAGGGACCATGTTATTGGCGTCTGAAGTTTTATCATACTGGGCTGCCATAAACACGGAGGAAGCAGCTGTGTGCCGGTCAGTGAGTGCCAGAGTAAAGTCTCCGAGTGAAGAAGAATTCTTTTCAGTGCTTCCTGTGATGTCCCACTCAAGAACACCTGGATAGGAAGGAGCTGAAGTGGAGATCTGGCTGTGGTCAGTAACTCCAGATAACATAGTCGTGCTAGAATGTTGGTAAAGGTAGGCAGTACCCATGAGTGTCTGGAAAGAGGTACCGGTAGCCGATGCCGAACTGACGGCAGGGGCAGAGACTCTGGAGAAGTTGCAGACACTTCGTGTTAGGGAAGTTGCATTGCGCACCACAGGAAGAGAATGCTGCAGAGAATTTAGAGTTCCAAGTAGAGATAGATTTTGGAAATTTTCTGGAAGAACAAGAGGCTCATGAAAAACTCAGGGAGGTTGAGAAATTCTCACTCCGTTTGAGGAACAGCATTATCTTAAGGTTCTTGCTATCAGGACGGCTCTACTATCCATACTTCCTGAGACACCCAAAATCAGACAGTTAATGACGGCTGTAAGGACTGAGCAGTTTTCCAGTCTTCTGTATTAACTGCCTGTGCTCCCATCTTGGGCGCGGATGGGCAGAAGAGCCAAGTGGTATGGTGCAGACATTGTTCTCTAGGCTGGAAGCAACCTTCTCCCTGCCCTGTCTTTCCCTTCAGCCTGCACTCGTATTGACCTCTATGCTACTTCCTAGACTGGAAGCATTTTAGAACTAGGAGGCCCTTAGAGAACTTCTGTTTTCTCAGTCTCATTTCGTGAGTAAGGAAACTGAGGCTCAGAGAGGTCGGGTTGACTTGTTCAAGTTCTCTCATTAGGTTAGTATCATTACCAGGTTTCAGAACCTCAGTATCCTGACTTCCTTGCCAGGACTCTACTCTGAGCATGATACTGCCAGAAAGCAGGAGAAATAGAACTTATAATATAGGCATTTTTTTTGTCCATTAGAAAACAGTACGGCTATTAACCATTGTCGTCTTCAGTGTCTCCCTTTGCTTGTACAGTTCCCACGCTATTACCTAGAGTTGACGTATAGCTCAGTCCAACTGGTGAATTGAAAGAGTCATTTTTGCCCTCTTCAAGCCTGGTTTCCCATCCTACCTCAAAATGATTACCCGAAAGTGGGTATCTTAAATGCTTTTGGAAAGAGAAAAGTTATCTGATTACTTCAGATTACTCATCTATGAAGTGGTTATAACACCACCACCAATAATAATAGCAGTGATAATTAATAGATGAATAAGCTGATATATTGCGTATGATTTATATGGAGGAAGATACAATAAGTTCTAGAAAGACAAAGAAAAATCATGACAAGCATATTACATAACGAAAAAGAAATCCATAGATATTAATGAAAACTGGGGTATGTGGCAAGTATCAAAGCCTAATGAATTTACTAACAAATGACATTCTGTACCATCCATGCAATATTATGAAAGTGAATGTTGCCCACTCTATTTTAGTGAATACTATTAACCAAAAAACACGATAGAGGTGATAGAGGTGAATGAATTCCTAGCCAATGCATACAGACAGAGAAGGTATATCAGTAAAAAATGCCTAACAAGCAACAGAATGCAATAAGTGTGGAATGTATAGGTAGCCACAACATACATAGACAAGTATTTCAATGAAAAGCGGTACGAAGCAGACAGGAAAATAATAAGGGTAAAAGAGTTTCATGATTGTGCTCATTCATATTTTTACCCAGCAAGTAACAGGTATTAAGCCTAGGAGAAATATATATTTCAATGAATATAGCTTATATAGTAAGCAGAAAGGAAGCTTAAAAAGTATCAAGAAGGTTTTTGTATTTATCCTAGAACTTAGATTAGAATCATCTTCAACATCCAAGAAGATGACATCCCAAAACCTCAAAAAACCATCATCCCTAGAATCCAATAAAAAACGATTTTCAAATGTCAGAAAATCCAAAGGACTCCACAATATTGTTTTCGATAAATGTGGATGTTTGTTTGTTTTTTTCTTTTGCCGCGCCGCGTGGCCCTGGCCGTGAAAGCACCGAGTCCTAAGCACTGGACCGCCAGGGAATTCCCTAAATGGGGAATTAGAGATGTGGGGCTTGACTTTTTCTTTTTCTCCTTCGGTAGCTAAGATCTACAAGCGAACGATGGCTGTTGATCAATGTGCTCTCTGTGTTAGGAAGGAAATAACTGTAAAAATGAAAAGCAGCCTTGCCTTAGAACCTACATATCACACAAAGGAACGAGTCCTTCTGATTCAGTTTAGAGGATATCATGTAAAATGTTTAACTGGTAAAATGTCTACCTAGTTTAAAAATTAGAAAGAATAAAACACTGAAAAGCAACCCCCTAGAGAACCACTTCGGTTTCTTGTTTACAGGAAGCATCATTTCCAAAACATATTTCTAAAATGTTTATATTCAAAACTGTCAAGTGCCAACTGTATTCAGAGAGGCAATAAAAGAAAGAAAACGGAGTATGACTTTTCTGATAAGCTGCCTTTCCTGGTGATCCCCTGTTCTGGCCTGACTTTCCTTCTTAGTCTGTTAATGTAAGGATTTGCTACCATCAACTTTGTTTTGCCCTGCTCTGAGCAGATTTCCCTCTGTGCTGTTTCTGCTTTAATTTAAAATCTTTGGTTCCCATCAACATTCCATTGCAAAGTACGTTTTTCTTGAGAGCTCCTCTATGCCTTCCCTCTTCATTCTTATATTTTTTCCCATCTCTTGGTTCCTGTTGGCCTGTGCTAATGAAAACAATCCTAAACTTCCTTACGTTTGACTCTGTGCCTCCCTATATAGCCCAGTACTCTCCATCCTCTCTCCCTATTCTCTCTTTTCAACTGGTCGCAATACTAGTGGAGGGAGACCATTAGAGATGAAACATCTTGGTATATATTGCTAGTTTTCTATGTCACCTGGCTTTTCTATGTTTCTGTTGAAACCCTCCTGAGAAGTCTCTGATTTCATTTTCTCCATGGGTACCCTTTAAGGCTCAATACTGGAAAAGAAGGGGATCAGAGTGATCCACCCAATGTGGTAGCCTAACGTAACAGATAAGGAAAGCAGCAGGCTTTGTGAGACAGTCAGCGATTTGTCCAAAGTCACACAGATAGTAAACGTCAAAGTCAAAACTGAAATTAGGTCTCCAGACTTGTAGTTCAATACTTTCCCTCATTATTCCATGCTATTTTGAATCTCCTCCTCAATTTAGGGGCCAAAGAAATCGAACGCAAAACTTTCCAAAGTTTCTTTTCTTACCTGACATGGTCAGAGAAGAGGAACCATCAACTGCAGGTACAAGGGCTGAGGAGACAACACTAGAGGATGTCTGAGTGGCTGCAGCTGAACGGCACACGTGTCCAGTCCAGAGGTCACTGGTTACTGGTCCAAAGAGCTCCACGGAAACCCCAAGACTCTACCAAGTGGTAGTAGGTTTGGTAGGAGAGTGATGTCACAAAGCAGGCAGTTCAAAGGTATGAGCTAGCCAGTAGGGAGGTCCGATCCCCAACAGGAAGGCGGGGTTGGGTGAAGAGAGTGTAGGAGAGCTAAAACAACACCTAAGTTTCTGAGCTCTGGGGAGGAAATCCTAGAAGACAGATTTACCTCTCCCAGGCTCTTCCATTAGGGAAATCATTGCAACGTTTCTTACAGACGCTCATTAATATAATTACCTAACAGTTACTTATATTCTACAGAGTATTCTATTTTATGTATCATATACTTAGAGCTATATAGATGTTATTTAATTAATAATCCTTAGGAAGGAAAGAGCCATCTAGTTTGAACTATTACAGTTGTTCTGAAATCATATGTGTCTACTGAGTGAACTGATAGCAGCTTTTAAGGAGCAAAAGTAGGGATTAAGAAGCTCTTTTTGTAACTTGGTTCAAGAGTAGGGTGAAGTTTGTTGAGTGTACCTTGTGGAGAATGTTGTGGTCCGTCCAAGGCTCTTCTCTTTGAGTTTCTTCTCCTTGCCTCCTACCTTCCTTGGGCTGGGCTAGGCTGGGGGCCAGGTTGGACTTGCGACTTAACATTTCTCTTCCGCTTTCTTCTTCTTCTTCTTTTTTTTTTTTTTTTCCTTCCATTATGGGCATTGCTTCTAGGACAAGCCTTGATCTTGCATTGGATGTTACTTCCTGTCAACTTCCAGCAGCCGGAGTCTTCTTTTCAGTGCTTGATGCTTCACGAAACCGACTCTGCCCGTTGGCAGCAAATACCAGAGAGCTAGGAGGCAGAGCTGGTTGCAGACCTTTCCTCTTCCAGCCTTTGGTTGCAATTGTTTTGCCCATAATTTGCTAGCTCTAGTTCCTTGGGCCACACAGGTATCCTGCCATCCAGCTCTTTTTTCTATGTGAGAGATATTCTGAACACTGTCCCTTTTTCTTTGCACAGAAGTATATACAGTGTGGCAGTTACTGTAATCTCCTCCCCCTTGCAAACAGCCACTCTCGAATCTTGGACCTCTAGGACTCTCTGTCTTGCATGCTTGGGTGCAAGGCCAAGCAAAATGAAGAGGAGAATAATTAGAGAAAGAGGAGGGCATTGGTGGAGAATTGGGAGCAGGTAAGGTGAAAGGGCACAGGAGAAAAGAGATGCATGTCGATTTTTTGGTTTCTGTGGGAAACAAGTTGACACACTTGGGCCTCATTTTGTATTAACAGAACAGAGAGTTAACGATATAAGTAGCTAGATAGTGGAGCAACTGCCACGAAGTCTGTACACTGAAGAGAACAGTCTCACATCTAGTTTTCATTTTGTTTTATGTCATAGTACCTTATTGATAGCATTCACTGGTGTGTTTGTAGAATACAGATGTGTTCAAATGCTCTGGTTTTGTCTACATGGCTATTTCCTTGTCCTGTTGGTAAGGAATCCAACATTGTAAGACATATTGCATGTTTTTCTCTTGACGATCGTTGACCTTGAAGCGTCATGAACTAAGTTGAGCTGTTGGATTTTGTGGAGAAACTTTCAAAAGGGTCTGTGAAAAAGGCATTGTGGTGAGTCGCATTATGCACCCGAGCGTAAGGAGCAGATATCTGCCACCAGCCCAACTTGGCCTGGATTGCCTCTGTTTTAGTTCCCCCGGTTAGTGCTTTTCTCCCTAACCACTCTTGTGACTGTGATCATGTGAGTAAGGGCTGAGTTGCTAGAGATTTCTGTGTGAGGTAAGCTGGTTTGAGGGAGGAAATCTATGGACCTAGTCATTTTCCTTGGTGGTAAGCTTTCAGGGGTGCAAAGATTGATCTTCCTGGGGACTTTTCTGGTCCCAGGAAGATATCGCATAGATGGGAGCTCCAAAGGCACACATTGAATCTTTAGGCCTGTTTTTCCTATTAGGAGATACGAGTTTCTTCACTGATGGGGATGATGCTTATCTGAGAAGAAATTGTGAAAGGTGGTGTAGTATAGAGGTGTGGCTTAAGCTTTTAAGTTTTCTTCAGGGTTTTTCCCCTAAGCTTCCTACTTCAGACGGCCTACTTACATGATACTAGTATGTGATGTCAGGCTAACAACTTCCTAAATATACCTGCAAGCCAGATCAGTGTCTCTTTTCTCTGTATTCCCATGGAAATCAAGGGTCCCGCCGAATTTTCCATCGAAACAGTTGATTTGCGTTGTCTCTAGGCATGCTGAAGGGCGTACCGTTGCTTCCTAACCGGTGTCGTTTGGGAGAGCTACCTCTGTACGTTCAAATGATGAACTCTGAGACTTTGCTCATGTGTGCGGTAAACCCTTGAGTTCCCTAAGACCTTCCTTTCCTCCATCTCATACCCCATTAAGCCCGCTTCAGTTTATCTCCTGCATTTCTTTGGAATCTGTCAGCTCTTCCTCAACATCCTAATACTGAACTTGCCTGTCTGTTGCGACTAGGTCCTAACTAGTGTCCATATATCTTGTTTCCTTCCAATCCATTCTTCACACAAGAAACCTTCAAAGCAAGTTGGAACATTGCTCGTAAGCATCGCTCACAAACATTGTTTTGCGAATAGAAAGCACAGTGTTGGCCTTTACGACTCTGCGTGGTCTAGAATCCTCTCTGCTTCTCTAGCCCCATCTTGTGCCACTTGTGCCCTCACTTTCTATGCTTCAGATACACTGAATTAACCTTAGTTCTCACTCATCTGACAGAAGTCAGTTCAGATATTATTTTTCACCGTGATTCCTCGCATTAAGGAATTTGATTTTCAGGTTTTGTATGAGGACTAAAACTCAACTGGGAAGTGGAAGAATTGAGTTTCAACTGTTTCAGTCAACACGCATGTATTAATGATACCTGCGTACTGAACACCGGGCTAGGTTTCATGAGGGATCCAGAAGTTCTGGCCATCTCTGGTTTTGGATATCCCTTATTTGTTGAGACCTTTGCGTTGTCTGGTTGCCTTTTGTCTGTTTTCCAGATGGGAAAACAGGAACAAGGGAAGTATAGGTTATTATTAGGTGGGGTTGAACAAGTGGAGCAGCAAACTGCAAAGCAGAAAGAAGAGGGACGTACTCTAGAGGGATATGATTTCCATTTTCAAGGCGACTGCATCCTGTGCAGGGAGACAGCCTAACATAAAATGTGCCTAACAACAAATATATTGACTTCTTACTAAAAATCTCCAGTTCATGTAACCAAGGGGTTTATACCTTCTCCTTTAAAAGTGATATTCCTGGGACTTCCCTGGTGGTCCAGTGGTGAAGACTCTGCGCTTCCAGTGCAGCAGGCGTGGGTTCAATCCCTGGTTGGGGAGCTAAGATCCCACATGCTGCGCAGCCAAAGAAAGTTTTTTCAAAAGTTATATTCCTGTATTATTGAATTTAGTGGTTTAGATTTTGTTTTAATGTTAAGAAGATTTCAGTTTCTTTACCAGGAACAAACAAAACATAATGTAAAAATCGTTTCCCAGAAACGATTTCCATCATTCTCTTCTTCCCTTTCTCCCGCAGAGTGGTGTTTCATCTTGACAAGCTCTCTGTCATTCCATAGGAAAGCTGTCTGGCTTGGAGGTTGCAATCCCAGGGAATTTTTCATCACCAGGGAAGTCTCCATCACTACAGAGGGATCAAGGGAGAAGTCAGTCCCTGGTAAGTGAGATGCTCCCCCTAAACACCAACACAGCAGTCGTGTACCTTTCAAGGGGTTCAGGGGCAAGCTGGGCAAGGCATTTCTACTAACTCTTCTTAAGGACCATAGACAGTGCCCTATGCTACGAGGTAAGCGGTGACTGTTGTAATTCTTACTGGCGATCATTTCATGTCACTGATTCTTGGCTTTCTTTGTATTTCATAGGACTGTTATAAGTCCAATACAAAATGAGTCTTATTTTTAAAACACTGAAATGTTTTACAAAGCCTAGCATTCTCATCTAGAGTCCTTTCAGTTCTCCCCACTTTCCTGAGAGGCTAAGAACACTTCACACCATGAACTAGGAGAGGGGGTAGAGCCCTTTCTGATGAAATGTATCAACAAAGACAGAGTCTTAGCCTGCTTGCTCTCTGGACAGGATCTCGGACCACAAGGTCTTAAATCCTGGTATAAATGAAGGAAGTGAGGACAGTTCAACTGGCACTCTCATAACAAGAGTTCTGAAACACCTTCCAAAGAGACTATAGCAGTAGATGAGGGAAGGGAGTGCTACAGTGTGGTATAGTACAGGGGGAATGATCGGCTACAGCAGTGAAAAATGTGGTACCTATTGGTGTGCTCTCGGGGTTCTTGTACATGTAGCATAGATGACCTTTACAGTGGCCCTCCCACCTTCCCTCCTGCATTAGGTGTTCTTTTTTTTGTTGTTGTTAATTTATGTTTATTTATTTATTTATTGTTTGAACTTATTTATTCTACGTATTTATTTTTTTGGCCGCACTGGCTCTTCATTGCTGTGCACGGGCTTTCTCTAGTTACGGCTAGCGGGGGCTACTCTTGGTTGCGGTGTGCGGGCTTCTCATCGCGGTGGCTTCTCTTGTAGCGGAGCATGGGCTGTAGGCGCGTGGGCTTCGGTAGTTGAGGCTCTCGGGCTCTAGAATGCAGGCTCAGTCGTTGTGGCACATGGGCTTAGTTGCTCCACGGCATGTGGGATCTTCCCAGACCAGGGCTCGAAGCCGTGTCCCCCGCATTGCATTGGCAGGCGGATTCTTCACCACGGCGCCACCAGGGAAGCCCTAGGTGTTCTTCTATAGAGTCTCAAAACAGAGGGCACTGAGCGAAGGTAGTGGTTATTAAAGGCTCAGGATCTAAATTCTACCTGTCTCTACACCACTTCCCAGCTGTCGATTTGACCCCATTTTTGAACGCCGACCTCATTCTTCAACTTTCTCTGCCGTTTGTATACTCACCTTGAAAACTTGTTTCTGTGATGCGTTGAGCAGACACAGGGTGGCAGATTGCAGAGGTGGAAGCTGGTGGTCGGATATTTGTGGACTGAATCTCCTTTAGTCCCATTCCCATTTCTGGTTGCACAGAGGCCCTACTTCCTGTGTGTGACACAGAGCCATAGGATTGCAGGCAGGAGCCAAGTTCTCCATACAGTAAAGACCCCAGTGTGCCTTGGTTATAGTAATCTACCTGGCTTCCTTCCTGGTAGGGAAGTGACAGGCGGCTATGCCCCTGATTTGGAATCTGAGATGGTGTTCCCTGAGCAAGGCTGGCAGAAAGCGATGGATAGAGAGGGACCATGTTATTGGCGTCTGAAGTTTTATCATACTGGGCTGCCATAAACACGGAGGAAGCAGCTGTGTGCCGGTCAGTGAGTGCCAGAGTAAAGTCTCCGAGTGAAGAAGAATTCTTTTCAGTGCTTCCTGTGATGTCCCACTCAAGAACACCTGGATAGGAAGGAGCTGAAGTGGAGATCTGGCTGTGGTCAGTAACTCCAGATAACATAGTCGTGCTAGAATGTTGGTAAAGGTAGGCACTACCCATGAGTGTCTGGAAAGAGGTACCGGTAGCCGATGCCGAACTGACGGCAGGGGCAGAGACTCTGGAGAAGTTGCAGACACTTCGTGTTAGGGAAGTTGCATTGCGCACCACAGGAAGAGAATGCTGCAGAGAATTTAGAGTTCCAAGTAGAGATAGATTTTGGAAATTTTCTGGAAGAACAAGAGGCTCATGAAAAACTCAGGGAGGTTGAGAAATTCTCACTCCGTTTGAGGAACAGCATTATCGTAAGGTTCTTGCTATCAGGACGGCTCTACTATCCATACTTCCTGAGACACCCAAAATCAGACAGTTAATGACGGCTGTAAGGACTGAGCAGTTTTCCAGTCTTCTGTATTAACTGCCTGTGCTCCCATCTTGGGCGCGGATGGGCAGAAGAGCCAAGTGGTATGGTGCAGACATTGTTCTCTAGGCTGGAAGCAACCTTCTCCCTGCCCTGTCTTTCCCTTCAGCCTGCACTCGTATTGACCTCTATGCTACTTCCTAGACTGGAAGCATTTTAGAACTAGGAGGCCCTTAGAGAACTTCTGTTTTCTCAGTCTCATTTCGTGAGTAAGGAAACTGAGGCTCAGAGAGGTCGGGTTGACTTGTTCAAGTTCTCTCATTAGGTTAGTATCATTACCAGGTTTCAGAACCTCAGTATCCTGACTTCCTTGCCAGGACTCTACTCTGAGCATGATACTGCCAGAAAGCAGGAGAAATAGAACTTATAATATAGGCATTTTTTTTGTCCATTAGAAAACAGTACGGCTATTAACCATTGTCGTCTTCAGTGTCTCCCTTTGCTTGTACAGTTCCCACGCTATTACCTAGAGTTGACGTATAGCTCAGTCCAACTGGTGAATTGAAAGAGTCATTTTTGCCCTCTTCAAGCCTGGTTTCCCATCCTACCTCAAAATGATTACCCGAAAGTGGGTATCTTAAATGCTTTTGGAAAGAGAAAAGTTATCTGATTACTTCAGATTACTCATCTATGAAGTGGTTATAACACCACCACCAATAATAATAGCAGTGATAATTAATAGATGAATAAGCTGATATATTGCGTATGATTTATATGGAGGAAGATACAATAAGTTCTAGAAAGACAAAGAAAAATCATGACAAGCATATTACATAACGAAAAAGAAATCCATAGATATTAATGAAAACTGGGGTATGTGGCAAGTATCAAAGCCTAATGAATTTACTAACAAATGACATTCTGTACCATCCATGCAATATTATGAAAGTGAATGTTGCCCACTCTATTTTAGTGAATACTATTAACCAAAAAACACGATAGAGGTGATAGAGGTGAATGAATTCCTAGCCAATGCATACAGACAGAGAAGGTATATCAGTAAAAAATGCCTAACAAGCAACAGAATGCAATAAGTGTGGAATGTATAGGTAGCCACAACATACATAGACAAGTATTTCAATGAAAAGCGGTACGAAGCAGACAGGAAAATAATAAGGGTAAAAGAGTTTCATGATTGTGCTCATTCATATTTTTACCCAGCAAGTAACAGGTATTAAGCCTAGGAGAAATATATATTTCAATGAATATAGCTTATATAGTAAGCAGAAAGGAAGCTTAAAAAGTATCAAGAAGGTTTTTGTATTTATCCTAGAACTTAGATTAGAATCATCTTCAACATCCAAGAAGATGACATCCCAAAACCTCAAAAAACCATCATCCCTAGAATCCAATAAAAAACGATTTTCAAATGTCAGAAAATCCAAAGGACTCCACAATATTGTTTTCGATAAATGTGGATGTTTGTTTGTTTTTTTCTTTTGTCGCGCCGCGTGGCCCTGGCCGTGAAAGCACCGAGTCCTAAGCACTGGACCGCCAGGGAATTCCCTAAATGGGGAATTAGAGATGTGGGGCTTGACTTTTTCTTTTTCTCCTTCGGTAGCTAAGATCTACAAGCGAACGATGGCTGTTGATCAATGTGCTCTCTGTGTTAGGAAGGAAATAACTGTAAAAATGAAAAGCAGCCTTGCCTTAGAACCTACATATCACACAAAGGAACGAGTCCTTCTGATTCAGTTTAGAGGATATCATGTAAAATGTTTAACTGGTAAAATGTGTACCTAGTTTAAAAATTAGAAAGAATAAAACACTGAAAAGCAACCCCCTAGAGAACCACTTCGGTTTCTTGTTTACAGGAAGCATCATTTCCAAAACATATTTCTAAAATGTTTATATTCAAAACTGTCAAGTGCCAGCTGTATTCAGAGAGGCAATAAAAGAAAGAAAACGGAGTATGACTTTTCTGATAAGCTGCCTTTCCTGGTGATCCCCTGTTCTGGCCTGACTTTCCTTCTTAGTCTGTTAATGTAAGGATTTGCTACCATCAACTTTGTTTTGCCCTGCTCTGAGCAGATTTCCCTCTGTGCTGTTTCTGCTTTAATTTAAAATCTTTGGTTCCCATCAACATTCCATTGCAAAGTACGTTTTTCTTGAGAGCTCCTCTATGCCTTCCCTCTTCATTCTTATATTTTTTCCCATCTCTTGGTTCCTGTTGGCCTGTGCTAATGAAAACAATCCTAAACTTCCTTACGTTTGACTCTGTGCCTCCCTATATAGCCCAGTACTCTCCATCCTCTCTCCCTATTCTCTCTTTTCAACTGGTCGCAATACTAGTGGAGGGAGACCATTAGAGATGAAACATCTTGGTATATATTGCTAGTTTTCTATGTCACCTGGCTTTTCTATGTTTCTGTTGAAACCCTCCTGAGAAGTCTCTGATTTCATTTTCTCCATGGGTACCCTTTAAGGCTCAATACTGGAAAAGAAGGGGATCAGAGTGATCCACCCAATGTGGTAGCCTAACGTAACAGATAAGGAAAGCAGCAGGCTTTGTGAGACAGTCAGCGATTTGTCCAAAGTCACACAGATAGTAAACGTCAAAGTCAAAACTGAAATTAGGTCTCCAGACTTGTAGTTCAATACTTTCCCTCATTATTCCATGCTATTTTGAATCTCCTCCTCAATTTAGGGGCCAAAGAAATCGAACGCAAAACTTTCCAAAGTTTCTTTTCTTACCTGACATGGTCAGAGAAGAGGAACCATCAACTGCAGGTACAAGGGCTGAGGAGACAACACTAGAGGATGTCTGAGTGGCTGCAGCTGAACGGCACACGTGTCCAGTCCAGAGGTCACTGGTTACTGGTCCAAAGAGCTCCACGGAAACCCCAAGACTCTACCAAGTGGTAGTAGGTTTGGTAGGAGAGTGATGTCACAAAGCAGGCAGTTCAAAGGTATGAGCTAGCCAGTAGGGAGGTCCGATCCCCAACAGGAAGGCGGGGTTGGGTGAAGAGAGTGTAGGAGAGCTAAAACAACACCTAAGTTTCTGAGCTCTGGGGAGGAAATCCTAGAAGACAGATTTACCTCTCCCAGGCTCTTCCATTAGGGAAATCATTGCAACGTTTCTTACAGACGCTCATTAATATAATTAACTAACAGTTACTTATATTCTACAGAGTATTCTATTTTATGTATCATATACTTAGAGCTATATAGATGTTATTTAATTAATAATCCTTAGGAAGGAAAGAGCCATCTAGTTTGAACTATTACAGTTGTTCTGAAATCATATGTGTCTACTGAGTGAACTGATAGCAGCTTTTAAGGAGCAAAAGTAGGGATTAAGAAGCTCTTTTTGTAACTTGGTTCAAGAGTAGGGTGAAGTTTGTTGAGTGTACCTTGTGGAGAATGTTGTGGTCCAAGGCTCTTCTCTTTGAGTTTCTTCTCCTTGCCTCCTACCTTCCTTGGGCTGGGCTAGGCTGGGGGCCAGGTTGGACTTGCGACTTAACATTTCTCTTCCGCTTTCTTCTTCTTCTTCTTTTTTTTTTTTTTTTTTCCTTCCATTATGGGCATTGCTTCTAGGACAAGCCTTGATCTTGCATTGGATGTTACTTCCTGTCAACTTCCAGCAGCCGGAGTCTTCTTTTCAGTGCTTGATGCTTCACGAAACCGACTCTGCCCGTTGGCAGCAAATACCAGAGAGCTAGGAGACAGAGCTGGTTGCAGACCTTTCCTCTTCCAGCCTTTGGTTGCAATTGTTTTGCCCATAATTTGCTAGCTCTAGTTCCTTGGGCCACACAGGTATCCTGCCATCCAGCTCTTTTTTCTATGTGAGAGATATTCTGAACACTGTCCCTTTTTCTTTGCACAGAAGTATATACAGTGTGGCAGTTACTGTAATCTCCTCCCCCTTGCAAACAGCCACTCTCGAATCTTGGACCTCTAGGACTCTCTGTCTTGCATGCTTGGGTGCAAGGCCAAGCAAAATGAAGAGGAGAATAATTAGAGAAAGAGGAGGGCATTGGTGGAGAATTGGGAGCAGGTAAGGTGAAAGGGCACAGGAGAAAAGAGATGCATGTCGATTTTTTGGTTTCTGTGGGAAACAAGTTGACACACTTGGGCCTCATTTTGTATTAACAGAACAGAGAGTTAACGATATAAGTAGCTAGATAGTGGAGCAACTGCCACGAAGTCTGTACACTGAAGAGAACAGTCTCACATCTAGTTTTCATTTTGTTTTATGTCATAGTACCTTATTGATAGCATTCACTGGTGTGTTTGTAGAATACAGATGTGTTCAAATGCTCTGGTTTTGTCTACATGGCTATTTCCTTGTCCTGTTGGTAAGGAATCCAACATTGTAAGACATATTGCATGTTTTTCTCTTGACGATCGTTGACCTTGAAGCGTCATGAACTAAGTTGAGCTGTTGGATTTTGTGGAGAAACTTTCAAAAGGGTCTGTGAAAAAGGCATTGTGGTGAGTCGCATTATGCACCCGAGCGTAAGGAGCAGATATCTGCCACCAGCCCAACTTGGCCTGGATTGCCTCTGTTTTAGTTCCCCCGGTTAGTGCTTTTCTCCCTAACCACTCTTGTGACTGTGATCATGTGAGTAAGGGCTGAGTTGCTAGAGATTTCTGTGTGAGGTAAGCTGGTTTGAGGGAGGAAATCTATGGACCTAGTCATTTTCCTTGGTGGTAAGCTTTCAGGGGTGCAAAGATTGATCTTCCTGGGGACTTTTCTGGTCCCAGGAAGATATCGCATAGATGGGAGCTCCAAAGGCACACATTGAATCTTTAGGCCTGTTTTTCCTATTAGGAGATACGAGTTTCTTCACTGATGGGGATGATGCTTATCTGAGAAGAAATTGTGAAAGGTGGTGTAGTATAGAGGTGTGGCTTAAGCTTTTAAGTTTTCTTCAGGGTTTTTCCCCTAAGCTTCCTACTTCAGACGGCCTACTTACATCATACTAGTATGTGATGTCAGGCTAACAACTTCCTAAATATACCTGCAAGCCAGATCAGTGTCTCTTTTCTCTGTATTCCCATGGAAATCAAGGGTCCCGCCGAATTTTCCATCGAAACAGTTGATTTGCGTTGTCTCTAGGCATGCTGAAGGGCGTACCGTTGCTTCCTAACCGGTGTCGTTTGGGAGAGCTACCTCTGTACGTTCAAATGATGAACTCTGAGACTTTGCTCATGTGTGCGGTAAACCCTTGAGTTCCCTAAGACCTTCCTTTCCTCCATCTCATACCCCATTAAGCCCGCTTCAGTTTATCTCCTGCATTTCTTTGGAATCTGTCAGCTCTTCCTCAACATCCTAATACTGAACTTGCCTGTCTGTTGCGACTAGGTCCTAACTAGTGTCCATATATCTTGTTTCCTTCCAATCCATTCTTCACACAAGAAACCTTCAAAGCAAGTTGGAACATTGCTCGTAAGCATCGCTCACAAACATTGTTTTGCGAATAGAAAGCACAGTGTTGGCCTTTACGACTCTGCGTGGTCTAGAATCCTCTCTGCTTCTCTAGCCCCATCTTGTGCCACTTGTGCCCTCACTTTCTATGCTTCAGATACACTGAATTAACCTTAGTTCTCACTCATCTGACAGAAGTCAGTTCAGATATTATTTTTCACCGTGATTCCTCGCATTAAGGAATTTGATTTTCAGGTTTTGTATGAGGACTAAAACTCAACTGGGAAGTGGAAGAATTGAGTTTCAACTGTTTCAGTCAACACGCATGTATTAATGATACCTGCGTACTGAACACCGGGCTAGGTTTCATGAGGGATCCAGAAGTTCTGGCCATCTCTGGTTTTGGATATCCCTTATTTGTTGAGACCTTTGCGTTGTCTGGTTGCCTTTTGTCTGTTTTCCAGATGGGAAAACAGGAACAAGGGAAGTATAGGTTATTATTAGGTGGGGTTGAACAAGTGGAGCAGCAAACTGCAAAGCAGAAAGAAGAGGGACGTACTCTAGAGGGATATGATTTCCATTTTCAAGGCGACTGCATCCTGTGCAGGGAGACAGCCTAACATAAAATGTGCCTAACAACAAATATATTGACTTCTTACTAAAAATCTCCAGTTCATGTAACCAAGGGGTTTATACCTTCTCCTTTAAAAGTGATATTCCTGGGACTTCCCTGGTGGTCCAGTGGTGAAGACTCTGCGCTTCCAGTGCAGCAGGCGTGGGTTCAATCCCTGGTTGGGGAGCTAAGATCCCACATGCTGCGCAGCCAAAGAAAGTTTTTTCAAAAGTTATATTCCTGTATTATTGAATTTAGTGGTTTAGATTTTGTTTTAATGTTAAGAAGATTTCAGTTTCTTTACCAGGAACAAACAAAACATAATGTAAAAATCGTTTCCCAGAAACGATTTCCATCATTCTCTTCTTCCCTTTCTCCCGCAGAGTGGTGTTTCATCTTGACAAGCTCTCTGTCATTCCATAGGAAAGCTGTCTGGCTTGGAGGTTGCAATCCCAGGGAATTTTTCATCACCAGGGAAGTCTCCATCACTACAGAGGGATCAAGGGAGAAGTCAGTCCCTGGTAAGTGAGATGCTCCCCCTAAACACCAACACAGCAGTCGTGTACCTTTCAAGGGGTTCAGGGGCAAGCTGGGCAAGGCATTTCTACTAACTCTTCTTAAGGACCATAGACAGTGCCCTATGCTACGAGGTAAGCGGTGACTGTTGTAATTCTTACTGGCGATCATTTCATGTCACTGATTCTTGGCTTTCTTTGTATTTCATAGGACTGTTATAAGTCCAATACAAAATGAGTCTTATTTTTAAAACACTGAAATGTTTTACAAAGCCTAGCATTCTCATCTAGAGTCCTTTCAGTTCTCCCCACTTTCCTGAGAGGCTAAGAACACTTCACACCATGAACTAGGAGAGGGGGTAGAGCCCTTTCTGATGAAATGTATCAACAAAGACAGAGTCTTAGCCTGCTTGCTCTCTGGACAGGATCTCGGACCACAAGGTCTTAAATCCTGGTATAAATGAAGGAAGTGAGGACAGTTCAACTGGCACTCTCATAACAAGAGTTCTGAAACACCTTCCAAAGAGACTATAGCAGTAGATGAGGGAAGGGAGTGCTACAGTGTGGTATAGTACAGGGGGAATGATCGGCTACAGCAGTGAAAAATGTGGTACCTATTGGTGTGCTCTCGGGGTTCTTGTACATGTAGCATAGATGACCTTTACAGTGGCCCTCCCACCTTCCCTCCTGCATTAGGTGTTCTTTTTTTTGTTGTTGTTAATTTATGTTTATTTATTTATTTATTGTTTGAACTTATTTATTCTACGTATTTATTTTTTTGGCCGCACTGGCTCTTCATTGCTGTGCACGGGCTTTCTCTAGTTACGGCTAGCGGGGGCTACTCTTGGTTGCGGTGTGCGGGCTTCTCATCGCGGTGGCTTCTCTTGTAGCGGAGCATGGGCTGTAGGCGCGTGGGCTTCGGTAGTTGAGGCTCTCGGGCTCTAGAATGCAGGCTCAGTCGTTGTGGCACATGGGCTTAGTTGCTCCACGGCATGTGGGATCTTCCCAGACCAGGGCTCGAAGCCGTGTCCCCCGCATTGCATTGGCAGGCGGATTCTTCACCACGGCGCCACCAGGGAAGCCCTAGGTGTTCTTCTATACAGTCTCAAAACAGAGGGCACTGAGCGAAGGTAGTGGTTATTAAAGGCTCAGGATCTAAATTCTACCTGTCTCTACACCACTTCCCAGCTGTCGATTTGACCCCATTTTTGAACGCCGACCTCATTCTTCAACTTTCTCTGCCGTTTGTATACTCACCTTGAAAACTTGTTTCTGTGATGCGTTGAGCAGACACAGGGTGGCAGATTGCAGAGGTGGAAGCTGGTGGTCGGATATTTGTGGACTGAATCTCCTTTAGTCCCATTCCCATTTCTGGTTGCACAGAGGCCCTACTTCCTGTGTGTGACACAGAGCCATAGGATTGCAGGCAGGAGCCAAGTTCTCCATACAGTAAAGACCCCAGTGTGCCTTGGTTATAGTAATCTACCTGGCTTCCTTCCTGGTAGGGAAGTGACAGGCGGCTATGCCCCTGATTTGGAATCTGAGATGGTGTTCCCTGAGCAAGGCTGGCAGAAAGCGATGGATAGAGAGGGACCATGTTATTGGCGTCTGAAGTTTTATCATACTGGGCTGCCATAAACACGGAGGAAGCAGCTGTGTGCCGGTCAGTGAGTGCCAGAGTAAAGTCTCCGAGTGAAGAAGAATTCTTTTCAGTGCTTCCTGTGATGTCCCACTCAAGAACACCTGGATAGGAAGGAGCTGAAGTGGAGATCTGGCTGTGGTCAGTAACTCCAGATAACATAGTCGTGCTAGAATGTTGGTAAAGGTAGGCAGTACCCATGAGTGTCTGGAAAGAGGTACCGGTAGCCGATGCCGAACTGACGGCAGGGGCAGAGACTCTGGAGAAGTTGCAGACACTTCGTGTTAGGGAAGTTGCATTGCGCACCACAGGAAGAGAATGCTGCAGAGAATTTAGAGTTCCAAGTAGAGATAGATTTTGGAAATTTTCTGGAAGAACAAGAGGCTCATGAAAAACTCAGGGAGGTTGAGAAATTCTCACTCCGTTTGAGGAACAGCATTATCTTAAGGTTCTTGCTATCAGGACGGCTCTACTATCCATACTTCCTGAGACACCCAAAATCAGACAGTTAATGACGGCTGTAAGGACTGAGCAGTTTTCCAGTCTTCTGTATTAACTGCCTGTGCTCCCATCTTGGGCGCGGATGGGCAGAAGAGCCAAGTGGTATGGTGCAGACATTGTTCTCTAGGCTGGAAGCAACCTTCTCCCTGCCCTGTCTTTCCCTTCAGCCTGCACTCGTATTGACCTCTATGCTACTTCCTAGACTGGAAGCATTTTAGAACTAGGAGGCCCTTAGAGAACTTCTGTTTTCTCAGTCTCATTTCGTGAGTAAGGAAACTGAGGCTCAGAGAGGTCGGGTTGACTTGTTCAAGTTCTCTCATTAGGTTAGTATCATTACCAGGTTTCAGAACCTCAGTATCCTGACTTCCTTGCCAGGACTCTACTCTGAGCATGATACTGCCAGAAAGCAGGAGAAATAGAACTTATAATATAGGCATTTTTTTTGTCCATTAGAAAACAGTACGGCTATTAACCATTGTCGTCTTCAGTGTCTCCCTTTGCTTGTACAGTTCCCACGCTATTACCTAGAGTTGACGTATAGCTCAGTCCAACTGGTGAATTGAAAGAGTCATTTTTGCCCTCTTCAAGCCTGGTTTCCCATCCTACCTCAAAATGATTACCCGAAAGTGGGTATCTTAAATGCTTTTGGAAAGAGAAAAGTTATCTGATTACTTCAGATTACTCATCTATGAAGTGGTTATAACACCACCACCAATAATAATAGCAGTGATAATTAATAGATGAATAAGCTGATATATTGCGTATGATTTATATGGAGGAAGATACAATAAGTTCTAGAAAGACAAAGAAAAATCATGACAAGCATATTACATAACGAAAAAGAAATCCATAGATATTAATGAAAACTGGGGTATGTGGCAAGTATCAAAGCCTAATGAATTTACTAACAAATGACATTCTGTACCATCCATGCAATATTATGAAAGTGAATGTTGCCCACTCTATTTTAGTGAATACTATTAACCAAAAAACACGATAGAGGTGATAGAGGTGAATGAATTCCTAGCCAATGCATACAGACAGAGAAGGTATATCAGTAAAAAATGCCTAACAAGCAACAGAATGCAATAAGTGTGGAATGTATAGGTAGCCACAACATACATAGACAAGTATTTCAATGAAAAGCGGTACGAAGCAGACAGGAAAATAATAAGGGTAAAAGAGTTTCATGATTGTGCTCATTCATATTTTTACCCAGCAAGTAACAGGTATTAAGCCTAGGAGAAATATATATTTCAATGAATATAGCTTATATAGTAAGCAGAAAGGAAGCTTAAAAAGTATCAAGAAGGTTTTTGTATTTATCCTAGAACTTAGATTAGAATCATCTTCAACATCCAAGAAGATGACATCCCAAAACCTCAAAAAACCATCATCCCTAGAATCCAATAAAAAACGATTTTCAAATGTCAGAAAATCCAAAGGACTCCACAATATTGTTTTCGATAAATGTGGATGTTTGTTTGTTTTTTTCTTTTGCCGCGCCGCGTGGCCCTGGCCGTGAAAGCACCGAGTCCTAAGCACTGGACCGCCAGGGAATTCCCTAAATGGGGAATTAGAGATGTGGGGCTTGACTTTTTCTTTTTCTCCTTCGGTAGCTAAGATCTACAAGCGAACGATGGCTGTTGATCAATGTGCTCTCTGTGTTAGGAAGGAAATAACTGTAAAAATGAAAAGCAGCCTTGCCTTAGAACCTACATATCACACAAAGGAACGAGTCCTTCTGATTCAGTTTAGAGGATATCATGTAAAATGTTTAACTGGTAAAATGTCTACCTAGTTTAAAAATTAGAAAGAATAAAACACTGAAAAGCAACCCCCTAGAGAACCACTTCGGTTTCTTGTTTA
Source organism: Balaenoptera acutorostrata (assembly GCF_949987535.1). Taxonomy (NCBI): domain Eukaryota; kingdom Metazoa; phylum Chordata; class Mammalia; order Artiodactyla; family Balaenopteridae; genus Balaenoptera; species Balaenoptera acutorostrata. The sequence continues at coordinate 26,644,515 of NC_080075.1, read as the reverse complement.
CAGGAAGCATCATTTCCAAAACATATTTCTAAAATGTTTATATTCAAAACTGTCAAGTGCCAACTGTATTCAGAGAGGCAATAAAAGAAAGAAAACGGAGTATGACTTTTCTGATAAGCTGCCTTTCCTGGTGATCCCCTGTTCTGGCCTGACTTTCCTTCTTAGTCTGTTAATGTAAGGATTTGCTACCATCAACTTTGTTTTGCCCTGCTCTGAGCAGATTTCCCTCTGTGCTGTTTCTGCTTTAATTTAAAATCTTTGGTTCCCATCAACATTCCATTGCAAAGTACGTTTTTCTTGAGAGCTCCTCTATGCCTTCCCTCTTCATTCTTATATTTTTTCCCATCTCTTGGTTCCTGTTGGCCTGTGCTAATGAAAACAATCCTAAACTTCCTTACGTTTGACTCTGTGCCTCCCTATATAGCCCAGTACTCTCCATCCTCTCTCCCTATTCTCTCTTTTCAACTGGTCGCAATACTAGTGGAGGGAGACCATTAGAGATGAAACATCTTGGTATATATTGCTAGTTTTCTATGTCACCTGGCTTTTCTATGTTTCTGTTGAAACCCTCCTGAGAAGTCTCTGATTTCATTTTCTCCATGGGTACCCTTTAAGGCTCAATACTGGAAAAGAAGGGGATCAGAGTGATCCACCCAATGTGGTAGCCTAACGTAACAGATAAGGAAAGCAGCAGGCTTTGTGAGACAGTCAGCGATTTGTCCAAAGTCACACAGATAGTAAACGTCAAAGTCAAAACTGAAATTAGGTCTCCAGACTTGTAGTTCAATACTTTCCCTCATTATTCCATGCTATTTTGAATCTCCTCCTCAATTTAGGGGCCAAAGAAATCGAACGCAAAACTTTCCAAAGTTTCTTTTCTTACCTGACATGGTCAGAGAAGAGGAACCATCAACTGCAGGTACAAGGGCTGAGGAGACAACACTAGAGGATGTCTGAGTGGCTGCAGCTGAACGGCACACGTGTCCAGTCCAGAGGTCACTGGTTACTGGTCCAAAGAGCTCCACGGAAACCCCAAGACTCTACCAAGTGGTAGTAGGTTTGGTAGGAGAGTGATGTCACAAAGCAGGCAGTTCAAAGGTATGAGCTAGCCAGTAGGGAGGTCCGATCCCCAACAGGAAGGCGGGGTTGGGTGAAGAGAGTGTAGGAGAGCTAAAACAACACCTAAGTTTCTGAGCTCTGGGGAGGAAATCCTAGAAGACAGATTTACCTCTCCCAGGCTCTTCCATTAGGGAAATCATTGCAACGTTTCTTACAGACGCTCATTAATATAATTAACTAACAGTTACTTATATTCTACAGAGTATTCTATTTTATGTATCATATACTTAGAGCTATATAGATGTTATTTAATTAATAATCCTTAGGAAGGAAAGAGCCATCTAGTTTGAACTATTACAGTTGTTCTGAAATCATATGTGTCTACTGAGTGAACTGATAGCAGCTTTTAAGGAGCAAAAGTAGGGATTAAGAAGCTCTTTTTGTAACTTGGTTCAAGAGTAGGGTGAAGTTTGTTGAGTGTACCTTGTGGAGAATGTTGTGGTCCGTCCAAGGCTCTTCTCTTTGAGTTTCTTCTCCTTGCCTCCTACCTTCCTTGGGCTGGGCTAGGCTGGGGGCCAGGTTGGACTTGCGACTTAACATTTCTCTTCCGCTTTCTTCTTCTTCTTCTTTTTTTTTTTTTTTTCCTTCCATTATGGGCATTGCTTCTAGGACAAGCCTTGATCTTGCATTGGATGTTACTTCCTGTCAACTTCCAGCAGCCGGAGTCTTCTTTTCAGTGCTTGATGCTTCACGAAACCGACTCTGCCCGTTGGCAGCAAATACCAGAGAGCTAGGAGGCAGAGCTGGTTGCAGACCTTTCCTCTTCCAGCCTTTGGTTGCAATTGTTTTGCCCATAATTTGCTAGCTCTAGTTCCTTGGGCCACACAGGTATCCTGCCATCCAGCTCTTTTTTCTATGTGAGAGATATTCTGAACACTGTCCCTTTTTCTTTGCACAGAAGTATATACAGTGTGGCAGTTACTGTAATCTCCTCCCCCTTGCAAACAGCCACTCTCGAATCTTGGACCTCTAGGACTCTCTGTCTTGCATGCTTGGGTGCAAGGCCAAGCAAAATGAAGAGGAGAATAATTAGAGAAAGAGGAGGGCATTGGTGGAGAATTGGGAGCAGGTAAGGTGAAAGGGCACAGGAGAAAAGAGATGCATGTCGATTTTTTGGTTTCTGTGGGAAACAAGTTGACACACTTGGGCCTCATTTTGTATTAACAGAACAGAGAGTTAACGATATAAGTAGCTAGATAGTGGAGCAACTGCCACGAAGTCTGTACACTGAAGAGAACAGTCTCACATCTAGTTTTCATTTTGTTTTATGTCATAGTACCTTATTGATAGCATTCACTGGTGTGTTTGTAGAATACAGATGTGTTCAAATGCTCTGGTTTTGTCTACATGGCTATTTCCTTGTCCTGTTGGTAAGGAATCCAACATTGTAAGACATATTGCATGTTTTTCTCTTGACGATCGTTGACCTTGAAGCGTCATGAACTAAGTTGAGCTGTTGGATTTTGTGGAGAAACTTTCAAAAGGGTCTGTGAAAAAGGCATTGTGGTGAGTCGCATTATGCACCCGAGCGTAAGGAGCAGATATCTGCCACCAGCCCAACTTGGCCTGGATTGCCTCTGTTTTAGTTCCCCCGGTTAGTGCTTTTCTCCCTAACCACTCTTGTGACTGTGATCATGTGAGTAAGGGCTGAGTTGCTAGAGATTTCTGTGTGAGGTAAGCTGGTTTGAGGGAGGAAATCTATGGACCTAGTCATTTTCCTTGGTGGTAAGCTTTCAGGGGTGCAAAGATTGATCTTCCTGGGGACTTTTCTGGTCCCAGGAAGATATCGCATAGATGGGAGCTCCAAAGGCACACATTGAATCTTTAGGCCTGTTTTTCCTATTAGGAGATACGAGTTTCTTCACTGATGGGGATGATGCTTATCTGAGAAGAAATTGTGAAAGGTGGTGTAGTATAGAGGTGTGGCTTAAGCTTTTAAGTTTTCTTCAGGGTTTTTCCCCTAAGCTTCCTACTTCAGACGGCCTACTTACATGATACTAGTATGTGATGTCAGGCTAACAACTTCCTAAATATACCTGCAAGCCAGATCAGTGTCTCTTTTCTCTGTATTCCCATGGAAATCAAGGGTCCCGCCGAATTTTCCATCGAAACAGTTGATTTGCGTTGTCTCTAGGCATGCTGAAGGGCGTACCGTTGCTTCCTAACCGGTGTCGTTTGGGAGAGCTACCTCTGTACGTTCAAATGATGAACTCTGAGACTTTGCTCATGTGTGCGGTAAACCCTTGAGTTCCCTAAGACCTTCCTTTCCTCCATCTCATACCCCATTAAGCCCGCTTCAGTTTATCTCCTGCATTTCTTTGGAATCTGTCAGCTCTTCCTCAACATCCTAATACTGAACTTGCCTGTCTGTTGCGACTAGGTCCTAACTAGTGTCCATATATCTTGTTTCCTTCCAATCCATTCTTCACACAAGAAACCTTCAAAGCAAGTTGGAACATTGCTCGTAAGCATCGCTCACAAACATTGTTTTGCGAATAGAAAGCACAGTGTTGGCCTTTACGACTCTGCGTGGTCTAGAATCCTCTCTGCTTCTCTAGCCCCATCTTGTGCCACTTGTGCCCTCACTTTCTATGCTTCAGATACACTGAATTAACCTTAGTTCTCACTCATCTGACAGAAGTCAGTTCAGATATTATTTTTCACCGTGATTCCTCGCATTAAGGAATTTGATTTTCAGGTTTTGTATGAGGACTAAAACTCAACTGGGAAGTGGAAGAATTGAGTTTCAACTGTTTCAGTCAACACGCATGTATTAATGATACCTGCGTACTGAACACCGGGCTAGGTTTCATGAGGGATCCAGAAGTTCTGGCCATCTCTGGTTTTGGATATCCCTTATTTGTTGAGACCTTTGCGTTGTCTGGTTGCCTTTTGTCTGTTTTCCAGATGGGAAAACAGGAACAAGGGAAGTATAGGTTATTATTAGGTGGGGTTGAACAAGTGGAGCAGCAAACTGCAAAGCAGAAAGAAGAGGGACGTACTCTAGAGGGATATGATTTCCATTTTCAAGGCGACTGCATCCTGTGCAGGGAGACAGCCTAACATAAAATGTGCCTAACAACAAATATATTGACTTCTTACTAAAAATCTCCAGTTCATGTAACCAAGGGGTTTATACCTTCTCCTTTAAAAGTGATATTCCTGGGACTTCCCTGGTGGTCCAGTGGTGAAGACTCTGCGCTTCCAGTGCAGCAGGCGTGGGTTCAATCCCTGGTTGGGGAGCTAAGATCCCACATGCTGCGCAGCCAAAGAAAGTTTTTTCAAAAGTTATATTCCTGTATTATTGAATTTAGTGGTTTAGATTTTGTTTTAATGTTAAGAAGATTTCAGTTTCTTTACCAGGAACAAACAAAACATAATGTAAAAATCGTTTCCCAGAAACGATTTCCATCATTCTCTTCTTCCCTTTCTCCCGCAGAGTGGTGTTTCATCTTGACAAGCTCTCTGTCATTCCATAGGAAAGCTGTCTGGCTTGGAGGTTGCAATCCCAGGGAATTTTTCATCACCAGGGAAGTCTCCATCACTACAGAGGGATCAAGGGAGAAGTCAGTCCCTGGTAAGTGAGATGCTCCCCCTAAACACCAACACAGCAGTCGTGTACCTTTCAAGGGGTTCAGGGGCAAGCTGGGCAAGGCATTTCTACTAACTCTTCTTAAGGACCATGGACAGTGCCGTATGCTACGAGGTAAGCGGTGTCTGTTGTAATTCTTACCGGTGATGATTTCGTGTCACTGATTCTCGGCTTTCTTTGTATCTCATAGGACTGTTATAAGTCCAATACAAAATGAGTCTTATTTTTAAAACACTGAAATGTTTTCCAAAGCCTAGCATTCTCATATAGAGTCGTTTCAATTCTCCCCACTTTCCCAAGAGGCTAAGCACACTTCACACCATGAACTAGGAGAGGGGGTAGAGCCCTTTCTGATGAAATATATCAACAAAGACAGAGTCTTAGCCTGCTTGCTCTCTGGACAGGCTCTCGGACCACAAGGTCTTAAATCCTGGTATAAATGAAGGAAGTGAGGACAGTTCAACTGGCACTCTCATAACAAGAGTTCTGAAACACCTTCCAAAGAGACTATAGCAGTAGATGAGGGAAGGGAGTGCTACAGTGTGGTAGTACAGGGGGAATGATCGGCTACAGCAGTGAAAAATGTGGTACCTATTGGTGTGCTCTCGGGGTTCTTGTACATGTAGCATAGATGACCTTTACAGTGTCCCTCCCACCTTCCCATCTGCATTAGGTGTTCTTTTTTTTTTCTTTAATTTATGTGTATTTATTTCTTGTTTGAACTTATTTATTCTACGTATTTATGTTTTTGGCCGCACTGGGTCTTCATTGCTGTGCACGGGCTTTCTCTAGTTGGCGCCTAGCGGGGGCTACTCTTGGTTGCGGTGTGCGGCCTTCTCAGCGCGGTGGCGTCTCTTGTTGCGGAGCATGCGCTCTAGGCGCGTGGGCTTCGGTAGTTGCGGCTCACGGGCTCTAGAATGCAGGCTCGGTCGTTGTGGCACATGGGCTTAGTTGCTCCACGGCATGTGGGATCTTCCCAGACCAGGGCTCGAAGCCGTGTCCCCCGCATTGCATTGGCAGGCGGATTCTTCACCACGGCGCCACCAGGGAAGCCCTAGGTGTTCTTCTATAGAGTCTCAAAACAGAGGGCACTGAGCGAAGGTAGTGGTTATTAAAGGCTCAGGATCTAAATTCTGCCTGTCTCTACACCACTCCCCGGCTGTCGATTTGACCCCATTTTTGAATGCCGACCTCATTCTTCAACTTTCTCTGCCGTTCGTATACTCACCTTGAAAACTTGTTTCTGTGATGCGTTGAGCAGACACAGGGTGGCAGATTGCAGAGGTGGAAGCTGGTGGTCGGATATTTGTGGGCTGAATCTCCTTTAGTCCCATTCCCATTTCTGGTTGCACAGAGGCCCTACTTCCTGTGTGTGACACAGAGCCATAGGATTGCAGGCAGGAGCCAAGTTCTCCATACAGTAAAGACCCCAGTGTGCCTTGGTTATAGTAATCTACCTGGCTTCCTTCCTGGTAGGGAAGTGACAGGCGGCTATGCCCCTGATTTGGAATCTGAGATGGTGTTCCCTGAGCAAGGCTGGCAGAAAGCGATGGATAGAGAGGGACCATGTTATTGGCGTCTGAAGTTTTATCATACTGGGCTGCCATAAACACGGAGGAAGCAGCTGTGTGCCGGTCAGTGAGTGCCAGAGTAAAGTCTCCGAGTGAAGAAGAATTCTTTTCAGTGCTTCCTGTGATGTCCCACTCAAGAACACCTGGATAGGAAGGAGCTGAAGTGGAGATCTGGCTGTGGTCAGTAACTCCAGATAACATAGTCGTGCTAGAATGTTGGTAAAGGTAGGCACTACCCATGAGTGTCTGGAAAGAGGTACCGGTAGCCGATGCCGAACTGACGGCAGGGGCAGAGACTCTGGAGAAGTTGCAGACACTTCGTGTTAGGGAAGTTGCATTGCGCACCACAGGAAGAGAATGCTGCAGAGAATTTAGAGTTCCAAGTAGAGATAGATTTTGGAAATTTTCTGGAAGAACAAGAGGCTCATGAAAAACTCAGGGAGGTTGAGAAATTCTCACTCCGTTTGAGGAACAGCATTATCGTAAGGTTCTTGCTATCAGGACGGCTCTACTATCCATACTTCCTGAGACACCCAAAATCAGACAGTTAATGACGGCTGTAAGGACTGAGCAGTTTTCCAGTCTTCTGTATTAACTGCCTGTGCTCCCATCTTGGGCGCGGATGGGCAGAAGAGCCAAGTGGTATGGTGCAGACATTGTTCTCTAGGCTGGAAGCAACCTTCTCCCTGCCCTGTCTTTCCCTTCAGCCTGCACTCGTATTGACCTCTATGCTACTTCCTAGACTGGAAGCATTTTAGAACTAGGAGGCCCTTAGAGAACTTCTGTTTTCTCAGTCTCATTTCGTGAGTAAGGAAACTGAGGCTCAGAGAGGTCGGGTTGACTTGTTCAAGTTCTCTCATTAGGTTAGTATCATTACCAGGTTTCAGAACCTCAGTATCCTGACTTCCTTGCCAGGACTCTACTCTGAGCATGATACTGCCAGAAAGCAGGAGAAATAGAACTTATAATATAGGCATTTTTTTTGTCCATTAGAAAACAGTACGGCTATTAACCATTGTCGTCTTCAGTGTCTCCCTTTGCTTGTACAGTTCCCACGCTATTACCTAGAGTTGACGTATAGCTCAGTCCAACTGGTGAATTGAAAGAGTCATTTTTGCCCTCTTCAAGCCTGGTTTCCCATCCTACCTCAAAATGATTACCCGAAAGTGGGTATCTTAAATGCTTTTGGAAAGAGAAAAGTTATCTGATTACTTCAGATTACTCATCTATGAAGTGGTTATAACACCACCACCAATAATAATAGCAGTGATAATTAATAGATGAATAAGCTGATATATTGCGTATGATTTATATGGAGGAAGATACAATAAGTTCTAGAAAGACAAAGAAAAATCATGACAAGCATATTACATAACGAAAAAGAAATCCATAGATATTAATGAAAACTGGGGTATGTGGCAAGTATCAAAGCCTAATGAATTTACTAACAAATGACATTCTGTACCATCCATGCAATATTATGAAAGTGAATGTTGCCCACTCTATTTTAGTGAATACTATTAACCAAAAAACACGATAGAGGTGATAGAGGTGAATGAATTCCTAGCCAATGCATACAGACAGAGAAGGTATATCAGTAAAAAATGCCTAACAAGCAACAGAATGCAATAAGTGTGGAATGTATAGGTAGCCACAACATACATAGACAAGTATTTCAATGAAAAGCGGTACGAAGCAGACAGGAAAATAATAAGGGTAAAAGAGTTTCATGATTGTGCTCATTCATATTTTTACCCAGCAAGTAACAGGTATTAAGCCTAGGAGAAATATATATTTCAATGAATATAGCTTATATAGTAAGCAGAAAGGAAGCTTAAAAAGTATCAAGAAGGTTTTTGTATTTATCCTAGAACTTAGATTAGAATCATCTTCAACATCCAAGAAGATGACATCCCAAAACCTCAAAAAACCATCATCCCTAGAATCCAATAAAAAACGATTTTCAAATGTCAGAAAATCCAAAGGACTCCACAATATTGTTTTCGATAAATGTGGATGTTTGTTTGTTTTTTTCTTTTGCCGCGCCGCGTGGCCCTGGCCGTGAAAGCACCGAGTCCTAAGCACTGGACCGCCAGGGAATTCCCTAAATGGGGAATTAGAGATGTGGGGCTTGACTTTTTCTTTTTCTCCTTCGGTAGCTAAGATCTACAAGCGAACGATGGCTGTTGATCAATGTGCTCTCTGTGTTAGGAAGGAAATAACTGTAAAAATGAAAAGCAGCCTTGCCTTAGAACCTACATATCACACAAAGGAACGAGTCCTTCTGATTCAGTTTAGAGGATATCATGTAAAATGTTTAACTGGTAAAATGTCTACCTAGTTTAAAAATTAGAAAGAATAAAACACTGAAAAGCAACCCCCTAGAGAACCACTTCGGTTTCTTGTTTACAGGAAGCATCATTTCCAAAACATATTTCTAAAATGTTTATATTCAAAACTGTCAAGTGCCAACTGTATTCAGAGAGGCAATAAAAGAAAGAAAACGGAGTATGACTTTTCTGATAAGCTGCCTTTCCTGGTGATCCCCTGTTCTGGCCTGACTTTCCTTCTTAGTCTGTTAATGTAAGGATTTGCTACCATCAACTTTGTTTTGCCCTGCTCTGAGCAGATTTCCCTCTGTGCTGTTTCTGCTTTAATTTAAAATCTTTGGTTCCCATCAACATTCCATTGCAAAGTACGTTTTTCTTGAGAGCTCCTCTATGCCTTCCCTCTTCATTCTTATATTTTTTCCCATCTCTTGGTTCCTGTTGGCCTGTGCTAATGAAAACAATCCTAAACTTCCTTACGTTTGACTCTGTGCCTCCCTATATAGCCCAGTACTCTCCATCCTCTCTCCCTATTCTCTCTTTTCAACTGGTCGCAATACTAGTGGAGGGAGACCATTAGAGATGAAACATCTTGGTATATATTGCTAGTTTTCTATGTCACCTGGCTTTTCTATGTTTCTGTTGAAACCCTCCTGAGAAGTCTCTGATTTCATTTTCTCCATGGGTACCCTTTAAGGCTCAATACTGGAAAAGAAGGGGATCAGAGTGATCCACCCAATGTGGTAGCCTAACGTAACAGATAAGGAAAGCAGCAGGCTTTGTGAGACAGTCAGCGATTTGTCCAAAGTCACACAGATAGTAAACGTCAAAGTCAAAACTGAAATTAGGTCTCCAGACTTGTAGTTCAATACTTTCCCTCATTATTCCATGCTATTTTGAATCTCCTCCTCAATTTAGGGGCCAAAGAAATCGAACGCAAAACTTTCCAAAGTTTCTTTTCTTACCTGACATGGTCAGAGAAGAGGAACCATCAACTGCAGGTACAAGGGCTGAGGAGACAACACTAGAGGATGTCTGAGTGGCTGCAGCTGAACGGCACACGTGTCCAGTCCAGAGGTCACTGGTTACTGGTCCAAAGAGCTCCACGGAAACCCCAAGACTCTACCAAGTGGTAGTAGGTTTGGTAGGAGAGTGATGTCACAAAGCAGGCAGTTCAAAGGTATGAGCTAGCCAGTAGGGAGGTCCGATCCCCAACAGGAAGGCGGGGTTGGGTGAAGAGAGTGTAGGAGAGCTAAAACAACACCTAAGTTTCTGAGCTCTGGGGAGGAAATCCTAGAAGACAGATTTACCTCTCCCAGGCTCTTCCATTAGGGAAATCATTGCAACGTTTCTTACAGACGCTCATTAATATAATTAACTAACAGTTACTTATATTCTACAGAGTATTCTATTTTATGTATCATATACTTAGAGCTATATAGATGTTATTTAATTAATAATCCTTAGGAAGGAAAGAGCCATCTAGTTTGAACTATTACAGTTGTTCTGAAATCATATGTGTCTACTGAGTGAACTGATAGCAGCTTTTAAGGAGCAAAAGTAGGGATTAAGAAGCTCTTTTTGTAACTTGGTTCAAGAGTAGGGTGAAGTTTGTTGAGTGTACCTTGTGGAGAATGTTGTGGTCCGTCCAAGGCTCTTCTCTTTGAGTTTCTTCTCCTTGCCTCCTACCTTCCTTGGGCTGGGCTAGGCTGGGGGCCAGGTTGGACTTGCGACTTAACATTTCTCTTCCGCTTTCTTCTTCTTCTTCTTTTTTTTTTTTTTTTCCTTCCATTATGGGCATTGCTTCTAGGACAAGCCTTGATCTTGCATTGGATGTTACTTCCTGTCAACTTCCAGCAGCCGGAGTCTTCTTTTCAGTGCTTGATGCTTCACGAAACCGACTCTGCCCGTTGGCAGCAAATACCAGAGAGCTAGGAGGCAGAGCTGGTTGCAGACCTTTCCTCTTCCAGCCTTTGGTTGCAATTGTTTTGCCCATAATTTGCTAGCTCTAGTTCCTTGGGCCACACAGGTATCCTGCCATCCAGCTCTTTTTTCTATGTGAGAGATATTCTGAACACTGTCCCTTTTTCTTTGCACAGAAGTATATACAGTGTGGCAGTTACTGTAATCTCCTCCCCCTTGCAAACAGCCACTCTCGAATCTTGGACCTCTAGGACTCTCTGTCTTGCATGCTTGGGTGCAAGGCCAAGCAAAATGAAGAGGAGAATAATTAGAGAAAGAGGAGGGCATTGGTGGAGAATTGGGAGCAGGTAAGGTGAAAGGGCACAGGAGAAAAGAGATGCATGTCGATTTTTTGGTTTCTGTGGGAAACAAGTTGACACACTTGGGCCTCATTTTGTATTAACAGAACAGAGAGTTAACGATATAAGTAGCTAGATAGTGGAGCAACTGCCACGAAGTCTGTACACTGAAGAGAACAGTCTCACATCTAGTTTTCATTTTGTTTTATGTCATAGTACCTTATTGATAGCATTCACTGGTGTGTTTGTAGAATACAGATGTGTTCAAATGCTCTGGTTTTGTCTACATGGCTATTTCCTTGTCCTGTTGGTAAGGAATCCAACATTGTAAGACATATTGCATGTTTTTCTCTTGACGATCGTTGACCTTGAAGCGTCATGAACTAAGTTGAGCTGTTGGATTTTGTGGAGAAACTTTCAAAAGGGTCTGTGAAAAAGGCATTGTGGTGAGTCGCATTATGCACCCGAGCGTAAGGAGCAGATATCTGCCACCAGCCCAACTTGGCCTGGATTGCCTCTGTTTTAGTTCCCCCGGTTAGTGCTTTTCTCCCTAACCACTCTTGTGACTGTGATCATGTGAGTAAGGGCTGAGTTGCTAGAGATTTCTGTGTGAGGTAAGCTGGTTTGAGGGAGGAAATCTATGGACCTAGTCATTTTCCTTGGTGGTAAGCTTTCAGGGGTGCAAAGATTGATCTTCCTGGGGACTTTTCTGGTCCCAGGAAGATATCGCATAGATGGGAGCTCCAAAGGCACACATTGAATCTTTAGGCCTGTTTTTCCTATTAGGAGATACGAGTTTCTTCACTGATGGGGATGATGCTTATCTGAGAAGAAATTGTGAAAGGTGGTGTAGTATAGAGGTGTGGCTTAAGCTTTTAAGTTTTCTTCAGGGTTTTTCCCCTAAGCTTCCTACTTCAGACGGCCTACTTACATCATACTAGTATGTGATGTCAGGCTAACAACTTCCTAAATATACCTGCAAGCCAGATCAGTGTCTCTTTTCTCTGTATTCCCATGGAAATCAAGGGTCCCGCCGAATTTTCCATCGAAACAGTTGATTTGCGTTGTCTCTAGGCATGCTGAAGGGCGTACCGTTGCTTCCTAACCGGTGTCGTTTGGGAGAGCTACCTCTGTACGTTCAAATGATGAACTCTGAGACTTTGCTCATGTGTGCGGTAAACCCTTGAGTTCCCTAAGACCTTCCTTTCCTCCATCTCATACCCCATTAAGCCCGCTTCAGTTTATCTCCTGCATTTCTTTGGAATCTGTCAGCTCTTCCTCAACATCCTAATACTGAACTTGCCTGTCTGTTGCGACTAGGTCCTAACTAGTGTCCATATATCTTGTTTCCTTCCAATCCATTCTTCACACAAGAAACCTTCAAAGCAAGTTGGAACATTGCTCGTAAGCATCGCTCACAAACATTGTTTTGCGAATAGAAAGCACAGTGTTGGCCTTTACGACTCTGCGTGGTCTAGAATCCTCTCTGCTTCTCTAGCCCCATCTTGTGCCACTTGTGCCCTCACTTTCTATGCTTCAGATACACTGAATTAACCTTAGTTCTCACTCATCTGACAGAAGTCAGTTCAGATATTATTTTTCACCGTGATTCCTCGCATTAAGGAATTTGATTTTCAGGTTTTGTATGAGGACTAAAACTCAACTGGGAAGTGGAAGAATTGAGTTTCAACTGTTTCAGTCAACACGCATGTATTAATGATACCTGCGTACTGAACACCGGGCTAGGTTTCATGAGGGATCCAGAAGTTCTGGCCATCTCTGGTTTTGGATATCCCTTATTTGTTGAGACCTTTGCGTTGTCTGGTTGCCTTTTGTCTGTTTTCCAGATGGGAAAACAGGAACAAGGGAAGTATAGGTTATTATTAGGTGGGGTTGAACAAGTGGAGCAGCAAACTGCAAAGCAGAAAGAAGAGGGACGTACTCTAGAGGGATATGATTTCCATTTTCAAGGCGACTGCATCCTGTGCAGGGAGACAGCCTAACATAAAATGTGCCTAACAACAAATATATTGACTTCTTACTAAAAATCTCCAGTTCATGTAACCAAGGGGTTTATACCTTCTCCTTTAAAAGTGATATTCCTGGGACTTCCCTGGTGGTCCAGTGGTGAAGACTCTGCGCTTCCAGTGCAGCAGGCGTGGGTTCAATCCCTGGTTGGGGAGCTAAGATCCCACATGCTGCGCAGCCAAAGAAAGTTTTTTCAAAAGTTATATTCCTGTATTATTGAATTTAGTGGTTTAGATTTTGTTTTAATGTTAAGAAGATTTCAGTTTCTTTACCAGGAACAAACAAAACATAATGTAAAAATCGTTTCCCAGAAACGATTTCCATCATTCTCTTCTTCCCTTTCTCCCGCAGAGTGGTGTTTCATCTTGACAAGCTCTCTGTCATTCCATAGGAAAGCTGTCTGGCTTGGAGGTTGCAATCCCAGGGAATTTTTCATCACCAGGGAAGTCTCCATCACTACAGAGGGATCAAGGGAGAAGTCAGTCCCTGGTAAGTGAGATGCTCCCCCTAAACACCAACACAGCAGTCGTGTACCTTTCAAGGGGTTCAGGGGCAAGCTGGGCAAGGCATTTCTACTAACTCTTCTTAAGGACCATGGACAGTGCCGTATGCTACCAGGTAAGCGGTGTCTGTTGTAATTCTTACCGGTGATGATTTCGTGTCACTGATTCTCGGCTTTCTTTGTATCTCATAGGACTGTTATAAGTCCAATACAAAATGAGTCTTATTTTTAAAACACTGAAATGTTTTCCAAAGCCTAGCATTCTCATATAGAGTCGTTTCAATTCTCCCCACTTTCCCAAGAGGCTAAGCACACTTCACACCATGAACTAGGAGAGGGGGTAGAGCCCTTTCTGATGAAATATATCAACAAAGACAGAGTCTTAGCCTGCTTGCTCTCTGGACAGGCTCTCGGACCACAAGGTCTTAAATCCTGGTATAAATGAAGGAAGTGAGGACAGTTCAACTGGCACTCTCATAACAAGAGTTCTGAAACACCTTCCAAAGAGACTATAGCAGTAGATGAGGGAAGGGAGTGCTACAGTGTGGTAGTACAGGGGGAATGATCGGCTACAGCAGTGAAAAATGTGGTACCTATTGGTGTGCTCTCGGGGTTCTTGTACATGTAGCATAGATGACCTTTACAGTGTCCCTCCCACCTTCCCATCTGCATTAGGTGTTCTTTTTTTTTTCTTTAATTTATGTGTATTTATTTCTTGTTTGAACTTATTTATTCTACGTATTTATGTTTTTGGCCGCACTGGGTCTTCATTGCTGTGCACGGGCTTTCTCTAGTTGGCGCCTAGCGGGGGCTACTCTTGGTTGCGGTGTGCGGCCTTCTCAGCGCGGTGGCGTCTCTTGTTGCGGAGCATGCGCTCTAGGCGCGTGGGCTTCGGTAGTTGCGGCTCACGGGCTCTAGAATGCAGGCTCGGTCGTTGTGGCACATGGGCTTAGTTGCTCCACGGCATGTGGGATCTTCCCAGACCAGGGCTCGAAGCCGTGTCCCCCGCATTGCATTGGCAGGCGGATTCTTCACCACGGCGCCACCAGGGAAGCCCTAGGTGTTCTTCTATAGAGTCTCAAAACAGAGGGCACTGAGCGAAGGTAGTGGTTATTAAAGGCTCAGGATCTAAATTCTGCCTGTCTCTACACCACTCCCCGGCTGTCGATTTGACCCCATTTTTGAATGCCGACCTCATTCTTCAACTTTCTCTGCCGTTCGTATACTCACCTTGAAAACTTGTTTCTGTGATGCGTTGAGCAGACACAGGGTGGCAGATTGCAGAGGTGGAAGCTGGTGGTCGGATATTTGTGGGCTGAATCTCCTTTAGTCCCATTCCCATTTCTGGTTGCACAGAGGCCCTACTTCCTGTGTGTGACACAGAGCCATAGGATTGCAGGCAGGAGCCAAGTTCTCCATACAGTAAAGACCCCAGTGTGCCTTGGTTATAGTAATCTACCTGGCTTCCTTCCTGGTAGGGAAGTGACAGGCGGCTATGCCCCTGATTTGGAATCTGAGATGGTGTTCCCTGAGCAAGGCTGGCAGAAAGCGATGGATAGAGAGGGACCATGTTATTGGCGTCTGAAGTTTTATCATACTGGGCTGCCATAAACACGGAGGAAGCAGCTGTGTGCCGGTCAGTGAGTGCCAGAGTAAAGTCTCCGAGTGAAGAAGAATTCTTTTCAGTGCTTCCTGTGATGTCCCACTCAAGAACACCTGGATAGGAAGGAGCTGAAGTGGAGATCTGGCTGTGGTCAGTAACTCCAGATAACATAGTCGTGCTAGAATGTTGGTAAAGGTAGGCACTACCCATGAGTGTCTGGAAAGAGGTACCGGTAGCCGATGCCGAACTGACGGCAGGGGCAGAGACTCTGGAGAAGTTGCAGACACTTCGTGTTAGGGAAGTTGCATTGCGCACCACAGGAAGAGAATGCTGCAGAGAATTTAGAGTTCCAAGTAGAGATAGATTTTGGAAATTTTCTGGAAGAACAAGAGGCTCATGAAAAACTCAGGGAGGTTGAGAAATTCTCACTCCGTTTGAGGAACAGCATTATCGTAAGGTTCTTGCTATCAGGACGGCTCTACTATCCATACTTCCTGAGACACCCAAAATCAGACAGTTAATGACGGCTGTAAGGACTGAGCAGTTTTCCAGTCTTCTGTATTAACTGCCTGTGCTCCCATCTTGGGCGCGGATGGGCAGAAGAGCCAAGTGGTATGGTGCAGACATTGTTCTCTAGGCTGGAAGCAACCTTCTCCCTGCCCTGTCTTTCCCTTCAGCCTGCACTCGTATTGACCTCTATGCTACTTCCTAGACTGGAAGCATTTTAGAACTAGGAGGCCCTTAGAGAACTTCTGTTTTCTCAGTCTCATTTCGTGAGTAAGGAAACTGAGGCTCAGAGAGGTCGGGTTGACTTGTTCAAGTTCTCTCATTAGGTTAGTATCATTACCAGGTTTCAGAACCTCAGTATCCTGACTTCCTTGCCAGGACTCTACTCTGAGCATGATACTGCCAGAAAGCAGGAGAAATAGAACTTATAATATAGGCATTTTTTTTGTCCATTAGAAAACAGTACGGCTATTAACCATTGTCGTCTTCAGTGTCTCCCTTTGCTTGTACAGTTCCCACGCTATTACCTAGAGTTGACGTATAGCTCAGTCCAACTGGTGAATTGAAAGAGTCATTTTTGCCCTCTTCAAGCCTGGTTTCCCATCCTACCTCAAAATGATTACCCGAAAGTGGGTATCTTAAATGCTTTTGGAAAGAGAAAAGTTATCTGATTACTTCAGATTACTCATCTATGAAGTGGTTATAACACCACCACCAATAATAATAGCAGTGATAATTAATAGATGAATAAGCTGATATATTGCGTATGATTTATATGGAGGAAGATACAATAAGTTCTAGAAAGACAAAGAAAAATCATGACAAGCATATTACATAACGAAAAAGAAATCCATAGATATTAATGAAAACTGGGGTATGTGGCAAGTATCAAAGCCTAATGAATTTACTAACAAATGACATTCTGTACCATCCATGCAATATTATGAAAGTGAATGTTGCCCACTCTATTTTAGTGAATACTATTAACCAAAAAACACGATAGAGGTGATAGAGGTGAATGAATTCCTAGCCAATGCATACAGACAGAGAAGGTATATCAGTAAAAAATGCCTAACAAGCAACAGAATGCAATAAGTGTGGAATGTATAGGTAGCCACAACATACATAGACAAGTATTTCAATGAAAAGCGGTACGAAGCAGACAGGAAAATAATAAGGGTAAAAGAGTTTCATGATTGTGCTCATTCATATTTTTACCCAGCAAGTAACAGGTATTAAGCCTAGGAGAAATATATATTTCAATGAATATAGCTTATATAGTAAGCAGAAAGGAAGCTTAAAAAGTATCAAGAAGGTTTTTGTATTTATCCTAGAACTTAGATTAGAATCATCTTCAACATCCAAGAAGATGACATCCCAAAACCTCAAAAAACCATCATCCCTAGAATCCAATAAAAAACGATTTTCAAATGTCAGAAAATCCAAAGGACTCCACAATATTGTTTTCGATAAATGTGGATGTTTGTTTGTTTTTTTCTTTTGCCGCGCCGCGTGGCCCTGGCCGTGAAAGCACCGAGTCCTAAGCACTGGACCGCCAGGGAATTCCCTAAATGGGGAATTAGAGATGTGGGGCTTGACTTTTTCTTTTTCTCCTTCGGTAGCTAAGATCTACAAGCGAACGATGGCTGTTGATCAATGTGCTCTCTGTGTTAGGAAGGAAATAACTGTAAAAATGAAAAGCAGCCTTGCCTTAGAACCTACATATCACACAAAGGAACGAGTCCTTCTGATTCAGTTTAGAGGATATCATGTAAAATGTTTAACTGGTAAAATGTCTACCTAGTTTAAAAATTAGAAAGAATAAAACACTGAAAAGCAACCCCCTAGAGAACCACTTCGGTTTCTTGTTTACAGGAAGCATCATTTCCAAAACATATTTCTAAAATGTTTATATTCAAAACTGTCAAGTGCCAACTGTATTCAGAGAGGCAATAAAAGAAAGAAAACGGAGTATGACTTTTCTGATAAGCTGCCTTTCCTGGTGATCCCCTGTTCTGGCCTGACTTTCCTTCTTAGTCTGTTAATGTAAGGATTTGCTACCATCAACTTTGTTTTGCCCTGCTCTGAGCAGATTTCCCTCTGTGCTGTTTCTGCTTTAATTTAAAATCTTTGGTTCCCATCAACATTCCATTGCAAAGTACGTTTTTCTTGAGAGCTCCTCTATGCCTTCCCTCTTCATTCTTATATTTTTTCCCATCTCTTGGTTCCTGTTGGCCTGTGCTAATGAAAACAATCCTAAACTTCCTTACGTTTGACTCTGTGCCTCCCTATATAGCCCAGTACTCTCCATCCTCTCTCCCTATTCTCTCTTTTCAACTGGTCGCAATACTAGTGGAGGGAGACCATTAGAGATGAAACATCTTGGTATATATTGCTAGTTTTCTATGTCACCTGGCTTTTCTATGTTTCTGTTGAAACCCTCCTGAGAAGTCTCTGATTTCATTTTCTCCATGGGTACCCTTTAAGGCTCAATACTGGAAAAGAAGGGGATCAGAGTGATCCACCCAATGTGGTAGCCTAACGTAACAGATAAGGAAAGCAGCAGGCTTTGTGAGACAGTCAGCGATTTGTCCAAAGTCACACAGATAGTAAACGTCAAAGTCAAAACTGAAATTAGGTCTCCAGACTTGTAGTTCAATACTTTCCCTCATTATTCCATGCTATTTTGAATCTCCTCCTCAATTTAGGGGCCAAAGAAATCGAACGCAAAACTTTCCAAAGTTTCTTTTCTTACCTGACATGGTCAGAGAAGAGGAACCATCAACTGCAGGTACAAGGGCTGAGGAGACAACACTAGAGGATGTCTGAGTGGCTGCAGCTGAACGGCACACGTGTCCAGTCCAGAGGTCACTGGTTACTGGTCCAAAGAGCTCCACGGAAACCCCAAGACTCTACCAAGTGGTAGTAGGTTTGGTAGGAGAGTGATGTCACAAAGCAGGCAGTTCAAAGGTATGAGCTAGCCAGTAGGGAGGTCCGATCCCCAACAGGAAGGCGGGGTTGGGTGAAGAGAGTGTAGGAGAGCTAAAACAACACCTAAGTTTCTGAGCTCTGGGGAGGAAATCCTAGAAGACAGATTTACCTCTCCCAGGCTCTTCCATTAGGGAAATCATTGCAACGTTTCTTACAGACGCTCATTAATATAATTAACTAACAGTTACTTATATTCTACAGAGTATTCTATTTTATGTATCATATACTTAGAGCTATATAGATGTTATTTAATTAATAATCCTTAGGAAGGAAAGAGCCATCTAGTTTGAACTATTACAGTTGTTCTGAAATCATATGTGTCTACTGAGTGAACTGATAGCAGCTTTTAAGGAGCAAAAGTAGGGATTAAGAAGCTCTTTTTGTAACTTGGTTCAAGAGTAGGGTGAAGTTTGTTGAGTGTACCTTGTGGAGAATGTTGTGGTCCAAGGCTCTTCTCTTTGAGTTTCTTCTCCTTGCCTCCTACCTTCCTTGGGCTGGGCTAGGCTGGGGGCCAGGTTGGACTTGCGACTTAACATTTCTCTTCCGCTTTCTTCTTCTTCTTCTTTTTTTTTTTTTTTTTTCCTTCCATTATGGGCATTGCTTCTAGGACAAGCCTTGATCTTGCATTGGATGTTACTTCCTGTCAACTTCCAGCAGCCGGAGTCTTCTTTTCAGTGCTTGATGCTTCACGAAACCGACTCTGCCCGTTGGCAGCAAATACCAGAGAGCTAGGAGACAGAGCTGGTTGCAGACCTTTCCTCTTCCAGCCTTTGGTTGCAATTGTTTTGCCCATAATTTGCTAGCTCTAGTTCCTTGGGCCACACAGGTATCCTGCCATCCAGCTCTTTTTTCTATGTGAGAGATATTCTGAACACTGTCCCTTTTTCTTTGCACAGAAGTATATACAGTGTGGCAGTTACTGTAATCTCCTCCCCCTTGCAAACAGCCACTCTCGAATCTTGGACCTCTAGGACTCTCTGTCTTGCATGCTTGGGTGCAAGGCCAAGCAAAATGAAGAGGAGAATAATTAGAGAAAGAGGAGGGCATTGGTGGAGAATTGGGAGCAGGTAAGGTGAAAGGGCACAGGAGAAAAGAGATGCATGTCGATTTTTTGGTTTCTGTGGGAAACAAGTTGACACACTTGGGCCTCATTTTGTATTAACAGAACAGAGAGTTAACGATATAAGTAGCTAGATAGTGGAGCAACTGCCACGAAGTCTGTACACTGAAGAGAACAGTCTCACATCTAGTTTTCATTTTGTTTTATGTCATAGTACCTTATTGATAGCATTCACTGGTGTGTTTGTAGAATACAGATGTGTTCAAATGCTCTGGTTTTGTCTACATGGCTATTTCCTTGTCCTGTTGGTAAGGAATCCAACATTGTAAGACATATTGCATGTTTTTCTCTTGACGATCGTTGACCTTGAAGCGTCATGAACTAAGTTGAGCTGTTGGATTTTGTGGAGAAACTTTCAAAAGGGTCTGTGAAAAAGGCATTGTGGTGAGTCGCATTATGCACCCGAGCGTAAGGAGCAGATATCTGCCACCAGCCCAACTTGGCCTGGATTGCCTCTGTTTTAGTTCCCCCGGTTAGTGCTTTTCTCCCTAACCACTCTTGTGACTGTGATCATGTGAGTAAGGGCTGAGTTGCTAGAGATTTCTGTGTGAGGTAAGCTGGTTTGAGGGAGGAAATCTATGGACCTAGTCATTTTCCTTGGTGGTAAGCTTTCAGGGGTGCAAAGATTGATCTTCCTGGGGACTTTTCTGGTCCCAGGAAGATATCGCATAGATGGGACCTCCAAAGGCACACATTGAATCTTTAGGCCTGTTTTTCCTATTAGGAGATACGAGTTTCTTCACTGATGGGGATGATGCTTATCTGAGAAGAAATTGTGAAAGGTGGTGTAGTATAGAGGTGTGGCTTAAGCTTTTAAGTTTTCTTCAGGGTTTTTCCCCTAAGCTTCCTACTTCAGACGGCCTACTTACATGATACTAGTATGTGATGTCAGGCTAACAACTTCCTAAATATACCTGCAAGCCAGATCAGTGTCTCTTTTCTCTGTATTCCCATGGAAATCAAGGGTCCCGCCGAATTTTCCATCGAAACAGTTGATTTGCGTTGTCTCTAGGCATGCTGAAGGGCGTACCGTTGCTTCCTAACCGGTGTCGTTTGGGAGAGCTACCTCTGTACGTTCAAATGATGAACTCTGAGACTTTGCTCATGTGTGTGGTAAACCCTTGAGTTCCCTAAGACCTTCCTTTCCTCCATCTCATACCCCATTAAGCCCGCTTCAGTTTATCTCCTGCATTTCTTTGGAATCTGTCAGCTCTTCCTCAACATCCTAATACTGAACTTGCCTGTCTGTTGCGACTAGGTCCTAACTAGTGTCCATATATCTTGTTTCCTTCCAATCCATTCTTCACACAAGAAACCTTCAAAGCAAGTTGGAACATTGCTCGTAAGCATCGCTCACAAACATTGTTTTGCGAATAGAAAGCACAGTGTTGGCCTTTACGACTCTGCGTGGTCTAGAATCCTCTCTGCTTCTCTAGCCCCATCTTGTGCCACTTGTGCCCTCACTTTCTATGCTTCAGATACACTGAATTAACCTTAGTTCTCACTCATCTGACAGAAGTCAGTTCAGATATTATTTTTCACCGTGATTCCTCGCATTAAGGAATTTGATTTTCAGGTTTTGTATGAGGACTAAAACTCAACTGGGAAGTGGAAGAATTGAGTTTCAACTGTTTCAGTCAACACGCATGTATTAATGATACCTGCGTACTGAACACCGGGCTAGGTTTCATGAGGGATCCAGAAGTTCTGGCCATCTCTGGTTTTGGATATCCCTTATTTGTTGAGACCTTTGCGTTGTCTGGTTGCCTTTTGTCTGTTTTCCAGATGGGAAAACAGGAACAAGGGAAGTATAGGTTATTATTAGGTGGGGTTGAACAAGTGGAGCAGCAAACTGCAAAGCAGAAAGAAGAGGGACGTACTCTAGAGGGATATGATTTCCATTTTCAAGGCGACTGCATCCTGTGCAGGGAGACAGCCTAACATAAAATGTGCCTAACAACAAATATATTGACTTCTTACTAAAAATCTCCAGTTCATGTAACCAAGGGGTTTATACCTTCTCCTTTAAAAGTGATATTCCTGGGACTTCCCTGGTGGTCCAGTGGTGAAGACTCTGCGCTTCCAGTGCAGCAGGCGTGGGTTCAATCCCTGGTTGGGGAGCTAAGATCCCACATGCTGCGCAGCCAAAGAAAGTTTTTTCAAAAGTTATATTCCTGTATTATTGAATTTAGTGGTTTAGATTTTGTTTTAATGTTAAGAAGATTTCAGTTTCTTTACCAGGAACAAACAAAACATAATGTAAAAATCGTTTCCCAGAAACGATTTCCATCATTCTCTTCTTCCCTTTCTCCCGCAGAGTGGTGTTTCATCTTGACAAGCTCTCTGTCATTCCATAGGAAAGCTGTCTGGCTTGGAGGTTGCAATCCCAGGGAATTTTTCATCACCAGGGAAGTCTCCATCACTACAGAGGGATCAAGGGAGAAGTCAGTCCCTGGTAAGTGAGATGCTCCCCCTAAACACCAACACAGCAGTCGTGTACCTTTCAAGGGGTTCAGGGGCAAGCTGGGCAAGGCATTTCTACTAACTCTTCTTAAGGACCATAGACAGTGCCCTATGCTACGAGGTAAGCGGTGACTGTTGTAATTCTTACTGGCGATCATTTCATGTCACTGATTCTTGGCTTTCTTTGTATTTCATAGGACTGTTATAAGTCCAATACAAAATGAGTCTTATTTTTAAAACACTGAAATGTTTTACAAAGCCTAGCATTCTCATCTAGAGTCCTTTCAGTTCTCCCCACTTTCCTGAGAGGCTAAGAACACTTCACACCATGAACTAGGAGAGGGGGTAGAGCCCTTTCTGATGAAATGTATCAACAAAGACAGAGTCTTAGCCTGCTTGCTCTCTGGACAGGATCTCGGACCACAAGGTCTTAAATCCTGGTATAAATGAAGGAAGTGAGGACAGTTCAACTGGCACTCTCATAACGAGAGTTCTGAAACACCTTCCAAAGAGACTATAGCAGTAGATGAGGGAAGGGAGTGCTACAGTGTGGTATAGTACAGGGGGAATGATCGGCTACAGCAGTGAAAAATGTGGTACCTATTGGTGTGCTCTCGGGGTTCTTGTACATGTAGCATAGATGACCTTTACAGTGGCCCTCCCACCTTCCCTCCTGCATTAGGTGTTCTTTTTTTTGTTGTTGTTAATTTATGTTTATTTATTTATTTATTGTTTGAACTTATTTATTCTACGTATTTATTTTTTTGGCCGCACTGGCTCTTCATTGCTGTGCACGGGCTTTCTCTAGTTACGGCTAGCGGGGGCTACTCTTGGTTGCGGTGTGCGGGCTTCTCATCGCGGTGGCTTCTCTTGTAGCGGAGCATGGGCTGTAGGCGCGTGGGCTTCGGTAGTTGAGGCTCTCGGGCTCTAGAATGCAGGCTCAGTCGTTGTGGCACATGGGCTTAGTTGCTCCACGGCATGTGGGATCTTCCCAGACCAGGGCTCGAAGCCGTGTCCCCCGCATTGCATTGGCAGGCGGATTCTTCACCACGGCGCCACCAGGGAAGCCCTAGGTGTTCTTCTATAGAGTCTCAAAACAGAGGGCACTGAGCGAAGGTAGTGGTTATTAAAGGCTCAGGATCTAAATTCTACCTGTCTCTACACCACTTCCCAGCTGTCGATTTGACCCCATTTTTGAACGCCGACCTCATTCTTCAACTTTCTCTGCCGTTTGTATACTCACCTTGAAAACTTGTTTCTGTGATGCGTTGAGCAGACACAGGGTGGCAGATTGCAGAGGTGGAAGCTGGTGGTCGGATATTTGTGGACTGAATCTCCTTTAGTCCCATTCCCATTTCTGGTTGCACAGAGGCCCTACTTCCTGTGTGTGACACAGAGCCATAGGATTGCAGGCAGGAGCCAAGTTCTCCATACAGTAAAGACCCCAGTGTGCCTTGGTTATAGTAATCTACCTGGCTTCCTTCCTGGTAGGGAAGTGACAGGCGGCTATGCCCCTGATTTGGAATCTGAGATGGTGTTCCCTGAGCAAGGCTGGCAGAAAGCGATGGATAGAGAGGGACCATGTTATTGGCGTCTGAAGTTTTATCATACTGGGCTGCCATAAACACGGAGGAAGCAGCTGTGTGCCGGTCAGTGAGTGCCAGAGTAAAGTCTCCGAGTGAAGAAGAATTCTTTTCAGTGCTTCCTGTGATGTCCCACTCAAGAACACCTGGATAGGAAG
The DNA here is from genome assembly GCF_949987535.1 of Balaenoptera acutorostrata. Taxonomy (NCBI): domain Eukaryota; kingdom Metazoa; phylum Chordata; class Mammalia; order Artiodactyla; family Balaenopteridae; genus Balaenoptera; species Balaenoptera acutorostrata. The sequence continues at coordinate 26,620,690 of NC_080075.1, read as the reverse complement.
GAGCTGAAGTGGAGATCTGGCTGTGGTCAGTAACTCCAGATAACATAGTCGTGCTAGAATGTTGGTAAAGGTAGGCACTACCCATGAGTGTCTGGAAAGAGGTACCGGTAGCCGATGCCGAACTGACGGCAGGGGCAGAGACTCTGGAGAAGTTGCAGACACTTCGTGTTAGGGAAGTTGCATTGCGCACCACAGGAAGAGAATGCTGCAGAGAATTTAGAGTTCCAAGTAGAGATAGATTTTGGAAATTTTCTGGAAGAACAAGAGGCTCATGAAAAACTCAGGGAGGTTGAGAAATTCTCACTCCGTTTGAGGAACAGCATTATCGTAAGGTTCTTGCTATCAGGACGGCTCTACTATCCATACTTCCTGAGACACCCAAAATCAGACAGTTAATGACGGCTGTAAGGACTGAGCAGTTTTCCAGTCTTCTGTATTAACTGCCTGTGCTCCCATCTTGGGCGCGGATGGGCAGAAGAGCCAAGTGGTATGGTGCAGACATTGTTCTCTAGGCTGGAAGCAACCTTCTCCCTGCCCTGTCTTTCCCTTCAGCCTGCACTCGTATTGACCTCTATGCTACTTCCTAGACTGGAAGCATTTTAGAACTAGGAGGCCCTTAGAGAACTTCTGTTTTCTCAGTCTCATTTCGTGAGTAAGGAAACTGAGGCTCAGAGAGGTCGGGTTGACTTGTTCAAGTTCTCTCATTAGGTTAGTATCATTACCAGGTTTCAGAACCTCAGTATCCTGACTTCCTTGCCAGGACTCTACTCTGAGCATGATACTGCCAGAAAGCAGGAGAAATAGAACTTATAATATAGGCATTTTTTTTGTCCATTAGAAAACAGTACGGCTATTAACCATTGTCGTCTTCAGTGTCTCCCTTTGCTTGTACAGTTCCCACGCTATTACCTAGAGTTGACGTATAGCTCAGTCCAACTGGTGAATTGAAAGAGTCATTTTTGCCCTCTTCAAGCCTGGTTTCCCATCCTACCTCAAAATGATTACCCGAAAGTGGGTATCTTAAATGCTTTTGGAAAGAGAAAAGTTATCTGATTACTTCAGATTACTCATCTATGAAGTGGTTATAACACCACCACCAATAATAATAGCAGTGATAATTAATAGATGAATAAGCTGATATATTGCGTATGATTTATATGGAGGAAGATACAATAAGTTCTAGAAAGACAAAGAAAAATCATGACAAGCATATTACATAACGAAAAAGAAATCCATAGATATTAATGAAAACTGGGGTATGTGGCAAGTATCAAAGCCTAATGAATTTACTAACAAATGACATTCTGTACCATCCATGCAATATTATGAAAGTGAATGTTGCCCACTCTATTTTAGTGAATACTATTAACCAAAAAACACGATAGAGGTGATAGAGGTGAATGAATTCCTAGCCAATGCATACAGACAGAGAAGGTATATCAGTAAAAAATGCCTAACAAGCAACAGAATGCAATAAGTGTGGAATGTATAGGTAGCCACAACATACATAGACAAGTATTTCAATGAAAAGCGGTACGAAGCAGACAGGAAAATAATAAGGGTAAAAGAGTTTCATGATTGTGCTCATTCATATTTTTACCCAGCAAGTAACAGGTATTAAGCCTAGGAGAAATATATATTTCAATGAATATAGCTTATATAGTAAGCAGAAAGGAAGCTTAAAAAGTATCAAGAAGGTTTTTGTATTTATCCTAGAACTTAGATTAGAATCATCTTCAACATCCAAGAAGATGACATCCCAAAACCTCAAAAAACCATCATCCCTAGAATCCAATAAAAAACGATTTTCAAATGTCAGAAAATCCAAAGGACTCCACAATATTGTTTTCGATAAATGTGGATGTTTGTTTGTTTTTTTCTTTTGCCGCGCCGCGTGGCCCTGGCCGTGAAAGCACCGAGTCCTAAGCACTGGACCGCCAGGGAATTCCCTAAATGGGGAATTAGAGATGTGGGGCTTGACTTTTTCTTTTTCTCCTTCGGTAGCTAAGATCTACAAGCGAACGATGGCTGTTGATCAATGTGCTCTCTGTGTTAGGAAGGAAATAACTGTAAAAATGAAAAGCAGCCTTGCCTTAGAACCTACATATCACACAAAGGAACGAGTCCTTCTGATTCAGTTTAGAGGATATCATGTAAAATGTTTAACTGGTAAAATGTCTACCTAGTTTAAAAATTAGAAAGAATAAAACACTGAAAAGCAACCCCCTAGAGAACCACTTCGGTTTCTTGTTTACAGGAAGCATCATTTCCAAAACATATTTCTAAAATGTTTATATTCAAAACTGTCAAGTGCCAACTGTATTCAGAGAGGCAATAAAAGAAAGAAAACGGAGTATGACTTTTCTGATAAGCTGCCTTTCCTGGTGATCCCCTGTTCTGGCCTGACTTTCCTTCTTAGTCTGTTAATGTAAGGATTTGCTACCATCAACTTTGTTTTGCCCTGCTCTGAGCAGATTTCCCTCTGTGCTGTTTCTGCTTTAATTTAAAATCTTTGGTTCCCATCAACATTCCATTGCAAAGTACGTTTTTCTTGAGAGCTCCTCTATGCCTTCCCTCTTCATTCTTATATTTTTTCCCATCTCTTGGTTCCTGTTGGCCTGTGCTAATGAAAACAATCCTAAACTTCCTTACGTTTGACTCTGTGCCTCCCTATATAGCCCAGTACTCTCCATCCTCTCTCCCTATTCTCTCTTTTCAACTGGTCGCAATACTAGTGGAGGGAGACCATTAGAGATGAAACATCTTGGTATATATTGCTAGTTTTCTATGTCACCTGGCTTTTCTATGTTTCTGTTGAAACCCTCCTGAGAAGTCTCTGATTTCATTTTCTCCATGGGTACCCTTTAAGGCTCAATACTGGAAAAGAAGGGGATCAGAGTGATCCACCCAATGTGGTAGCCTAACGTAACAGATAAGGAAAGCAGCAGGCTTTGTGAGACAGTCAGCGATTTGTCCAAAGTCACACAGATAGTAAACGTCAAAGTCAAAACTGAAATTAGGTCTCCAGACTTGTAGTTCAATACTTTCCCTCATTATTCCATGCTATTTTGAATCTCCTCCTCAATTTAGGGGCCAAAGAAATCGAACGCAAAACTTTCCAAAGTTTCTTTTCTTACCTGACATGGTCAGAGAAGAGGAACCATCAACTGCAGGTACAAGGGCTGAGGAGACAACACTAGAGGATGTCTGAGTGGCTGCAGCTGAACGGCACACGTGTCCAGTCCAGAGGTCACTGGTTACTGGTCCAAAGAGCTCCACGGAAACCCCAAGACTCTACCAAGTGGTAGTAGGTTTGGTAGGAGAGTGATGTCACAAAGCAGGCAGTTCAAAGGTATGAGCTAGCCAGTAGGGAGGTCCGATCCCCAACAGGAAGGCGGGGTTGGGTGAAGAGAGTGTAGGAGAGCTAAAACAACACCTAAGTTTCTGAGCTCTGGGGAGGAAATCCTAGAAGACAGATTTACCTCTCCCAGGCTCTTCCATTAGGGAAATCATTGCAACGTTTCTTACAGACGCTCATTAATATAATTAACTAACAGTTACTTATATTCTACAGAGTATTCTATTTTATGTATCATATACTTAGAGCTATATAGATGTTATTTAATTAATAATCCTTAGGAAGGAAAGAGCCATCTAGTTTGAACTATTACAGTTGTTCTGAAATCATATGTGTCTACTGAGTGAACTGATAGCAGCTTTTAAGGAGCAAAAGTAGGGATTAAGAAGCTCTTTTTGTAACTTGGTTCAAGAGTAGGGTGAAGTTTGTTGAGTGTACCTTGTGGAGAATGTTGTGGTCCGTCCAAGGCTCTTCTCTTTGAGTTTCTTCTCCTTGCCTCCTACCTTCCTTGGGCTGGGCTAGGCTGGGGGCCAGGTTGGACTTGCGACTTAACATTTCTCTTCCGCTTTCTTCTTCTTCTTCTTTTTTTTTTTTTTTTCCTTCCATTATGGGCATTGCTTCTAGGACAAGCCTTGATCTTGCATTGGATGTTACTTCCTGTCAACTTCCAGCAGCCGGAGTCTTCTTTTCAGTGCTTGATGCTTCACGAAACCGACTCTGCCCGTTGGCAGCAAATACCAGAGAGCTAGGAGGCAGAGCTGGTTGCAGACCTTTCCTCTTCCAGCCTTTGGTTGCAATTGTTTTGCCCATAATTTGCTAGCTCTAGTTCCTTGGGCCACACAGGTATCCTGCCATCCAGCTCTTTTTTCTATGTGAGAGATATTCTGAACACTGTCCCTTTTTCTTTGCACAGAAGTATATACAGTGTGGCAGTTACTGTAATCTCCTCCCCCTTGCAAACAGCCACTCTCGAATCTTGGACCTCTAGGACTCTCTGTCTTGCATGCTTGGGTGCAAGGCCAAGCAAAATGAAGAGGAGAATAATTAGAGAAAGAGGAGGGCATTGGTGGAGAATTGGGAGCAGGTAAGGTGAAAGGGCACAGGAGAAAAGAGATGCATGTCGATTTTTTGGTTTCTGTGGGAAACAAGTTGACACACTTGGGCCTCATTTTGTATTAACAGAACAGAGAGTTAACGATATAAGTAGCTAGATAGTGGAGCAACTGCCACGAAGTCTGTACACTGAAGAGAACAGTCTCACATCTAGTTTTCATTTTGTTTTATGTCATAGTACCTTATTGATAGCATTCACTGGTGTGTTTGTAGAATACAGATGTGTTCAAATGCTCTGGTTTTGTCTACATGGCTATTTCCTTGTCCTGTTGGTAAGGAATCCAACATTGTAAGACATATTGCATGTTTTTCTCTTGACGATCGTTGACCTTGAAGCGTCATGAACTAAGTTGAGCTGTTGGATTTTGTGGAGAAACTTTCAAAAGGGTCTGTGAAAAAGGCATTGTGGTGAGTCGCATTATGCACCCGAGCGTAAGGAGCAGATATCTGCCACCAGCCCAACTTGGCCTGGATTGCCTCTGTTTTAGTTCCCCCGGTTAGTGCTTTTCTCCCTAACCACTCTTGTGACTGTGATCATGTGAGTAAGGGCTGAGTTGCTAGAGATTTCTGTGTGAGGTAAGCTGGTTTGAGGGAGGAAATCTATGGACCTAGTCATTTTCCTTGGTGGTAAGCTTTCAGGGGTGCAAAGATTGATCTTCCTGGGGACTTTTCTGGTCCCAGGAAGATATCGCATAGATGGGAGCTCCAAAGGCACACATTGAATCTTTAGGCCTGTTTTTCCTATTAGGAGATACGAGTTTCTTCACTGATGGGGATGATGCTTATCTGAGAAGAAATTGTGAAAGGTGGTGTAGTATAGAGGTGTGGCTTAAGCTTTTAAGTTTTCTTCAGGGTTTTTCCCCTAAGCTTCCTACTTCAGACGGCCTACTTACATGATACTAGTATGTGATGTCAGGCTAACAACTTCCTAAATATACCTGCAAGCCAGATCAGTGTCTCTTTTCTCTGTATTCCCATGGAAATCAAGGGTCCCGCCGAATTTTCCATCGAAACAGTTGATTTGCGTTGTCTCTAGGCATGCTGAAGGGCGTACCGTTGCTTCCTAACCGGTGTCGTTTGGGAGAGCTACCTCTGTACGTTCAAATGATGAACTCTGAGACTTTGCTCATGTGTGCGGTAAACCCTTGAGTTCCCTAAGACCTTCCTTTCCTCCATCTCATACCCCATTAAGCCCGCTTCAGTTTATCTCCTGCATTTCTTTGGAATCTGTCAGCTCTTCCTCAACATCCTAATACTGAACTTGCCTGTCTGTTGCGACTAGGTCCTAACTAGTGTCCATATATCTTGTTTCCTTCCAATCCATTCTTCACACAAGAAACCTTCAAAGCAAGTTGGAACATTGCTCGTAAGCATCGCTCACAAACATTGTTTTGCGAATAGAAAGCACAGTGTTGGCCTTTACGACTCTGCGTGGTCTAGAATCCTCTCTGCTTCTCTAGCCCCATCTTGTGCCACTTGTGCCCTCACTTTCTATGCTTCAGATACACTGAATTAACCTTAGTTCTCACTCATCTGACAGAAGTCAGTTCAGATATTATTTTTCACCGTGATTCCTCGCATTAAGGAATTTGATTTTCAGGTTTTGTATGAGGACTAAAACTCAACTGGGAAGTGGAAGAATTGAGTTTCAACTGTTTCAGTCAACACGCATGTATTAATGATACCTGCGTACTGAACACCGGGCTAGGTTTCATGAGGGATCCAGAAGTTCTGGCCATCTCTGGTTTTGGATATCCCTTATTTGTTGAGACCTTTGCGTTGTCTGGTTGCCTTTTGTCTGTTTTCCAGATGGGAAAACAGGAACAAGGGAAGTATAGGTTATTATTAGGTGGGGTTGAACAAGTGGAGCAGCAAACTGCAAAGCAGAAAGAAGAGGGACGTACTCTAGAGGGATATGATTTCCATTTTCAAGGCGACTGCATCCTGTGCAGGGAGACAGCCTAACATAAAATGTGCCTAACAACAAATATATTGACTTCTTACTAAAAATCTCCAGTTCATGTAACCAAGGGGTTTATACCTTCTCCTTTAAAAGTGATATTCCTGGGACTTCCCTGGTGGTCCAGTGGTGAAGACTCTGCGCTTCCAGTGCAGCAGGCGTGGGTTCAATCCCTGGTTGGGGAGCTAAGATCCCACATGCTGCGCAGCCAAAGAAAGTTTTTTCAAAAGTTATATTCCTGTATTATTGAATTTAGTGGTTTAGATTTTGTTTTAATGTTAAGAAGATTTCAGTTTCTTTACCAGGAACAAACAAAACATAATGTAAAAATCGTTTCCCAGAAACGATTTCCATCATTCTCTTCTTCCCTTTCTCCCGCAGAGTGGTGTTTCATCTTGACAAGCTCTCTGTCATTCCATAGGAAAGCTGTCTGGCTTGGAGGTTGCAATCCCAGGGAATTTTTCATCACCAGGGAAGTCTCCATCACTACAGAGGGATCAAGGGAGAAGTCAGTCCCTGGTAAGTGAGATGCTCCCCCTAAACACCAACACAGCAGTCGTGTACCTTTCAAGGGGTTCAGGGGCAAGCTGGGCAAGGCATTTCTACTAACTCTTCTTAAGGACCATGGACAGTGCCGTATGCTACCAGGTAAGCGGTGTCTGTTGTAATTCTTACCGGTGATGATTTCGTGTCACTGATTCTCGGCTTTCTTTGTATCTCATAGGACTGTTATAAGTCCAATACAAAATGAGTCTTATTTTTAAAACACTGAAATGTTTTCCAAAGCCTAGCATTCTCATATAGAGTCGTTTCAATTCTCCCCACTTTCCCAAGAGGCTAAGCACACTTCACACCATGAACTAGGAGAGGGGGTAGAGCCCTTTCTGATGAAATATATCAACAAAGACAGAGTCTTAGCCTGCTTGCTCTCTGGACAGGCTCTCGGACCACAAGGTCTTAAATCCTGGTATAAATGAAGGAAGTGAGGACAGTTCAACTGGCACTCTCATAACAAGAGTTCTGAAACACCTTCCAAAGAGACTATAGCAGTAGATGAGGGAAGGGAGTGCTACAGTGTGGTAGTACAGGGGGAATGATCGGCTACAGCAGTGAAAAATGTGGTACCTATTGGTGTGCTCTCGGGGTTCTTGTACATGTAGCATAGATGACCTTTACAGTGTCCCTCCCACCTTCCCATCTGCATTAGGTGTTCTTTTTTTTTTCTTTAATTTATGTGTATTTATTTCTTGTTTGAACTTATTTATTCTACGTATTTATGTTTTTGGCCGCACTGGGTCTTCATTGCTGTGCACGGGCTTTCTCTAGTTGGCGCCTAGCGGGGGCTACTCTTGGTTGCGGTGTGCGGCCTTCTCAGCGCGGTGGCGTCTCTTGTTGCGGAGCATGCGCTCTAGGCGCGTGGGCTTCGGTAGTTGCGGCTCACGGGCTCTAGAATGCAGGCTCGGTCGTTGTGGCACATGGGCTTAGTTGCTCCACGGCATGTGGGATCTTCCCAGACCAGGGCTCGAAGCCGTGTCCCCCGCATTGCATTGGCAGGCGGATTCTTCACCACGGCGCCACCAGGGAAGCCCTAGGTGTTCTTCTATAGAGTCTCAAAACAGAGGGCACTGAGCGAAGGTAGTGGTTATTAAAGGCTCAGGATCTAAATTCTGCCTGTCTCTACACCACTCCCCGGCTGTCGATTTGACCCCATTTTTGAATGCCGACCTCATTCTTCAACTTTCTCTGCCGTTCGTATACTCACCTTGAAAACTTGTTTCTGTGATGCGTTGAGCAGACACAGGGTGGCAGATTGCAGAGGTGGAAGCTGGTGGTCGGATATTTGTGGGCTGAATCTCCTTTAGTCCCATTCCCATTTCTGGTTGCACAGAGGCCCTACTTCCTGTGTGTGACACAGAGCCATAGGATTGCAGGCAGGAGCCAAGTTCTCCATACAGTAAAGACCCCAGTGTGCCTTGGTTATAGTAATCTACCTGGCTTCCTTCCTGGTAGGGAAGTGACAGGCGGCTATGCCCCTGATTTGGAATCTGAGATGGTGTTCCCTGAGCAAGGCTGGCAGAAAGCGATGGATAGAGAGGGACCATGTTATTGGCGTCTGAAGTTTTATCATACTGGGCTGCCATAAACACGGAGGAAGCAGCTGTGTGCCGGTCAGTGAGTGCCAGAGTAAAGTCTCCGAGTGAAGAAGAATTCTTTTCAGTGCTTCCTGTGATGTCCCACTCAAGAACACCTGGATAGGAAGGAGCTGAAGTGGAGATCTGGCTGTGGTCAGTAACTCCAGATAACATAGTCGTGCTAGAATGTTGGTAAAGGTAGGCACTACCCATGAGTGTCTGGAAAGAGGTACCGGTAGCCGATGCCGAACTGACGGCAGGGGCAGAGACTCTGGAGAAGTTGCAGACACTTCGTGTTAGGGAAGTTGCATTGCGCACCACAGGAAGAGAATGCTGCAGAGAATTTAGAGTTCCAAGTAGAGATAGATTTTGGAAATTTTCTGGAAGAACAAGAGGCTCATGAAAAACTCAGGGAGGTTGAGAAATTCTCACTCCGTTTGAGGAACAGCATTATCGTAAGGTTCTTGCTATCAGGACGGCTCTACTATCCATACTTCCTGAGACACCCAAAATCAGACAGTTAATGACGGCTGTAAGGACTGAGCAGTTTTCCAGTCTTCTGTATTAACTGCCTGTGCTCCCATCTTGGGCGCGGATGGGCAGAAGAGCCAAGTGGTATGGTGCAGACATTGTTCTCTAGGCTGGAAGCAACCTTCTCCCTGCCCTGTCTTTCCCTTCAGCCTGCACTCGTATTGACCTCTATGCTACTTCCTAGACTGGAAGCATTTTAGAACTAGGAGGCCCTTAGAGAACTTCTGTTTTCTCAGTCTCATTTCGTGAGTAAGGAAACTGAGGCTCAGAGAGGTCGGGTTGACTTGTTCAAGTTCTCTCATTAGGTTAGTATCATTACCAGGTTTCAGAACCTCAGTATCCTGACTTCCTTGCCAGGACTCTACTCTGAGCATGATACTGCCAGAAAGCAGGAGAAATAGAACTTATAATATAGGCATTTTTTTTGTCCATTAGAAAACAGTACGGCTATTAACCATTGTCGTCTTCAGTGTCTCCCTTTGCTTGTACAGTTCCCACGCTATTACCTAGAGTTGACGTATAGCTCAGTCCAACTGGTGAATTGAAAGAGTCATTTTTGCCCTCTTCAAGCCTGGTTTCCCATCCTACCTCAAAATGATTACCCGAAAGTGGGTATCTTAAATGCTTTTGGAAAGAGAAAAGTTATCTGATTACTTCAGATTACTCATCTATGAAGTGGTTATAACACCACCACCAATAATAATAGCAGTGATAATTAATAGATGAATAAGCTGATATATTGCGTATGATTTATATGGAGGAAGATACAATAAGTTCTAGAAAGACAAAGAAAAATCATGACAAGCATATTACATAACGAAAAAGAAATCCATAGATATTAATGAAAACTGGGGTATGTGGCAAGTATCAAAGCCTAATGAATTTACTAACAAATGACATTCTGTACCATCCATGCAATATTATGAAAGTGAATGTTGCCCACTCTATTTTAGTGAATACTATTAACCAAAAAACACGATAGAGGTGATAGAGGTGAATGAATTCCTAGCCAATGCATACAGACAGAGAAGGTATATCAGTAAAAAATGCCTAACAAGCAACAGAATGCAATAAGTGTGGAATGTATAGGTAGCCACAACATACATAGACAAGTATTTCAATGAAAAGCGGTACGAAGCAGACAGGAAAATAATAAGGGTAAAAGAGTTTCATGATTGTGCTCATTCATATTTTTACCCAGCAAGTAACAGGTATTAAGCCTAGGAGAAATATATATTTCAATGAATATAGCTTATATAGTAAGCAGAAAGGAAGCTTAAAAAGTATCAAGAAGGTTTTTGTATTTATCCTAGAACTTAGATTAGAATCATCTTCAACATCCAAGAAGATGACATCCCAAAACCTCAAAAAACCATCATCCCTAGAATCCAATAAAAAACGATTTTCAAATGTCAGAAAATCCAAAGGACTCCACAATATTGTTTTCGATAAATGTGGATGTTTGTTTGTTTTTTTCTTTTGTCGCGCCGCGTGGCCCTGGCCGTGAAAGCACCGAGTCCTAAGCACTGGACCGCCAGGGAATTCCCTAAATGGGGAATTAGAGATGTGGGGCTTGACTTTTTCTTTTTCTCCTTCGGTAGCTAAGATCTACAAGCGAACGATGGCTGTTGATCAATGTGCTCTCTGTGTTAGGAAGGAAATAACTGTAAAAATGAAAAGCAGCCTTGCCTTAGAACCTACATATCACACAAAGGAACGAGTCCTTCTGATTCAGTTTAGAGGATATCATGTAAAATGTTTAACTGGTAAAATGTCTACCTAGTTTAAAAATTAGAAAGAATAAAACACTGAAAAGCAACCCCCTAGAGAACCACTTCGGTTTCTTGTTTACAGGAAGCATCATTTCCAAAACATATTTCTAAAATGTTTATATTCAAAACTGTCAAGTGCCAGCTGTATTCAGAGAGGCAATAAAAGAAAGAAAACGGAGTATGACTTTTCTGATAAGCTGCCTTTCCTGGTGATCCCCTGTTCTGGCCTGACTTTCCTTCTTAGTCTGTTAATGTAAGGATTTGCTACCATCAACTTTGTTTTGCCCTGCTCTGAGCAGATTTCCCTCTGTGCTGTTTCTGCTTTAATTTAAAATCTTTGGTTCCCATCAACATTCCATTGCAAAGTACGTTTTTCTTGAGAGCTCCTCTATGCCTTCCCTCTTCATTCTTATATTTTTTCCCATCTCTTGGTTCCTGTTGGCCTGTGCTAATGAAAACAATCCTAAACTTCCTTACGTTTGACTCTGTGCCTCCCTATATAGCCCAGTACTCTCCATCCTCTCTCCCTATTCTCTCTTTTCAACTGGTCGCAATACTAGTGGAGGGAGACCATTAGAGATGAAACATCTTGGTATATATTGCTAGTTTTCTATGTCACCTGGCTTTTCTATGTTTCTGTTGAAACCCTCCTGAGAAGTCTCTGATTTCATTTTCTCCATGGGTACCCTTTAAGGCTCAATACTGGAAAAGAAGGGGATCAGAGTGATCCACCCAATGTGGTAGCCTAACGTAACAGATAAGGAAAGCAGCAGGCTTTGTGAGACAGTCAGCGATTTGTCCAAAGTCACACAGATAGTAAACGTCAAAGTCAAAACTGAAATTAGGTCTCCAGACTTGTAGTTCAATACTTTCCCTCATTATTCCATGCTATTTTGAATCTCCTCCTCAATTTAGGGGCCAAAGAAATCGAACGCAAAACTTTCCAAAGTTTCTTTTCTTACCTGACATGGTCAGAGAAGAGGAACCATCAACTGCAGGTACAAGGGCTGAGGAGACAACACTAGAGGATGTCTGAGTGGCTGCAGCTGAACGGCACACGTGTCCAGTCCAGAGGTCACTGGTTACTGGTCCAAAGAGCTCCACGGAAACCCCAAGACTCTACCAAGTGGTAGTAGGTTTGGTAGGAGAGTGATGTCACAAAGCAGGCAGTTCAAAGGTATGAGCTAGCCAGTAGGGAGGTCCGATCCCCAACAGGAAGGCGGGGTTGGGTGAAGAGAGTGTAGGAGAGCTAAAACAACACCTAAGTTTCTGAGCTCTGGGGAGGAAATCCTAGAAGACAGATTTACCTCTCCCAGGCTCTTCCATTAGGGAAATCATTGCAACGTTTCTTACAGACGCTCATTAATATAATTAACTAACAGTTACTTATATTCTACAGAGTATTCTATTTTATGTATCATATACTTAGAGCTATATAGATGTTATTTAATTAATAATCCTTAGGAAGGAAAGAGCCATCTAGTTTGAACTATTACAGTTGTTCTGAAATCATATGTGTCTACTGAGTGAACTGATAGCAGCTTTTAAGGAGCAAAAGTAGGGATTAAGAAGCTCTTTTTGTAACTTGGTTCAAGAGTAGGGTGAAGTTTGTTGAGTGTACCTTGTGGAGAATGTTGTGGTCCGTCCAAGGCTCTTCTCTTTGAGTTTCTTCTCCTTGCCTCCTACCTTCCTTGGGCTGGGCTAGGCTGGGGGCCAGGTTGGACTTGCGACTTAACATTTCTCTTCCGCTTTCTTCTTCTTCTTCTTTTTTTTTTTTTTTTCCTTCCATTATGGGCATTGCTTCTAGGACAAGCCTTGATCTTGCATTGGATGTTACTTCCTGTCAACTTCCAGCAGCCGGAGTCTTCTTTTCAGTGCTTGATGCTTCACGAAACCGACTCTGCCCGTTGGCAGCAAATACCAGAGAGCTAGGAGGCAGAGCTGGTTGCAGACCTTTCCTCTTCCAGCCTTTGGTTGCAATTGTTTTGCCCATAATTTGCTAGCTCTAGTTCCTTGGGCCACACAGGTATCCTGCCATCCAGCTCTTTTTTCTATGTGAGAGATATTCTGAACACTGTCCCTTTTTCTTTGCACAGAAGTATATACAGTGTGGCAGTTACTGTAATCTCCTCCCCCTTGCAAACAGCCACTCTCGAATCTTGGACCTCTAGGACTCTCTGTCTTGCATGCTTGGGTGCAAGGCCAAGCAAAATGAAGAGGAGAATAATTAGAGAAAGAGGAGGGCATTGGTGGAGAATTGGGAGCAGGTAAGGTGAAAGGGCACAGGAGAAAAGAGATGCATGTCGATTTTTTGGTTTCTGTGGGAAACAAGTTGACACACTTGGGCCTCATTTTGTATTAACAGAACAGAGAGTTAACGATATAAGTAGCTAGATAGTGGAGCAACTGCCACGAAGTCTGTACACTGAAGAGAACAGTCTCACATCTAGTTTTCATTTTGTTTTATGTCATAGTACCTTATTGATAGCATTCACTGGTGTGTTTGTAGAATACAGATGTGTTCAAATGCTCTGGTTTTGTCTACATGGCTATTTCCTTGTCCTGTTGGTAAGGAATCCAACATTGTAAGACATATTGCATGTTTTTCTCTTGACGATCGTTGACCTTGAAGCGTCATGAACTAAGTTGAGCTGTTGGATTTTGTGGAGAAACTTTCAAAAGGGTCTGTGAAAAAGGCATTGTGGTGAGTCGCATTATGCACCCGAGCGTAAGGAGCAGATATCTGCCACCAGCCCAACTTGGCCTGGATTGCCTCTGTTTTAGTTCCCCCGGTTAGTGCTTTTCTCCCTAACCACTCTTGTGACTGTGATCATGTGAGTAAGGGCTGAGTTGCTAGAGATTTCTGTGTGAGGTAAGCTGGTTTGAGGGAGGAAATCTATGGACCTAGTCATTTTCCTTGGTGGTAAGCTTTCAGGGGTGCAAAGATTGATCTTCCTGGGGACTTTTCTGGTCCCAGGAAGATATCGCATAGATGGGACCTCCAAAGGCACACATTGAATCTTTAGGCCTGTTTTTCCTATTAGGAGATACGAGTTTCTTCACTGATGGGGATGATGCTTATCTGAGAAGAAATTGTGAAAGGTGGTGTAGTATAGAGGTGTGGCTTAAGCTTTTAAGTTTTCTTCAGGGTTTTTCCCCTAAGCTTCCTACTTCAGACGGCCTACTTACATGATACTAGTATGTGATGTCAGGCTAACAACTTCCTAAATATACCTGCAAGCCAGATCAGTGTCTCTTTTCTCTGTATTCCCATGGAAATCAAGGGTCCCGCCGAATTTTCCATCGAAACAGTTGATTTGCGTTGTCTCTAGGCATGCTGAAGGGCGTACCGTTGCTTCCTAACCGGTGTCGTTTGGGAGAGCTACCTCTGTACGTTCAAATGATGAACTCTGAGACTTTGCTCATGTGTGCGGTAAACCCTTGAGTTCCCTAAGACCTTCCTTTCCTCCATCTCATACCCCATTAAGCCCGCTTCAGTTTATCTCCTGCATTTCTTTGGAATCTGTCAGCTCTTCCTCAACATCCTAATACTGAACTTGCCTGTCTGTTGCGACTAGGTCCTAACTAGTGTCCATATATCTTGTTTCCTTCCAATCCATTCTTCACACAAGAAACCTTCAAAGCAAGTTGGAACATTGCTCGTAAGCATCGCTCACAAACATTGTTTTGCGAATAGAAAGCACAGTGTTGGCCTTTACGACTCTGCGTGGTCTAGAATCCTCTCTGCTTCTCTAGCCCCATCTTGTGCCACTTGTGCCCTCACTTTCTATGCTTCAGATACACTGAATTAACCTTAGTTCTCACTCATCTGACAGAAGTCAGTTCAGATATTATTTTTCACCGTGATTCCTCGCATTAAGGAATTTGATTTTCAGGTTTTGTATGAGGACTAAAACTCAACTGGGAAGTGGAAGAATTGAGTTTCAACTGTTTCAGTCAACACGCATGTATTAATGATACCTGCGTACTGAACACCGGGCTAGGTTTCATGAGGGATCCAGAAGTTCTGGCCATCTCTGGTTTTGGATATCCCTTATTTGTTGAGACCTTTGCGTTGTCTGGTTGCCTTTTGTCTGTTTTCCAGATGGGAAAACAGGAACAAGGGAAGTATAGGTTATTATTAGGTGGGGTTGAACAAGTGGAGCAGCAAACTGCAAAGCAGAAAGAAGAGGGACGTACTCTAGAGGGATATGATTTCCATTTTCAAGGCGACTGCATCCTGTGCAGGGAGACAGCCTAACATAAAATGTGCCTAACAACAAATATATTGACTTCTTACTAAAAATCTCCAGTTCATGTAACCAAGGGGTTTATACCTTCTCCTTTAAAAGTGATATTCCTGGGACTTCCCTGGTGGTCCAGTGGTGAAGACTCTGCGCTTCCAGTGCAGCAGGCGTGGGTTCAATCCCTGGTTGGGGAGCTAAGATCCCACATGCTGCGCAGCCAAAGAAAGTTTTTTCAAAAGTTATATTCCTGTATTATTGAATTTAGTGGTTTAGATTTTGTTTTAATGTTAAGAAGATTTCAGTTTCTTTACCAGGAACAAACAAAACATAATGTAAAAATCGTTTCCCAGAAACGATTTCCATCATTCTCTTCTTCCCTTTCTCCCGCAGAGTGGTGTTTCATCTTGACAAGCTCTCTGTCATTCCATAGGAAAGCTGTCTGGCTTGGAGGTTGCAATCCCAGGGAATTTTTCATCACCAGGGAAGTCTCCATCACTACAGAGGGATCAAGGGAGAAGTCAGTCCCTGGTAAGTGAGATGCTCCCCCTAAACACCAACACAGCAGTCGTGTACCTTTCAAGGGGTTCAGGGGCAAGCTGGGCAAGGCATTTCTACTAACTCTTCTTAAGGACCATAGACAGTGCCCTATGCTACGAGGTAAGCGGTGACTGTTGTAATTCTTACTGGCGATCATTTCATGTCACTGATTCTTGGCTTTCTTTGTATTTCATAGGACTGTTATAAGTCCAATACAAAATGAGTCTTATTTTTAAAACACTGAAATGTTTTACAAAGCCTAGCATTCTCATCTAGAGTCCTTTCAGTTCTCCCCACTTTCCTGAGAGGCTAAGAACACTTCACACCATGAACTAGGAGAGGGGGTAGAGCCCTTTCTGATGAAATGTATCAACAAAGACAGAGTCTTAGCCTGCTTGCTCTCTGGACAGGATCTCGGACCACAAGGTCTTAAATCCTGGTATAAATGAAGGAAGTGAGGACAGTTCAACTGGCACTCTCATAACGAGAGTTCTGAAACACCTTCCAAAGAGACTATAGCAGTAGATGAGGGAAGGGAGTGCTACAGTGTGGTATAGTACAGGGGGAATGATCGGCTACAGCAGTGAAAAATGTGGTACCTATTGGTGTGCTCTCGGGGTTCTTGTACATGTAGCATAGATGACCTTTACAGTGGCCCTCCCACCTTCCCTCCTGCATTAGGTGTTCTTTTTTTTGTTGTTGTTAATTTATGTTTATTTATTTATTTATTGTTTGAACTTATTTATTCTACGTATTTATTTTTTTGGCCGCACTGGCTCTTCATTGCTGTGCACGGGCTTTCTCTAGTTACGGCTAGCGGGGGCTACTCTTGGTTGCGGTGTGCGGGCTTCTCATCGCGGTGGCTTCTCTTGTAGCGGAGCATGGGCTGTAGGCGCGTGGGCTTCGGTAGTTGAGGCTCTCGGGCTCTAGAATGCAGGCTCAGTCGTTGTGGCACATGGGCTTAGTTGCTCCACGGCATGTGGGATCTTCCCAGACCAGGGCTCGAAGCCGTGTCCCCCGCATTGCATTGGCAGGCGGATTCTTCACCACGGCGCCACCAGGGAAGCCCTAGGTGTTCTTCTATAGAGTCTCAAAACAGAGGGCACTGAGCGAAGGTAGTGGTTATTAAAGGCTCAGGATCTAAATTCTACCTGTCTCTACACCACTTCCCAGCTGTCGATTTGACCCCATTTTTGAACGCCGACCTCATTCTTCAACTTTCTCTGCCGTTTGTATACTCACCTTGAAAACTTGTTTCTGTGATGCGTTGAGCAGACACAGGGTGGCAGATTGCAGAGGTGGAAGCTGGTGGTCGGATATTTGTGGACTGAATCTCCTTTAGTCCCATTCCCATTTCTGGTTGCACAGAGGCCCTACTTCCTGTGTGTGACACAGAGCCATAGGATTGCAGGCAGGAGCCAAGTTCTCCATACAGTAAAGACCCCAGTGTGCCTTGGTTATAGTAATCTACCTGGCTTCCTTCCTGGTAGGGAAGTGACAGGCGGCTATGCCCCTGATTTGGAATCTGAGATGGTGTTCCCTGAGCAAGGCTGGCAGAAAGCGATGGATAGAGAGGGACCATGTTATTGGCGTCTGAAGTTTTATCATACTGGGCTGCCATAAACACGGAGGAAGCAGCTGTGTGCCGGTCAGTGAGTGCCAGAGTAAAGTCTCCGAGTGAAGAAGAATTCTTTTCAGTGCTTCCTGTGATGTCCCACTCAAGAACACCTGGATAGGAAGGAGCTGAAGTGGAGATCTGGCTGTGGTCAGTAACTCCAGATAACATAGTCGTGCTAGAATGTTGGTAAAGGTAGGCACTACCCATGAGTGTCTGGAAAGAGGTACCGGTAGCCGATGCCGAACTGACGGCAGGGGCAGAGACTCTGGAGAAGTTGCAGACACTTCGTGTTAGGGAAGTTGCATTGCGCACCACAGGAAGAGAATGCTGCAGAGAATTTAGAGTTCCAAGTAGAGATAGATTTTGGAAATTTTCTGGAAGAACAAGAGGCTCATGAAAAACTCAGGGAGGTTGAGAAATTCTCACTCCGTTTGAGGAACAGCATTATCGTAAGGTTCTTGCTATCAGGACGGCTCTACTATCCATACTTCCTGAGACACCCAAAATCAGACAGTTAATGACGGCTGTAAGGACTGAGCAGT
Source organism: Balaenoptera acutorostrata (assembly GCF_949987535.1). Taxonomy (NCBI): domain Eukaryota; kingdom Metazoa; phylum Chordata; class Mammalia; order Artiodactyla; family Balaenopteridae; genus Balaenoptera; species Balaenoptera acutorostrata. The sequence continues at coordinate 26,602,880 of NC_080075.1, read as the reverse complement.
TTTCCAGTCTTCTGTATTAACTGCCTGTGCTCCCATCTTGGGCGCGGATGGGCAGAAGAGCCAAGTGGTATGGTGCAGACATTGTTCTCTAGGCTGGAAGCAACCTTCTCCCTGCCCTGTCTTTCCCTTCAGCCTGCACTCGTATTGACCTCTATGCTACTTCCTAGACTGGAAGCATTTTAGAACTAGGAGGCCCTTAGAGAACTTCTGTTTTCTCAGTCTCATTTCGTGAGTAAGGAAACTGAGGCTCAGAGAGGTCGGGTTGACTTGTTCAAGTTCTCTCATTAGGTTAGTATCATTACCAGGTTTCAGAACCTCAGTATCCTGACTTCCTTGCCAGGACTCTACTCTGAGCATGATACTGCCAGAAAGCAGGAGAAATAGAACTTATAATATAGGCATTTTTTTTGTCCATTAGAAAACAGTACGGCTATTACCATTGTCGTCTTCAGTGTCTCCCTTTGCTTGTACAGTTCCCACGCTATTACCTAGAGTTGACGTATAGCTCAGTCCAACTGGTGAATTGAAAGAGTCATTTTTGCCCTCTTCAAGCCTGGTTTCCCATCCTACCTCAAAATGATTACCCGAAAGTGGGTATCTTAAATGCTTTTGGAAAGAGAAAAGTTATCTGATTACTTCAGATTACTCATCTATGAAGTGGTTATAACACCACCACCAATAATAATAGCAGTGATAATTAATAGATGAATAAGCTGATATATTGCGTATGATTTATATGGAGGAAGATACAATAAGTTCTAGAAAGACAAAGAAAAATCATGACAAGCATATTACATAACGAAAAAGAAATCCATAGATATTAATGAAAACTGGGGTATGTGGCAAGTATCAAAGCCTAATGAATTTACTAACAAATGACATTCTGTACCATCCATGCAATATTATGAAAGTGAATGTTGCCCACTCTATTTTAGTGAATACTATTAACCAAAAAACACGATAGAGGTGATAGAGGTGAATGAATTCCTAGCCAATGCATACAGACAGAGAAGGTATATCAGTAAAAAATGCCTAACAAGCAACAGAATGCAATAAGTGTGGAATGTATAGGTAGCCACAACATACATAGACAAGTATTTCAATGAAAAGCGGTACGAAGCAGACAGGAAAATAATAAGGGTAAAAGAGTTTCATGATTGTGCTCATTCATATTTTTACCCAGCAAGTAACAGGTATTAAGCCTAGGAGAAATATATATTTCAATGAATATAGCTTATATAGTAAGCAGAAAGGAAGCTTAAAAAGTATCAAGAAGGTTTTTGTATTTATCCTAGAACTTAGATTAGAATCATCTTCAACATCCAAGAAGATGACATCCCAAAACCTCAAAAAACCATCATCCCTAGAATCCAATAAAAAACGATTTTCAAATGTCAGAAAATCCAAAGGACTCCACAATATTGTTTTCGATAAATGTGGATGTTTGTTTGTTTTTTTCTTTTGTCGCGCCGCGTGGCCCTGGCCGTGAAAGCACCGAGTCCTAAGCACTGGACCGCCAGGGAATTCCCTAAATGGGGAATTAGAGATGTGGGGCTTGACTTTTTCTTTTTCTCCTTCGGTAGCTAAGATCTACAAGCGAACGATGGCTGTTGATCAATGTGCTCTCTGTGTTAGGAAGGAAATAACTGTAAAAATGAAAAGCAGCCTTGCCTTAGAACCTACATATCACACAAAGGAACGAGTCCTTCTGATTCAGTTTAGAGGATATCATGTAAAATGTTTAACTGGTAAAATGTGTACCTAGTTTAAAAATTAGAAAGAATAAAACACTGAAAAGCAACCCCCTAGAGAACCACTTCGGTTTCTTGTTTACAGGAAGCATCATTTCCAAAACATATTTCTAAAATGTTTATATTCAAAACTGTCAAGTGCCAGCTGTATTCAGAGAGGCAATAAAAGAAAGAAAACGGAGTATGACTTTTCTGATAAGCTGCCTTTCCTGGTGATCCCCTGTTCTGGCCTGACTTTCCTTCTTAGTCTGTTAATGTAAGGATTTGCTACCATCAACTTTGTTTTGCCCTGCTCTGAGCAGATTTCCCTCTGTGCTGTTTCTGCTTTAATTTAAAATCTTTGGTTCCCATCAACATTCCATTGCAAAGTACGTTTTTCTTGAGAGCTCCTCTATGCCTTCCCTCTTCATTCTTATATTTTTTCCCATCTCTTGGTTCCTGTTGGCCTGTGCTAATGAAAACAATCCTAAACTTCCTTACGTTTGACTCTGTGCCTCCCTATATAGCCCAGTACTCTCCATCCTCTCTCCCTATTCTCTCTTTTCAACTGGTCGCAATACTAGTGGAGGGAGACCATTAGAGATGAAACATCTTGGTATATATTGCTAGTTTTCTATGTCACCTGGCTTTTCTATGTTTCTGTTGAAACCCTCCTGAGAAGTCTCTGATTTCATTTTCTCCATGGGTACCCTTTAAGGCTCAATACTGGAAAAGAAGGGGATCAGAGTGATCCACCCAATGTGGTAGCCTAACGTAACAGATAAGGAAAGCAGCAGGCTTTGTGAGACAGTCAGCGATTTGTCCAAAGTCACACAGATAGTAAACGTCAAAGTCAAAACTGAAATTAGGTCTCCAGACTTGTAGTTCAATACTTTCCCTCATTATTCCATGCTATTTTGAATCTCCTCCTCAATTTAGGGGCCAAAGAAATCGAACGCAAAACTTTCCAAAGTTTCTTTTCTTACCTGACATGGTCAGAGAAGAGGAACCATCAACTGCAGGTACAAGGGCTGAGGAGACAACACTAGAGGATGTCTGAGTGGCTGCAGCTGAACGGCACACGTGTCCAGTCCAGAGGTCACTGGTTACTGGTCCAAAGAGCTCCACGGAAACCCCAAGACTCTACCAAGTGGTAGTAGGTTTGGTAGGAGAGTGATGTCACAAAGCAGGCAGTTCAAAGGTATGAGCTAGCCAGTAGGGAGGTCCGATCCCCAACAGGAAGGCGGGGTTGGGTGAAGAGAGTGTAGGAGAGCTAAAACAACACCTAAGTTTCTGAGCTCTGGGGAGGAAATCCTAGAAGACAGATTTACCTCTCCCAGGCTCTTCCATTAGGGAAATCATTGCAACGTTTCTTACAGACGCTCATTAATATAATTAACTAACAGTTACTTATATTCTACAGAGTATTCTATTTTATGTATCATATACTTAGAGCTATATAGATGTTATTTAATTAATAATCCTTAGGAAGGAAAGAGCCATCTAGTTTGAACTATTACAGTTGTTCTGAAATCATATGTGTCTACTGAGTGAACTGATAGCAGCTTTTAAGGAGCAAAAGTAGGGATTAAGAAGCTCTTTTTGTAACTTGGTTCAAGAGTAGGGTGAAGTTTGTTGAGTGTACCTTGTGGAGAATGTTGTGGTCCAAGGCTCTTCTCTTTGAGTTTCTTCTCCTTGCCTCCTACCTTCCTTGGGCTGGGCTAGGCTGGGGGCCAGGTTGGACTTGCGACTTAACATTTCTCTTCCGCTTTCTTCTTCTTCTTCTTTTTTTTTTTTTTTTTTCCTTCCATTATGGGCATTGCTTCTAGGACAAGCCTTGATCTTGCATTGGATGTTACTTCCTGTCAACTTCCAGCAGCCGGAGTCTTCTTTTCAGTGCTTGATGCTTCACGAAACCGACTCTGCCCGTTGGCAGCAAATACCAGAGAGCTAGGAGACAGAGCTGGTTGCAGACCTTTCCTCTTCCAGCCTTTGGTTGCAATTGTTTTGCCCATAATTTGCTAGCTCTAGTTCCTTGGGCCACACAGGTATCCTGCCATCCAGCTCTTTTTTCTATGTGAGAGATATTCTGAACACTGTCCCTTTTTCTTTGCACAGAAGTATATACAGTGTGGCAGTTACTGTAATCTCCTCCCCCTTGCAAACAGCCACTCTCGAATCTTGGACCTCTAGGACTCTCTGTCTTGCATGCTTGGGTGCAAGGCCAAGCAAAATGAAGAGGAGAATAATTAGAGAAAGAGGAGGGCATTGGTGGAGAATTGGGAGCAGGTAAGGTGAAAGGGCACAGGAGAAAAGAGATGCATGTCGATTTTTTGGTTTCTGTGGGAAACAAGTTGACACACTTGGGCCTCATTTTGTATTAACAGAACAGAGAGTTAACGATATAAGTAGCTAGATAGTGGAGCAACTGCCACGAAGTCTGTACACTGAAGAGAACAGTCTCACATCTAGTTTTCATTTTGTTTTATGTCATAGTACCTTATTGATAGCATTCACTGGTGTGTTTGTAGAATACAGATGTGTTCAAATGCTCTGGTTTTGTCTACATGGCTATTTCCTTGTCCTGTTGGTAAGGAATCCAACATTGTAAGACATATTGCATGTTTTTCTCTTGACGATCGTTGACCTTGAAGCGTCATGAACTAAGTTGAGCTGTTGGATTTTGTGGAGAAACTTTCAAAAGGGTCTGTGAAAAAGGCATTGTGGTGAGTCGCATTATGCACCCGAGCGTAAGGAGCAGATATCTGCCACCAGCCCAACTTGGCCTGGATTGCCTCTGTTTTAGTTCCCCCGGTTAGTGCTTTTCTCCCTAACCACTCTTGTGACTGTGATCATGTGAGTAAGGGCTGAGTTGCTAGAGATTTCTGTGTGAGGTAAGCTGGTTTGAGGGAGGAAATCTATGGACCTAGTCATTTTCCTTGGTGGTAAGCTTTCAGGGGTGCAAAGATTGATCTTCCTGGGGACTTTTCTGGTCCCAGGAAGATATCGCATAGATGGGAGCTCCAAAGGCACACATTGAATCTTTAGGCCTGTTTTTCCTATTAGGAGATACGAGTTTCTTCACTGATGGGGATGATGCTTATCTGAGAAGAAATTGTGAAAGGTGGTGTAGTATAGAGGTGTGGCTTAAGCTTTTAAGTTTTCTTCAGGGTTTTTCCCCTAAGCTTCCTACTTCAGACGGCCTACTTACATCATACTAGTATGTGATGTCAGGCTAACAACTTCCTAAATATACCTGCAAGCCAGATCAGTGTCTCTTTTCTCTGTATTCCCATGGAAATCAAGGGTCCCGCCGAATTTTCCATCGAAACAGTTGATTTGCGTTGTCTCTAGGCATGCTGAAGGGCGTACCGTTGCTTCCTAACCGGTGTCGTTTGGGAGAGCTACCTCTGTACGTTCAAATGATGAACTCTGAGACTTTGCTCATGTGTGCGGTAAACCCTTGAGTTCCCTAAGACCTTCCTTTCCTCCATCTCATACCCCATTAAGCCCGCTTCAGTTTATCTCCTGCATTTCTTTGGAATCTGTCAGCTCTTCCTCAACATCCTAATACTGAACTTGCCTGTCTGTTGCGACTAGGTCCTAACTAGTGTCCATATATCTTGTTTCCTTCCAATCCATTCTTCACACAAGAAACCTTCAAAGCAAGTTGGAACATTGCTCGTAAGCATCGCTCACAAACATTGTTTTGCGAATAGAAAGCACAGTGTTGGCCTTTACGACTCTGCGTGGTCTAGAATCCTCTCTGCTTCTCTAGCCCCATCTTGTGCCACTTGTGCCCTCACTTTCTATGCTTCAGATACACTGAATTAACCTTAGTTCTCACTCATCTGACAGAAGTCAGTTCAGATATTATTTTTCACCGTGATTCCTCGCATTAAGGAATTTGATTTTCAGGTTTTGTATGAGGACTAAAACTCAACTGGGAAGTGGAAGAATTGAGTTTCAACTGTTTCAGTCAACACGCATGTATTAATGATACCTGCGTACTGAACACCGGGCTAGGTTTCATGAGGGATCCAGAAGTTCTGGCCATCTCTGGTTTTGGATATCCCTTATTTGTTGAGACCTTTGCGTTGTCTGGTTGCCTTTTGTCTGTTTTCCAGATGGGAAAACAGGAACAAGGGAAGTATAGGTTATTATTAGGTGGGGTTGAACAAGTGGAGCAGCAAACTGCAAAGCAGAAAGAAGAGGGACGTACTCTAGAGGGATATGATTTCCATTTTCAAGGCGACTGCATCCTGTGCAGGGAGACAGCCTAACATAAAATGTGCCTAACAACAAATATATTGACTTCTTACTAAAAATCTCCAGTTCATGTAACCAAGGGGTTTATACCTTCTCCTTTAAAAGTGATATTCCTGGGACTTCCCTGGTGGTCCAGTGGTGAAGACTCTGCGCTTCCAGTGCAGCAGGCGTGGGTTCAATCCCTGGTTGGGGAGCTAAGATCCCACATGCTGCGCAGCCAAAGAAAGTTTTTTCAAAAGTTATATTCCTGTATTATTGAATTTAGTGGTTTAGATTTTGTTTTAATGTTAAGAAGATTTCAGTTTCTTTACCAGGAACAAACAAAACATAATGTAAAAATCGTTTCCCAGAAACGATTTCCATCATTCTCTTCTTCCCTTTCTCCCGCAGAGTGGTGTTTCATCTTGACAAGCTCTCTGTCATTCCATAGGAAAGCTGTCTGGCTTGGAGGTTGCAATCCCAGGGAATTTTTCATCACCAGGGAAGTCTCCATCACTACAGAGGGATCAAGGGAGAAGTCAGTCCCTGGTAAGTGAGATGCTCCCCCTAAACACCAACACAGCAGTCGTGTACCTTTCAAGGGGTTCAGGGGCAAGCTGGGCAAGGCATTTCTACTAACTCTTCTTAAGGACCATAGACAGTGCCCTATGCTACGAGGTAAGCGGTGACTGTTGTAATTCTTACTGGCGATCATTTCATGTCACTGATTCTTGGCTTTCTTTGTATTTCATAGGACTGTTATAAGTCCAATACAAAATGAGTCTTATTTTTAAAACACTGAAATGTTTTACAAAGCCTAGCATTCTCATCTAGAGTCCTTTCAGTTCTCCCCACTTTCCTGAGAGGCTAAGAACACTTCACACCATGAACTAGGAGAGGGGGTAGAGCCCTTTCTGATGAAATGTATCAACAAAGACAGAGTCTTAGCCTGCTTGCTCTCTGGACAGGATCTCGGACCACAAGGTCTTAAATCCTGGTATAAATGAAGGAAGTGAGGACAGTTCAACTGGCACTCTCATAACGAGAGTTCTGAAACACCTTCCAAAGAGACTATAGCAGTAGATGAGGGAAGGGAGTGCTACAGTGTGGTATAGTACAGGGGGAATGATCGGCTACAGCAGTGAAAAATGTGGTACCTATTGGTGTGCTCTCGGGGTTCTTGTACATGTAGCATAGATGACCTTTACAGTGGCCCTCCCACCTTCCCTCCTGCATTAGGTGTTCTTTTTTTTGTTGTTGTTAATTTATGTTTATTTATTTATTTATTGTTTGAACTTATTTATTCTACGTATTTATTTTTTTGGCCGCACTGGCTCTTCATTGCTGTGCACGGGCTTTCTCTAGTTACGGCTAGCGGGGGCTACTCTTGGTTGCGGTGTGCGGGCTTCTCATCGCGGTGGCTTCTCTTGTAGCGGAGCATGGGCTGTAGGCGCGTGGGCTTCGGTAGTTGAGGCTCTCGGGCTCTAGAATGCAGGCTCAGTCGTTGTGGCACATGGGCTTAGTTGCTCCACGGCATGTGGGATCTTCCCAGACCAGGGCTCGAAGCCGTGTCCCCCGCATTGCATTGGCAGGCGGATTCTTCACCACGGCGCCACCAGGGAAGCCCTAGGTGTTCTTCTATAGAGTCTCAAAACAGAGGGCACTGAGCGAAGGTAGTGGTTATTAAAGGCTCAGGATCTAAATTCTACCTGTCTCTACACCACTTCCCAGCTGTCGATTTGACCCCATTTTTGAACGCCGACCTCATTCTTCAACTTTCTCTGCCGTTTGTATACTCACCTTGAAAACTTGTTTCTGTGATGCGTTGAGCAGACACAGGGTGGCAGATTGCAGAGGTGGAAGCTGGTGGTCGGATATTTGTGGACTGAATCTCCTTTAGTCCCATTCCCATTTCTGGTTGCACAGAGGCCCTACTTCCTGTGTGTGACACAGAGCCATAGGATTGCAGGCAGGAGCCAAGTTCTCCATACAGTAAAGACCCCAGTGTGCCTTGGTTATAGTAATCTACCTGGCTTCCTTCCTGGTAGGGAAGTGACAGGCGGCTATGCCCCTGATTTGGAATCTGAGATGGTGTTCCCTGAGCAAGGCTGGCAGAAAGCGATGGATAGAGAGGGACCATGTTATTGGCGTCTGAAGTTTTATCATACTGGGCTGCCATAAACACGGAGGAAGCAGCTGTGTGCCGGTCAGTGAGTGCCAGAGTAAAGTCTCCGAGTGAAGAAGAATTCTTTTCAGTGCTTCCTGTGATGTCCCACTCAAGAACACCTGGATAGGAAGGAGCTGAAGTGGAGATCTGGCTGTGGTCAGTAACTCCAGATAACATAGTCGTGCTAGAATGTTGGTAAAGGTAGGCACTACCCATGAGTGTCTGGAAAGAGGTACCGGTAGCCGATGCCGAACTGACGGCAGGGGCAGAGACTCTGGAGAAGTTGCAGACACTTCGTGTTAGGGAAGTTGCATTGCGCACCACAGGAAGAGAATGCTGCAGAGAATTTAGAGTTCCAAGTAGAGATAGATTTTGGAAATTTTCTGGAAGAACAAGAGGCTCATGAAAAACTCAGGGAGGTTGAGAAATTCTCACTCCGTTTGAGGAACAGCATTATCGTAAGGTTCTTGCTATCAGGACGGCTCTACTATCCATACTTCCTGAGACACCCAAAATCAGACAGTTAATGACGGCTGTAAGGACTGAGCAGTTTTCCAGTCTTCTGTATTAACTGCCTGTGCTCCCATCTTGGGCGCGGATGGGCAGAAGAGCCAAGTGGTATGGTGCAGACATTGTTCTCTAGGCTGGAAGCAACCTTCTCCCTGCCCTGTCTTTCCCTTCAGCCTGCACTCGTATTGACCTCTATGCTACTTCCTAGACTGGAAGCATTTTAGAACTAGGAGGCCCTTAGAGAACTTCTGTTTTCTCAGTCTCATTTCGTGAGTAAGGAAACTGAGGCTCAGAGAGGTCGGGTTGACTTGTTCAAGTTCTCTCATTAGGTTAGTATCATTACCAGGTTTCAGAACCTCAGTATCCTGACTTCCTTGCCAGGACTCTACTCTGAGCATGATACTGCCAGAAAGCAGGAGAAATAGAACTTATAATATAGGCATTTTTTTTGTCCATTAGAAAACAGTACGGCTATTACCATTGTCGTCTTCAGTGTCTCCCTTTGCTTGTACAGTTCCCACGCTATTACCTAGAGTTGACGTATAGCTCAGTCCAACTGGTGAATTGAAAGAGTCATTTTTGCCCTCTTCAAGCCTGGTTTCCCATCCTACCTCAAAATGATTACCCGAAAGTGGGTATCTTAAATGCTTTTGGAAAGAGAAAAGTTACTTCAGATTACTCATCTATGAAGTGGTTATAACACCACCACCAATAATAATAGCAGTGATAATTAATAGATGAATAAGCTGATATATTGCGTATGATTTATATGGAGGAAGATACAATAAGTTCTAGAAAGACAAAGAAAAATCATGACAAGCATATTACATAACGAAAAAGAAATCCATAGATATTAATGAAAACTGGGGTATGTGGCAAGTATCAAAGCCTAATGAATTTACTAACAAATGACATTCTGTACCATCCATGCAATATTATGAAAGTGAATGTTGCCCACTCTATTTTAGTGAATACTATTAACCAAAAAACACGATAGAGGTGATAGAGGTGAATGAATTCCTAGCCAATGCATACAGACAGAGAAGGTATATCAGTAAAAAATGCCTAACAAGCAACAGAATGCAATAAGTGTGGAATGTATAGGTAGCCACAACATACATAGACAAGTATTTCAATGAAAAGCGGTACGAAGCAGACAGGAAAATAATAAGGGTAAAAGAGTTTCATGATTGTGCTCATTCATATTTTTACCCAGCAAGTAACAGGTATTAAGCCTAGGAGAAATATATATTTCAATGAATATAGCTTATATAGTAAGCAGAAAGGAAGCTTAAAAAGTATCAAGAAGGTTTTTGTATTTATCCTAGAACTTAGATTAGAATCATCTTCAACATCCAAGAAGATGACATCCCAAAACCTCAAAAAACCATCATCCCTAGAATCCAATAAAAAACGATTTTCAAATGTCAGAAAATCCAAAGGACTCCACAATATTGTTTTCGATAAATGTGGATGTTTGTTTGTTTTTTTCTTTTGCCGCGCCGCGTGGCCCTGGCCGTGAAAGCACCGAGTCCTAAGCACTGGACCGCCAGGGAATTCCCTAAATGGGGAATTAGAGATGTGGGGCTTGACTTTTTCTTTTTCTCCTTCGGTAGCTAAGATCTACAAGCGAACGATGGCTGTTGATCAATGTGCTCTCTGTGTTAGGAAGGAAATAACTGTAAAAATGAAAAGCAGCCTTGCCTTAGAACCTACATATCACACAAAGGAACGAGTCCTTCTGATTCAGTTTAGAGGATATCATGTAAAATGTTTAACTGGTAAAATGTCTACCTAGTTTAAAAATTAGAAAGAATAAAACACTGAAAAGCAACCCCCTAGAGAACCACTTCGGTTTCTTGTTTACAGGAAGCATCATTTCCAAAACATATTTCTAAAATGTTTATATTCAAAACTGTCAAGTGCCAACTGTATTCAGAGAGGCAATAAAAGAAAGAAAACGGAGTATGACTTTTCTGATAAGCTGCCTTTCCTGGTGATCCCCTGTTCTGGCCTGACTTTCCTTCTTAGTCTGTTAATGTAAGGATTTGCTACCATCAACTTTGTTTTGCCCTGCTCTGAGCAGATTTCCCTCTGTGCTGTTTCTGCTTTAATTTAAAATCTTTGGTTCCCATCAACATTCCATTGCAAAGTACGTTTTTCTTGAGAGCTCCTCTATGCCTTCCCTCTTCATTCTTATATTTTTTCCCATCTCTTGGTTCCTGTTGGCCTGTGCTAATGAAAACAATCCTAAACTTCCTTACGTTTGACTCTGTGCCTCCCTATATAGCCCAGTACTCTCCATCCTCTCTCCCTATTCTCTCTTTTCAACTGGTCGCAATACTAGTGGAGGGAGACCATTAGAGATGAAACATCTTGGTATATATTGCTAGTTTTCTATGTCACCTGGCTTTTCTATGTTTCTGTTGAAACCCTCCTGAGAAGTCTCTGATTTCATTTTCTCCATGGGTACCCTTTAAGGCTCAATACTGGAAAAGAAGGGGATCAGAGTGATCCACCCAATGTGGTAGCCTAACGTAACAGATAAGGAAAGCAGCAGGCTTTGTGAGACAGTCAGCGATTTGTCCAAAGTCACACAGATAGTAAACGTCAAAGTCAAAACTGAAATTAGGTCTCCAGACTTGTAGTTCAATACTTTCCCTCATTATTCCATGCTATTTTGAATCTCCTCCTCAATTTAGGGGCCAAAGAAATCGAACGCAAAACTTTCCAAAGTTTCTTTTCTTACCTGACATGGTCAGAGAAGAGGAACCATCAACTGCAGGTACAAGGGCTGAGGAGACAACACTAGAGGATGTCTGAGTGGCTGCAGCTGAACGGCACACGTGTCCAGTCCAGAGGTCACTGGTTACTGGTCCAAAGAGCTCCACGGAAACCCCAAGACTCTACCAAGTGGTAGTAGGTTTGGTAGGAGAGTGATGTCACAAAGCAGGCAGTTCAAAGGTATGAGCTAGCCAGTAGGGAGGTCCGATCCCCAACAGGAAGGCGGGGTTGGGTGAAGAGAGTGTAGGAGAGCTAAAACAACACCTAAGTTTCTGAGCTCTGGGGAGGAAATCCTAGAAGACAGATTTACCTCTCCCAGGCTCTTCCATTAGGGAAATCATTGCAACGTTTCTTACAGACGCTCATTAATATAATTAACTAACAGTTACTTATATTCTACAGAGTATTCTATTTTATGTATCATATACTTAGAGCTATATAGATGTTATTTAATTAATAATCCTTAGGAAGGAAAGAGCCATCTAGTTTGAACTATTACAGTTGTTCTGAAATCATATGTGTCTACTGAGTGAACTGATAGCAGCTTTTAAGGAGCAAAAGTAGGGATTAAGAAGCTCTTTTTGTAACTTGGTTCAAGAGTAGGGTGAAGTTTGTTGAGTGTACCTTGTGGAGAATGTTGTGGTCCGTCCAAGGCTCTTCTCTTTGAGTTTCTTCTCCTTGCCTCCTACCTTCCTTGGGCTGGGCTAGGCTGGGGGCCAGGTTGGACTTGCGACTTAACATTTCTCTTCCGCTTTCTTCTTCTTCTTCTTTTTTTTTTTTTTCCTTCCATTATGGGCATTGCTTCTAGGACAAGCCTTGATCTTGCATTGGATGTTACTTCCTGTCAACTTCCAGCAGCCGGAGTCTTCTTTTCAGTGCTTGATGCTTCACGAAACCGACTCTGCCCGTTGGCAGCAAATACCAGAGAGCTAGGAGACAGAGCTGGTTGCAGACCTTTCCTCTTCCAGCCTTTGGTTGCAATTGTTTTGCCCATAATTTGCTAGCTCTAGTTCCTTGGGCCACACAGGTATCCTGCCATCCAGCTCTTTTTTCTATGCGAGAGACATTCTGAACACTGTCCCTTTTTCTTTGCACAGAAGTATATACAGTGTGGCAGTTACTGTAATCTCCTCCCCCTTGCAAACAGCCACTCTCGAATCTTGGACCTCTAGGACTCTCTGTCTTGCATGCTTGGGTGCAAGGCCAAGCAAAATGAAGAGGAGAATAATTAGAGAAAGAGGAGGGCATTGGTGGAGAATTGGGAGCAGGTAAGGTGAAAGGGCACAGGAGAAAAGAGATGCATGTCGATTTTTTGGTTTCTGTGGGAAACAAGTTGACACACTTGGGCCTCATTTTGTATTAACAGAACAGAGAGTTAACGATATAAGTAGCTAGATAGTGGAGCAACTGCCACGAAGTCTGTACACTGAAGAGAACAGTCTCACATCTAGTTTTCATTTTGTTTTATGTCATAGTACCTTATTGATAGCATTCACTGGTGTGTTTGTAGAATACAGATGTGTTCAAATGCTCTGGTTTTGTCTACATGGCTATTTCCTTGTCCTGTTGGTAAGGAATCCAACATTGTAAGACATATTGCATGTTTTTCTCTTGACGATCGTTGACCTTGAAGCGTCATGAACTAAGTTGAGCTGTTGGATTTTGTGGAGAAACTTTCAAAAGGGTCTGTGAAAAAGGCATTGTGGTGAGTCGCATTATGCACCCGAGCGTAAGGAGCAGATATCTGCCACCAGCCCAACTTGGCCTGGATTGCCTCTGTTTTAGTTCCCCCGGTTAGTGCTTTTCTCCCTAACCACTCTTGTGACTGTGATCATGTGAGTAAGGGCTGAGTTGCTAGAGATTTCTGTGTGAGGTAAGCTGGTTTGAGGGAGGAAATCTATGGACCTAGTCATTTTCCTTGGTGGTAAGCTTTCAGGGGTGCAAAGATTGATCTTCCTGGGGACTTTTCTGGTCCCAGGAAGATATCGCATAGATGGGAGCTCCAAAGGCACACATTGAATCTTTAGGCCTGTTTTTCCTATTAGGAGATACGAGTTTCTTCACTGATGGGGATGATGCTTATCTGAGAAGAAATTGTGAAAGGTGGTGTAGTATAGAGGTGTGGCTTAAGCTTTTAAGTTTTCTTCAGGGTTTTTCCCCTAAGCTTCCTACTTCAGACGGCCTACTTACATGATACTAGTATGTGATGTCAGGCTAACAACTTCCTAAATATACCTGCAAGCCAGATCAGTGTCTCTTTTCTCTGTATTCCCATGGAAATCAAGGGTCCCGCCGAATTTTCCATCGAAACAGTTGATTTGCGTTGTCTCTAGGCATGCTGAAGGGCGTACCGTTGCTTCCTAACCGGTGTCGTTTGGGAGAGCTACCTCTGTACGTTCAAATGATGAACTCTGAGACTTTGCTCATGTGTGCGGTAAACCCTTGAGTTCCCTAAGACCTTCCTTTCCTCCATCTCATACCCCATTAAGCCCGCTTCAGTTTATCTCCTGCATTTCTTTGGAATCTGTCAGCTCTTCCTCAACATCCTAATACTGAACTTGCCTGTCTGTTGCGACTAGGTCCTAACTAGTGTCCATATATCTTGTTTCCTTCCAATCCATTCTTCACACAAGAAACCTTCAAAGCAAGTTGGAACATTGCTCGTAAGCATCGCTCACAAACATTGTTTTGCGAATAGAAAGCACAGTGTTGGCCTTTACGACTCTGCGTGGTCTAGAATCCTCTCTGCTTCTCTAGCCCCATCTTGTGCCACTTGTGCCCTCACTTTCTATGCTTCAGATACACTGAATTAACCTTAGTTCTCACTCATCTGACAGAAGTCAGTTCAGATATTATTTTTCACCGTGATTCCTCGCATTAAGGAATTTGATTTTCAGGTTTTGTATGAGGACTAAAACTCAACTGGGAAGTGGAAGAATTGAGTTTCAACTGTTTCAGTCAACACGCATGTATTAATGATACCTGCGTACTGAACACCGGGCTAGGTTTCATGAGGGATCCAGAAGTTCTGGCCATCTCTGGTTTTGGATATCCCTTATTTGTTGAGACCTTTGCGTTGTCTGGTTGCCTTTTGTCTGTTTTCCAGATGGGAAAACAGGAACAAGGGAAGTATAGGTTATTATTAGGTGGGGTTGAACAAGTGGAGCAGCAAACTGCAAAGCAGAAAGAAGAGGGACGTACTCTAGAGGGATATGATTTCCATTTTCAAGGCGACTGCATCCTGTGCAGGGAGACAGCCTAACATAAAATGTGCCTAACAACAAATATATTGACTTCTTACTAAAAATCTCCAGTTCATGTAACCAAGGGGTTTATACCTTCTCCTTTAAAAGTGATATTCCTGGGACTTCCCTGGTGGTCCAGTGGTGAAGACTCTGCGCTTCCAGTGCAGCAGGCGTGGGTTCAATCCCTGGTTGGGGAGCTAAGATCCCACATGCTGCGCAGCCAAAGAAAGTTTTTTCAAAAGTTATATTCCTGTATTATTGAATTTAGTGGTTTAGATTTTGTTTTAATGTTAAGAAGATTTCAGTTTCTTTACCAGGAACAAACAAAACATAATGTAAAAATCGTTTCCCAGAAACGATTTCCATCATTCTCTTCTTCCCTTTCTCCCGCAGAGTGGTGTTTCATCTTGACAAGCTCTCTGTCATTCCATAGGAAAGCTGTCTGGCTTGGAGGTTGCAATCCCAGGGAATTTTTCATCACCAGGGAAGTCTCCATCACTACAGAGGGATCAAGGGAGAAGTCAGTCCCTGGTAAGTGAGATGCTCCCCCTAAACACCAACACAGCAGTCGTGTACCTTTCAAGGGGTTCAGGGGCAAGCTGGGCAAGGCATTTCTACCAACTCTTCTTAAGGACCATGGACAGTGCCGTATGCTACGAGGTAAGCGGTGTCTGTTGTAATTCTTACCGGTGATGATTTCGTGTCACTGATTCTCGGCTTTCTTTGTATCTCATAGGACTGTTATAAGTCCAATACAAAATGAGTCTTATTTTTAAAACACTGAAATGTTTTCCAAAGCCTAGCATTCTCATATAGAGTCGTTTCAATTCTCCCCACTTTCCCAAGAGGCTAAGCACACTTCACACCATGAACTAGGAGAGGGGGTAGAGCCCTTTCTGATGAAATATATCAACAAAGACAGAGTCTTAGCCTGCTTGCTCTCTGGACAGGCTCTCGGACCACAAGGTCTTAAATCCTGGTATAAATGAAGGAAGTGAGGACAGTTCAACTGGCACTCTCATAACAAGAGTTCTGAAACACCTTCCAAAGAGACTATAGCAGTAGATGAGGGAAGGGAGTGCTACAGTGTGGTAGTACAGGGGGAATGATCGGCTACAGCAGTGAAAAATGTGGTACCTATTGGTGTGCTCTCGGGGTTCTTGTACATGTAGCATAGATGACCTTTACAGTGTCCCTCCCACCTTCCCATCTGCATTAGGTGTTCTTTTTTTTTTCTTTAATTTATGTGTATTTATTTCTTGTTTGAACTTATTTATTCTACGTATTTATGTTTTTGGCCGCACTGGGTCTTCATTGCTGTGCACGGGCTTTCTCTAGTTGGCGCCTAGCGGGGGCTACTCTTGGTTGCGGTGTGCGGCCTTCTCAGCGCGGTGGCGTCTCTTGTTGCGGAGCATGCGCTCTAGGCGCGTGGGCTTCGGTAGTTGCGGCTCACGGGCTCTAGAATGCAGGCTCGGTCGTTGTGGCACATGGGCTTAGTTGCTCCACGGCATGTGGGATCTTCCCAGACCAGGGCTCGAAGCCGTGTCCCCCGCATTGCATTGGCAGGCGGATTCTTCACCACGGCGCCACCAGGGAAGCCCTAGGTGTTCTTCTATAGAGTCTCAAAACAGAGGGCACTGAGCGAAGGTAGTGGTTATTAAAGGCTCAGGATCTAAATTCTGCCTGTCTCTACACCACTCCCCGGCTGTCGATTTGACCCCATTTTTGAATGCCGACCTCATTCTTCAACTTTCTCTGCCGTTCGTATACTCACCTTGAAAACTTGTTTCTGTGATGCGTTGAGCAGACACAGGGTGGCAGATTGCAGAGGTGGAAGCTGGTGGTCGGATATTTGTGGGCTGAATCTCCTTTAGTCCCATTCCCATTTCTGGTTGCGCAGAGGCCCTACTTCCTGTGTGTGACACAGAGCCATAGGATTGCGGGCAGGAGCCAAGTTCTCCATACAGTAAAGACCCCAGTGTGCCTTGGTTATAGTAATCTACCTGGCTTCCTTCCTGGTAGGGAAGTGACAGGCGGCTATGCCCCTGATTTGGAATCTGAGATGGTGTTCCCTGAGCAAGGCTGGCAGAAAGCGATGGATAGAGAGGGACCATGTTATTGGCGTCTGAAGTTTTATCATACTGGGCTGCCATAAACATGGAGGAAGCAGCTGTGTGCCGGTCAGTGAGTGCCAGAGTAAAGTCTCCGAGTGAAGAAGAATTCTTTTCAGTGCTTCCTGTGATGTCCCACTCAAGAACACCTGGATAGGAAGGAGCTGAAGTGGAGATCTGGCTGTGGTCAGTAACTCCAGATAACATAGTCGTGCTAGAATGTTGGTAAAGGTAGGCACTACCCATGAGTGTCTGGAAAGGGGTACCAGTAGCCGATGCCGAACTGACGGCAGGAGCATGGACTCTGGAGAAGTTGCAAACGCTTCGTGTTAGGGAAGTTGCATTGCTACAACAGATTTTTAAGCAACAGAGCAATCCAGTCAAGTTTATATTTTAGAGAGAGAACATCTTCCATGTGGAAGATCAGTTGAAATAGAAGAGATTGTTAGAATTGTGGGGCGGTAGTAATCCAGGCAGGAGATGACGAATGCCAGAGACCACCTATTCACAGACATAGTTTTGCAGAGATCAGCTACATGTTGTTGTTTTTTATTTACTCTCTCATATAATTTTTTTAAAGTCCTGGACCACAAAATACTGTGGCATAGTTGGAAAAATCTGAGACTCGATTCTAGTCTTTTTTCTGTTTGCCTGCTGTGCAGCTTGGGCTTACGTCTCAAGACTTACTTTTTCATTGTGAAATAAGAATGGTGCTACTTAACCCGAGAACTCTACAGGCACATAGACCCGTGGCGTGTGAGGAGCAATGAAGGAGAGAAGGAATGGAAGTGCTTTGGGGGACCCCAAGAGCCCTTCAGAAACCGTTTGTTCTTTTTAATATTGAGCATTAAAAGTGAAGGCATTCCATTTGTTTCACTCAAAAACAAATTCTGTTCTTCTGATAACCTGTTTTTTTTTTCCACTCCCTTTTTCTATAGTCAGATCAGTTCCTGATGGGCATTCTCCAGTCCACACTATTGCATCTGATTGGAGGCTATGCAAAATTTCCCAGAGACAATGAATTTTGACTGTATAGTAGTTAATTCTTTATAGTACGTTCCTGCAAAAACACTCTTTTCTTCAGAGTTTTTCCTTTTCAGGATAGTGGTAGTGTTGTGGTAACTAATAAAGGCTACTCTTCAGAAAATTGTATAACTTTTTTTTAGTGTATCTACTTCGCTTACTTAATTCCATATTCCCTGTTTTCTAGACAGACTTCTTGGTGTCCACTGTACCCATGATTTCAGCAGGACTGGCTACCTCATGTGCAGGTGAGTTGCCAACCCCAAGAGGCAGAGAATGTTTAAATTGTTCTGTTTACAATAGTAATGTAAGCTAATGTAAGCTGAATGCAAAAAATGCAGTCAGAGAAGTGTATGAAGTGGAAGGCAATTTTGCCCCCTACTCCGATGTTACCACCAGTAATAATTTAGCACATATTTTTTCAGACGTAAAAAATGCAGATATAAGCATATACAATGGTCCCTTGGTATCTGCAGGGGGATTGGGTTTAGGACTCCCCATGGATCCGAAAATCCTCGGATGCTCAAGTCCCGTATGTAAAATGGTGTAGTACAGTCGGGCTTCCATATCTGCAGGTTATGGAACCGTTGGATATAGAGAACTGACTGTACATGTGATTTAATGGTATAGTGTTTTAGACATTCTGGTTTATAATTTAATATATGGAGGACATCTTCCTCTGACAATATTTGGAGACCTCATTCTTATTTATTTATTATTCTTTTTTTTCCTCCAAATTTGCTTTATGTAGTTGGATATAAATAAATGAGCACAAACTTAAGCAAGATACATGTAACAATTTAATAGAACCTGATACTCTAATTCTTTCAGTGTTTCTCAAACTCATCATGGGGCTCGTAAGAAAAGTAACCAACATGGATACTACTACAGTTGAATGTCAAATCTTTAAGTGCTTATGACATACTAAATCCTTGTATAATGCACTTATGAAGAACCCTTCAAGAGACTTGTGTTTTGTATGTAGCAAAAAGTGTTAAGAGTCAAATATTCAACTCAATATAAAATAATAAGAAACACTTCTGTTTTGTTAGGTTGAGATTGCTTCTCCTTTTACTAATGAATGATTTTTTTAGCTGTAATGTCACTGAGCTGAACAAATATGTCACCTTGGAGTACATAAGGAAAAATAAACACATGCTAAATGGGTAAAACATTACATCTTTACTAGACCATCTCTACTAACGCTTCAGAAGTTTAGAGATTCAGAGTGTTCTTACGTTATGTGCAAGAAAAATAGAAAGAGAGAAATTCCTTCTTTTTTGAGATCACAGCTGTGAAGTCGTGATTATACAAATTCTTCATTTGTGTGCAAAACATGAAACACATTTCTCTTAATTCTCCCTGCTTAGAATTGTCAGTCAACTAGCAGGACTTTCCTTCCAAGAAACAGAGACTGAGATGTGTTTTATATAACTTCAATAACCTCAGCACTATAATAAGAAGACATGCAGTATCCTTTTGCTGTGCTTCAAGACAACAGGGAAGGAGGTCACAGGAAAGAAGAAATCAAAATTGTTACAACTGAGAAACTGAGAAACGAAACTCATAAGAAAGGGTAATGTTAAACCCCACTTTACTAGAGTTAGTTTCTGGACACATTAGCTCATTTTGTTTATAGAAGAGGGACAGTGAATCTCAGTTTGCTTACAAGCTAGGAGATCACTTTGAATTCTGCATTTGTTAACTGCAAACAGATATAGCACTTGTAACAGGTTATAACTGGTTTTCAGCTGGTTTTCAAGCACAGAGCCAGCCCCAACAGTAATAGTACACTATTTAAAAAGACCTAAGGCAATGAATTCCATTTCCAGTGGAAAGAAAGAATCGTATGGTCTTGGACAAACAATTCTGATGGTTTACTTAACAGTCACTTAGTAGTTCTTCCTTGCTCATAGAACTTTATGACTTTTTTGAGGAGTGAAGCATTCAGCTTGAGTGGATAAATCCTTGTTAGGCTAAGACAATCATTATCATTTCCCTCTTTGCCATGAATTGTCTTATGAATGGTCATATCAATCTGTTTTGGCAAATGAGTAATTAAGGGAAGGCTGTTATTGTGCTTATGAGAATGATATTTTTCTCTGACAAAAGATAAATAGGCATTAGGAAAATGACCATTTGGGCTCTTTTTCTGCTTCCTCCTTGTTTTGTGAGAATATGATATTTGGTTTTACAGCAGCCATCTTGTGACCCTGAGATGATCATATGCCAATAATGACAAATGGTAGATTAGAAAGAACCAGCAAAGACAGAAAACAGCAACATCAATAGTAACAACAATCACAGCAAAAGAAAAATGGGACCTTAACTTGTAGAGTTCCTATAAAGTAAAAAATAAGTGCTCTATGTTTATTCTAAAACAAAAAAAGAACTATGCAAACCAGCTTAAAACTCCTTTTTTTGTGCCAGTGTTCTAAAATGTGGCTTTTAATAAAACCTTGACCCAAATGCCAGCAACTTCAGAAAAAAATTTGGGTAGGGGGAAGAAGAAAGTTATCTCACTTAGGAAAAACAACCACTATCTTTATCCTAATCTTTGACACACAATTGAAACATATATAGCTGCTGTAACACTTTACACAATTCCTATGTACTGGAGGAATAACAAGATCTAAATAACAATTATATTTTTCAACACTGGGTGAAGGCTTTACATAAAAATACCATCCTACTTTTTCCCCCTAAATTTCTAAAATATCACGTGCTTTTCCCCAACATCTGCAGCCGTTCAGGAATTTTTAGGAAACTTTCATGCATGATCTTAATTCCTAATCCCTGGCTCTTTGGGCTCAATGACAAAAGATCAAAACCACCAAAAATGATGGTTCACTTGAAGTCAGGTGAGAGACGCTGGCTCAGTTAGTCTCGTAGGACAAAAGCAGTGCTGCATCAACTGTCTCCATGCAGGAGGGGCACGTGAAGGATCTCATCAGCCAGTCATCTGTACAGCCCAGGTGATCTGCATACACAGCAGAAATCAAATTGGGTTCTCATAAACAAAGTGCATCATACAGATCACACACTCCCCGATCTTTTTTTTAAATATTTGTTTTATTGTATTTATTCATTTATTTGGTTGCGCCGGGTCTTAATTGCAGTCGGTGGGCTCCTTAGTTGTGGCATGCAAACTCTTAGTTGCGGCATGCATGTGGGATCTAGTTCCCTGACCAGGGAACAAACCCGGGCCCCCTGCATTGGGAGTGTGGAGTCTTTAGCCGCTGCACCACCAGGGAAGTCCCCCGGATCCTTTTTTCTGATCCATTTCTTCCAGGGTCATAAACTCCTTCAGGCTGATGCTGTATTAGGCCTATTCTTTGAGCTATCCTAATTTGCTCCTCTCAGCTGAGGTGCTAGGCGAGTCTGACTAGGTGTTGGATGAGAGACCAAAACTGGAACTTGATCCAGATATGGCAGCAGCAGCTCCTGATCCAGCTCCGTCCCCTTGCCAAAGCTAGCCCAGTCGGACTGAGACTTGTGAGGCAGGGAGATGTCATCCGAAGTGGGGGACTTAAGGCAGTTCCCCATCTTCCGGGGCTTGAGTGTGTGATGTGTGTGCTGTTTTGACAGTCTCCCAACCTCATTCTTTTTTTTTTTTTTTTTTAATTAGTTTATTTATTTATTTATTTTTGAATTTTTAAAATTTATTTATTTTTTATACAGCAGGTTCTTATTAGTTATCTATTTTATACATATTAGTGTATATATGTCAATCCCAATCTCCCAATTCATCTCAGCATCACCAACCCCCGCCCTGCCCCGCGTTCCCCCCTTGATGTCCATACGTTTGTTCTCTACATCTGTGTCTCTATTTCTGCCTTGCAAACCAGTTCTTCTGTACCACTTTTCTAGATTCCACATATATGCATTAATATATAATATTTGTTTTTCTCTTTCTGACTTACTTCACTCTGTATGACAGTCTCTAGGTCCATCCACGTCTCTACAAATGACCCAAGTTCGTTCTTTTTTATCGCTGAGTCATATTCCATAGTATATGCGTACCACATCTTCTATGTCCGTGCATCTGTCGATGGGCGTTTAGGTTGCTTCCGTGACCTAGCTATTGTGAATAGTGCTGCAATGAACATTGGGGTGCATATGTCTTTTTGAATTATGGTTTTCTCTGGGTATATGCCCAGTAGTGGGATTGCTGGGTCATATGGTAATTCTATTTTTAGTTTTTAAGGAACCTGCATACTGTTCTCCATAGTGGCTGTATCAGTTTACATTCCCACCAGCAGTGCAAGAGGGTTCCCTTTCCTCACATCCTCTCCAGCATTTGCTGTTTGTAGATTTTCTGATGATGCCCATTCTAAGCGGTGTGAGGTGATACCTCATTGTAGTTTTGATTTGCATTTCTTTAATAATTAGTGATGTTGAGCAGCTTTTCGTGTGCCTCTTGGCCATCTGTATGTCTTCTTTGGAGAAATGTCTATTTAGGTCTTCTGCCCATTTTTTGATTGGGTTGTTTGTGTTTTTAATAGTGAGCTGCATGACCTATTTATATATTTTGGAGATTAATCCTTTGTCTGTTGATTTTTTTTTTTAAGGCTGCATTGTTCCTTTGCTTACTGCTGAACATGTACAAGTCAGAAGTTTTTGATATAAAACATCAAAGTAATGAACATTCCTGTGTGAACATCTTTGAATATATATGCTTTGTCTCAGTTAACTTCACTCAGAATGGGACTTCTGCATCAAGGAGTTTATGCCCTTATGCTTTTTGTGGGTGTTGCTACACTGTACCAATGTATGGTTGTTCGTGCAGGAAATACTTATTGAGCATCTGTTATGTTTAAGCACTGTGCTGGGTGCTAGCAAAAAGACTTGTGAAATTTTGTGAGTGAAGAGACTTGACCTGCCCTTTGTGAATTCTAGCAGTCCAGAGAGGGAATAGATATTCAAGAATCATACTCTGCATGTAGAATTACAACTCTGACAAGTGCCAAGGAGAGGGACATGGTACCATGAGAGCATATTTTAGGGAGAATTTGATCTCATCATGGAGATTAGAGAAGGTTTAGGGATGTTTCAGCTGATATCTGAAGGATGAGTAGGTATTAACCAGATAGGGACGTTGTGGAGAGATTTCTGAGCATAAGAATAGCAAAAGACCCTATAAGAGGAAAGCATATGCTGTGTTGGAGGAACTGGCCAGGAAGGTGGGGCCGTTGGGGGAGCATGTCATTATAATGGAGCTGCAAGTGTGGGTAGGAGCTCGATCGTGCAGGCTTCTGTTTAAGGTTTCAGACTTGAAGAGTAATAGAAAACCATTGAACTTTTTTTGTTGAAGGTGAGTGTGTGGAACCTACCCAATTGCATTTTCAACCTATCGTTTTGCTACCGAGTGGAGAATACACTGCAGGGAGAAAGAGTGGAAGCGAGGAAACAAGTTAGGAGACTTGTGTAGAAATTGGGCATAATGGTGGCATGGACCCAGGGTATGGTGGTCATTTTGGTGGAAAGATGTGGACAGATTTAGAGGTATGTAGGCAGTATCATTGTCAGCACTGGTGGTGGGTTGAGGATGAGGGTGAGGGAGAAATAGCTGTCAGTGATGGTGAGTCCTAAGTTTCTGGCTCCTATGGTTGGTTAGATAGGGTTTTTTAGATATGATGTTAATATTTGTCCTAATTTGTCTTTTGTTATTTGTTGGTTCTTGATGAATACTCTGTCATATTAAGTCTCCTGTTTTTAGTGTACAAAGCATTTTGACCGAAACTGACTGTTGTATGTTATCAGATAACTTTTTAACATCTGCCAGTTTGGTCCTGTATTTTATTCTCTTTCATTTATTAATTAAATTGTTGTATTAATGTAAATAACTATATTAATAGATTTTCTAAAGTTGCGTTATCCTTGGTCCTTGGAATAAAGCCTTTTTTTTTTTTTTTTTTTTTTGGCTGTGTTGGGTCTTTGTTTCTATGCGAGCGCTTTCCCTAGTTGCGGCAAGCGGGGGCCACTGTTCATCGCGGTGGGTGGGCCTCTCACTATCGCGGCCTCTCTTGTTGCAGAGCACAGGCTCCAGACGCGCAGGCTCAGTAGTTGTGGCTCACGGACCCAGTCTCTCCGGGGCATGTGCGATCTTCCCAGACCAGAGCTCGAATCCGTGTCCCGTGCATTGGCAGGCAGATTCTCAACACTGCGCCACCAGGGAAACTCCGGAATAAAGCCTTTTTGTAGTCATGGTATATATCATTCTTTAATAATTATTGATTAGGTATGCTGATATTTTCTTAGGATTTTTCTATCTATATTTGTAAAGCACAATTGGACCTTTTTTTGCAAAAACTTGATTTTCTTTCCTTTTTATTTACAAATGACTCGAATTTTGTTGTTTTGTAGATATTTGATTGATATAGAAGGCATGTGGCCAGATGATGCAATTGAATGTAAGTATAAGGGTTGTCACTACTTTTCCCTTGTTATAAAATTTGAAGGTAGAAATGTAAGGGAATTTCTCAAATTTTGGAAAAATAGAAAAGTCTGTAATTCATTTGTTCTGACATACGATAACCTTTTACCAAAAGTTTATAAAGGGATGTATCTGGAAATAGCAAGATATAATAGCCTGAATAATTAGTCAGTGGATTTCAGCATTTTTTTTTCTTTTTTAAATTTATTTAATTAATTAATTTACTTTTGATATTATATCCACTGCCCCACCAAGGAAGTCCCTTTTTCTTCCTTCCTTCCTTCCTTCCTCCCTCCCTTCCTTCCTTCCTTTAAAGCTCCAAGTCATTTAAAATACATGACTTCTTACTAAAAATCTCCAGTTCATGTAACCAAGGGGTTTATAACTTCTCCTTTAAAAGTGATATTCCTGGGACTTCCCTGGTCGTCCAGTGGTTAAGACTCTGCGCTTCCAATGCAGCAGGCCTGGGTTCAGTCCCTAGTTGGGGAGCTAAGATCCCACGTGCTACGCAGCCAAAGAAATTTTTTTCAAAAGTTATATTCCTGTATTATCGAATTTAGTGGTTTAGATTTTTTTTTTAATGTTTAGAAGATTTCAATTTCTTTACCAGGAACAAACAAAACATCATGTAAAACTAGTTTTCCAGAAACGATTTCCATCATTCTCTTCTTCCCTTTCTCCTGCAGACTGGTGTTTTATCTTTACAAGTTCTCCGTCATTCCATAAGAAAGCTGCTCGTCTTCTGGTTTCATAAGAGATGGTGAACAGTGGTAAAATATCCAGTTGACCGAAATTTCTAGAGTACACTTCAGGGAGCGAATGATGGGGTGGAATGTTGGGGCAGAGTGAGAGATACAGATTCTGGTGAGACTGAGAGTCATACACAAAAATTACTGGGCTGTGGTGAAGGGAGAACAAAACTAAATCAGGTTCCTGCTGGTGGACAGGAAGCCAAAATGAAGAAGAATGGTGCGTAGCTGGGCAGTGTAATTAGGCCCCTAAGTGCTGTGTCTTCTGATAGTAATTATGAACAGAAACCAAATAATAGTTACTAATAACATGGAGGTGACCAATCCTTGAGAGCTGAGGCAGAGAGAAGGAAAGATGGCATTATGCCTTGTCTCTGGTTCCTTGAGTTTCCCAGGCTGGTTTGTGACCAATCTTGGGTGAAATCATAACTAAGTCATTTCTGCTAAGGTGATCAGCTTTCGTGGGGTCCTTTCTCTGCACTATGTCCAATGATAAAGCCCACTGGTTTATGCCTCCTGGAAAACAGTTATTCCAAAGCAGTATAAGTGAAGCATTGATGAAACAGCCATGAAGAACATGTTTCCACATGGCCTCGCACCACCTTTTCAAAGTGCTGTAAAACTTTTTTCATCCAAAAATCAGTAACAGAAAAGGATTGGGATCAAATCCCGTACAGAGGTAGTGTAAGAAAAAAGAGAATAAGGAGCAGAATAGCATCTCTTCAGACAATAAAATCAAGTTGGAAAAGACAGGTCCACAAAACAGATCAAAACTGTAACCTATTATTTCAAAGTGGGCTAAAAGATGTTAGGAAAAACAATGCGAAAGATGAAAGAACATGGATCGAGGAGGGAATGGGAAGTTATTGTTTGGGATGATGAAAAAGTTCTGGAAATGGTAAATGCTGATAAATGCCACCTGTGGGTGTTTGGTTTTAGTTGATCTTCTTCCATGAAAGGGTTTGGAGAGATTCAGGAACTATGCTGCTGCCTCCATCTTTCTGATGTCCTGCTCAATCTTTTGACATAATTATTTTGAATTTGCACAGTGGTGATGGTTGCACAGCATTGTGAATGTATTTAATGTCACTGAATTGTATACTTGAAAATGGAATAAATTTTGTTTTATGTATATTTTGCCATAATAAAAAAAAGATGAAAGAACAGCATAAACCAGAATTAGGTAAGATGATAGAACTCAAGACAGAATTCAAAATAAAAGAAAAAAGTTTCAGAAATGAGGACTAAATTTAAAATAATACAAGAGTGGGGACTTCCCTGGTTGTCCAGTGGTTAAGAATCCACCTTGCAATGCAGGGGATGCAGGTTCGGTCCCTGGTTGGGGAACTGAGATCCCACATGCTGCAGGGCAACTAAGCCCGCACGCCGCAACTACTGAGCCCACGTGCTCTGGAGCCCACGCGCCACAACTGGAGAGCCCACGAGCCGCAAGGAAGAGCCCACGCACTGCAACAAAGAGCCCACGCGCTGCAACTAATACCCGACACCTCCAAAAATAAATAAGTTAATTAATTAAATAAATTAAATAAAATAATACGAGTGAATGAACATAATGGATAATGCCTTAAGAGAAACAAACAAGAAGAGGAAAAAATTTTTTTAAATCAAAAAGAAGATAAAAAGAATTTTAGAGAAATGGCAAACATAAAAGAGGCAAAAAAGAGTCAGGACAGCTCTGAAAAGAGAAATATAATTACGTATAAGGGGCTTTCCTGGTGGTGCAGTGGTTAAGAATCCTCCTGCCAATGCAGGGGATATGGGTTGCATCACTGGCCCAGGAAGATCCCACATGCCGTGGAGAAGCTAAGCCTGTGAGACACAACTACTGAGCCTGTGTGCCACAACTACTGAAGCCCACGCACCTAGAGCCCGTGCTCGGCAACACGAGGAGCCACCGCAATGAGAAGCCCGCTTGCCGCAACTAGAGAAAGCCTGTGCACAGCAACAAAGACCCAAAGCAGCCAAAAATAAATAAATAAATACATTTAAAAAAAAAAAAAAAATATATATATATATATATAAAATGTATAAGAATCTGTTATACCATAAAAGTGACATTTCAAATCAGTGGGACAGATTAGTCAATAAATTGTGATACATAAATGTTGGGGTATAAATATTTCTCTGGAAGGATCCACAGCACGGCCAAAGCAGATGTCTCTGAGGAGGGAAATGTGTGGCTGGGGAACGTGGGGAAAAGGGTCACTTTTCATTGAATACCCTTGTGTACCTTTTCTAGTGTTCTGTCATGTGAATCTATTACCTCTGAAGTTTGCCTGAGTTCAAACCCCAGTTCCCCCAATTGCTAGCTCTTAATCTTGGGCAAACTCTTCACACTCTCCAAGCCTCTTTATCTGTGAAGTAAGGTCAGTAACTTAGCCTGGTGCTGCCTGGCACAGAATAAACTCTCAAAAAATGGACATTATTAGTGAAAAAAGCCCAAATGCCCATCAGTGGATGAATGGATTTTTTAAATGTGGTGTATATGTGAAATATTATACAGCCATAAAAAGGAATGAAGTACTAACACATGCTACAACATGGACGAACTTGAAAACATTATGCTAAGTGAAAGAAGCCAGAGACAGTGGTCACATTTGTATTATTTCCTGAAATGTCCAGAAAAGGCAAAACCATAGCGACAGAAAGCAAATTAATGGTTGCCAGGACTGAAGGAAGAGGGGATGAAGAGTGTCTGCTGATGCTTAAGGGGGCTTCTTTTGGGGGTGATGAAAACGTGATGGGTTAGATGCCGGTGATGGTTGCATAGGCTTGTGGATGTACTAAATGACACTGAATTTGCAGTTTCAGAAGGTGAATTTTATGGCATGTGAATGACATCTCAAAAAAATAATTTTGAAAATGAAAATTGCCCATTTTCCCATAGTCACTATCCACTGTCTCCATCTCTCCCTTCTCCCCACTGCATTCCTTTTCACGCCCACCCCTGCCGCTCTCTCCCATCGTCACTCCCTCGAGCTGCCCCACGAGGCCTCCCAGGGAGCCTCTGAACCCCTGGGCGCCTGCGTCCTGTGGCTGTTGCAGCTGCTGCCCAGTGCGCGTGCCCCCACCACTCTCACCCGTGAGAGTGGACGCTTGCGTCGGATTTTTTCTTATGCGTTTCAGTTGATGGTGATGTTTACAAAAGGCAGCACGTGCCCTGCTCAATGGAGGAAGCCCCTCAAGTTAACATTTAGGCGCGTGCAGAAGTCTGATCTCGTCCACCAGTAACCTCAGGATGCTGTGCTCTGAAAGCCAGGTTGGCCGCCTACGGGCATCTGCAAATACAGAGGACTTCAGAGGCATTTGGGCCTCAAGTTGAGTCCCTGTACCTCCACATGGGATGTGACCTCAGCCCTTTGCTGCACCTCTGTAAGTGAAGTGGCACAGGAATACCGGCCTTGCCTGTCGTTGCCAAGGTTAACTGAATAGTGCATTGGCTGCCCTCGAGCTTAGGTGTTGAGTACATCGTGATTTACATACCAAGCCCTATTCGTGGGCCTCCTGATGCAGCAGTTCCCTTGGCTCTGCCCCTGTCGTCAGCTGCCCCTAGGATAACTCTGAGCCCTAGCCACTTCTCTGGTAGATTTCCCTATTCCCCCACTATAATCACACCTGAATAAGGCAACTCAAACCTTTCAGAGATGTGTCCTGAACCTCTTGTTTTCTGAAATACCTATCTGGTGGTTGTGAGACTTAAGGCCAACGTCCCCAAGAGACTTTTTCTATTTCTCGTAGTAAACCTAGACTCATCTTCTGTCACCTTCAACTCTACTCAAATTGTGTTCTTTCAACCCAGACCTCTGACCCTGCTTTTTACTTCTGCCATTTCATCCTCACTCCTGCTTCCTTTCCTAAATCCATACATCTCTTTTGGCCTTCCTAGCCCTGGGCCAAGTTCCTTCCTCTTTCCTCAGTTTTTACCCCTTTCCTTCATTCTCCCATCCAACTTTCAGTCCTTCCTTTCTCACGCCCCAGTTAGCAGCATCTCAAAATTCTTAAGGTTTATTACTCATCTAGTCATTGTATTCCATTTACTTATTCAGTTCTATACCTATCTTACCTATGTAAGGAAGAACAGCTGGTAGCCAAGGTGGCACCAAGAATCCTAGCAGCTCTCACTTGACGTATCCGTAGTAGTCAGCAATTTCCATTTGTTTTTCCCTCTCGGTGAAAAATTGCAGCTTCCCCGAAGAGGTGTATCTGGCAGCATTCTCACGTTGTTGAGCCCGCCTCTTCATGGCCTCTCGCTCTGGCCTCTGCTCTTGTTCGATGGGCTTTGACATGACTGGCTCAGGCACATTGGGTTCCCTCCATGGAATTCGTTCTTGCTGAAGTCTTGGCATAGAAGTTGGGTTTGGAGCTTGGATGGGGACTGGCGCTTAGTCACAGCAGGGGGAACAGGCTCTTGCTGGGGAGAAGTGCAAGATGAAGTTTTGTAGGGTGCAGGCCTAGGAGCAGCAGACTGAGGGGACACTAGGCTGGGTATGGTTGGTCCAAGCCGGTTGGGTTGGGTTGGTCACAGTTGGCTGAGCTGGTTTGGCAGGACCTGGCAGAGAGGCAGGAACTGGCTGGGATGAAGTGACTGCAGCAGGTTGAGCTGAGTCAGTAGAACCAGGCTGGGCATGGTAAGCCCCAGCAGGCCGATGTGAGGCCAGAGACTGTGGCCTCCGAGGAGCGGGTCGAGCTTGAGGCTTGTCCCAGGCAGAAAAAGGCAGAGGTATCAACTTGACCGTCTCAGGAGGAGGCAGCTTATACTGGGATGAGGATGGACACTCTGTTTCAGCACTGCTGTCTGGTTTCTGGGCTTCGACTTGAGTTTTCTCAGCACTCTTACCCTCACGTGGGGTATGCCGCCATAGCTGGATAGCTGGGGGTGGCTGGGAGTCTTTGGGGTTGCTTGAATTTCCCAAGAGCCGACAGGAAGAGAGCCCAGTTTTCTTATCATCCTTCTTCCCCAGCGCATGAAGAACCTTCACAGACTCCAGCATGCGCACGCCAAGGGAGGTTCGAGGCTTTTGAAAGCTCTGTTGGAGAAGCTCAGTTTGGTGTTTCTTTCGCTTCGTCTCAGGAATAGTTGGCTTCTCTTCTGCCTTGACTTTGTTCCCTGACTGCTTGTTCTCTTCAGCCTTGTTTCTTCCTCTGGTCCTTTTGGTCTTTTCCTGCCCATGGCTCTTAGTTTTGCTGACCTTTCTGGATGCAGCTTTCTGAGGTTTGCCTTGCGAGTGCTTGGCCGTGTTCACAGGAGCCCTGTCACTGACTGCAGCATTGCATAGAACCACTTCTCCCCCTAACAGGCACTCTGGATTCTTTGGCTGGCTTTTGGCCTTGGGAGCGCCACTGATAGGCTCAGAGGCTTTCTGTTTGTTCTTCCTGGGTTGATCAGAGGGAACCTTTATGACACTTGGCTTTTCCTGCACCTGATTCACCTTAAAGGCTCTGGTATCTTTGGCTTTGATCCCGTTGGAACCTTGGGATTGATCAAGATCTTTCAAAGAACTAAAGAGCTGGGGAAGGTGAATATCCTCCGCCAGTGTAGTAATGTCTGCAAAACCACTACTAGATTCGATCCCATTTTCTTGGATCGATCCAAGAGGAAAGTATAACAATTGTAAATATTTATGCACCCAACATAGGAACACCTCAATACATAAGGCAAATACTAACAGCCGTAAAAGGGGAAATCGACAGCAACACAATCATAATAGGGGACTTTAACACCCCACTTTCACCAATGGGCAGATTATCCAAAATGAAAATAAATAAAGAAACACAAGCTTTAAATGATACATTAAACAAGATGGACTTAATTGATATTTATAGGACATTCCACCCAAAAACAACAGAATACACATTTTTCTCAAGTGCTCATGGAACATCCTCCAGGATAGATCATATCTTGGGTCACAAATCAAGCCTTGGTAAGTTTAAGAAAATTGAAATCGTATCAAGTATCTTCTCTGACAAAAACGCTATGAGACTAGATATCAATTACAGGAAAAGATCTGTAAAAAATACAAACACATGGAGGCTACACAATACACTACTTAATAACGAAGTGATCACTGAAGAAATCAAAGGGGAAATCAAAAAATAGCTAGAAACAAATGACAATGGAGACACGACGACCCAAAACCTATGAGATGCAGCAAAAGCAGTGCTAAGAGGGAAGTTTATAGCAATACAAGCCTAACTCAAGAAACAGGAAACATCTCGAATAAATAACCTAACCTTGCACCTAAAGCAATTAGAGAAAGAAGAACAAAAAAAACCCAAATCTAGCAGAAGGAAAGAAATCATAAAGATCAGATCAGAAATAAATGAAAAAGAAATGAAGAGACAATAGTGAAGATCAATAAAACTAAAAGCTGGTTCTTTGAGAAGATAAACAAAATTGATAAACCATTAGCCAGACTCATCAAGAGAAAAAGGGAGAAGACTCAAATCAATAGAATTAGAAATGAAAAAGGAGAAGTAACCGCTGACACTGCAGAAATACAAACGATCATGAGAGATTACTACAAGCAACTCTATGCCAATAAAATGGACAACGTGGAAGAAATGGACAGATTCTTAGAAGTGCACAACCTGTTGAGACTGAACCAGGAAGAAATAGAAAATATGAACAGACCAATCACAAGCACTGAAATTGAAACTGTGATTAAAAATCTTCCAACAAACAAAAGCCCAGGACCAGATGGCTTCACAGGCGAATTCTATCAAACATTTAGAGTAGAGCTAACACCTATCCTTCTCAAACTCTTCCAAAATATAGCAGAGGGAGGAATACTCCCAAACTCATTCTACGAGGCCACCATCACCCTGATACCAAAACCAGACAAAGCTGTCACAAAGAAAGAAAACTACAGGCCAATATCAGTGATGAACAGAGATGCAAAAATCCTCAACAAAATACTAGCAAACAGAATTCAACAGCACATTAAAAGGATCATACACCATGATCCGGTGGGGTTTATTCCAGGAATGCAAGAATTCTTCAATGTACGCAAATCAATCAACGTGATACATCATATTAACAAATTGAAGGAGAAAAACCATATGATCATCTCAATAGATGCAGAGAAAGCTTTCGACAAAATTCAACACGCATTTATGATAAAAGCCCTGCAGAAAGTAGGCATAGAGGGAACTTTCCTCAACATAATAAAGGCCATATATGACAAACCCACAGCCAACATTGTCCTCAATGGTGAAAAACTGAAACCATTTCCACTAAGATCAGGAACGAGACAAGGTTGCCCACTCTCACCACTGTTATTCAACATAGTTTTGGAAGTGTTAGCCACAGCAATCAGAGAAGAAAAAGAAATAAAAGGAATCCAAATCGGAAAAGAAGAAGTAAAGCTGTCACTGTTTGCAGATGACATGATACTCTACATAGAGAATCCTAAAGATGCTACCAGAAAACTACTAGAGCTAATCAATGAATTTGGTAAAGTAGCAGGATACAAAATTAATTCACAGAAATCTCTTGCATTTCTATATACTAATGATGAAAAATCTGAAAGTGAAATTAAGAAAACACTTCCATTTACCATTGCAAAAAAAAGATTAAATATCTAGGAATAAACCTACCTAAGCAGACAAAAGACCTGTATGCAGAAAATTATAGGACACTGATGAAAGAAATTAAAGATGATAGAAATAGATAGAGAGATATACCATGTTCTTGGATTCGAAGAATCAACATTGTGAAAATGACTCTACTACCCAAAGCAATCTACAGATTCAATGCAATCCCTATCAAACTACCACTGGCATTTTTCACAGAAGTAGAGCAAAAAATTTCACAATTTGTATGGAGACACAAAAGACCCCGAATAGCCAAAGCAATCTTGAGAACGAAAAATGGAGCTGGAGGAATCAGGCTCCCTGACTTCAGACTATATTACAAAGCTTCAGTAATCAAGACAGTTTGGTACTGGCACAAAAACAGAAATGTAGATCAATGGAACAGGATAGAAAGCCCAGAGATAAACCCACGCACATATGGTCACCTTATCTTTGATAAAGGAGGCAAGCATATACAGTGGAGAAAAGACAGCCTCTTCAATAAGTGGTGCTGGGAAAATTGGACAGGTACATGTAAAAGTATGAAATTAGAACACTCCCTGACACCATACACAAAAATAAACTCAAAATGGATTAAAGACCTAAGTGTAAGGCCAGACACTATCAAACTCTTAGAGGAAAACATAGGCAGAACACTCTATGACATAAATCACAGCAAGATCCTTTTTGACCCAGCTCCTAGATAAATGGAAATAAAAACACAAATAAACAAATGGGACCTAATGAAACTTAAAAGCTTTTGCACAGCAAAGGAAACCATAAATAAGACCAAAAGACAACCCTCAGAATGGGAGAAAATATTTGCAAATGAAGCAACTGACAAAGGATTAATCTCCAAGGTTTACAAGCAGCTCATGCAGCTCAATAACAAAAAAACAAACAACCCAATCCAAAAATGGGCAGAAGACCTAAATAAACATTTCTCCAAAGAAGATATACTGATTGCCAACAGACACATGAAAGAATGCTCAACATCATTAATCATTAGAGAAATGCAAATCAAAACTACAATCAGATATCATCTCACATCGGTCAGAATGGCCATCATCAAAAAATCTAAAAACAATAAATGCTGGAAAGGGTGCGGAGAAAAGGGAACCCTTTTGCATTGTTGGTGGGAATGTAAATTGATACAGCCACTATGGAGAACAGTATGGAGGTTCCTTAAAAAACTAAAAATAGAACTACCATACGACCCAGCAATCCCTCTACTGGGCATATACCCTGAGAAAACCATAATTCAAAAAGAGTCATATACCAAAATGTGCACTGCAGCTCTATTTCCAATAGCCAGGCATGGAAGCAACCTAAGTGTCCATCATTGGATGAATGGATAAAGAAGATGTGGCACATATATACAATGGAATATTACTCAGCCATAAAAATAAATGAAATGGAAGTAGTTGTAGTGAGGTGGATGGAGTTAGAGTCTTTCATACAGAGTGAAGTAAGTCAGAAACAGGAAAACAACTACAGTGTGCTAACACATATATATGGAATCTAAGGAAAGAAAAAAAAGGTCATGAAGGACCTAGTGGCAAGACGGGAATAAAGACACAGACCTACTAGAGAATGGACTTGAGGATATGGGGAGGGGGAGGGGTGAGATGTGACAGGGTGAGAGAGTGGCATGGACATATATACACTACCAAATGTAAAATAGATAGCTAGTGGGAAGCAGCCGCATAGCACAGGGAGATCAGCTCGGTGCTTTGTGACCACCTAGAGGGGTGGGATAGGGAAGGTGGGAGGGAGGGAAATGCAAGACAGAAGAGATATGGGAACATATGTATATGTATAACTGATTCACTTTGTTATAAAGCAGAAACTAGCACACCATTGTAAAGCAATTGTACTCCAATAAAGATGATTAAAAAAAAAGAATATAAGAGGGCATCGTTAATCTCATACAATGCATCTAATAAAAATCTACAGCTAACATCAAATTTGATGAAATTTGATGAAAATGTTTTTCAAAGTATCTATAGGAAGAATCAGTTTTTCCTACTTCCAATTCATTACAGACTGACATTTTATTAAAATACTAATAAAAATTAACAGGTAACAAGTAAAGAAAAATAATAAACTAATTTTAAAAGCTAGTGAAAATAACTAGGAAAATGAAATTGAAAAGACATATAAGCCCAAAATACAAAACACAAGTCTAAGTATCTGATTTCTAGTTCTAAAAAACATCAAATTGCTATAAAAGTTTCTAAACACTTCTTCTTAATTCTTGTACTTATCTCTTGACAGTAACAAGCAATTCATGGCCTGGCACCAATCCACAGACCACACTAGGTAGCAATGTTGAAATAATGTTGAGTTAAATACTAATGGTAAGCAGTTTTTAAACACATTTTCTTTTTAAATTTAGTATTAGTTAATAATGAAGAATATTTGGGGCTTCCCTGGTGGCACAGTCGTTGAGAATCTTACTGCCAATGCAGGGGACACGGGTTCGAGCCCTGGTCTGGGAAGATCCCACATGCCGCGGAGCGGCTTGGCCCGTGAGCCACAACTGCTGAGCCTGCGCGTCTGGAGCCTGTGCTCCGCAACAAGAGAGGCCGCGATAGTGAGAGGCCCGCGCAGTGCAATGAAGAGCGGCCCCCGCTCGCCGCAACTAGAGAAAGCCCTCGCACAGAAACGAAGACCCACAAATAAAATAAATAAAAAACAAACAAAAAAAAGACACTTCTTTAAAAAAGAAAAAGAATATTCGTCCTATCATGCTATTAAAGTATTCTTTTATTTTCATTTTAAATTAATTTGATTAGGAATGAGCGCTAAATTTAATCAAACTACATTATAGTATCTTTTTGTCCCTGATTACATCTGATAAAATACTGCAATAAATTTCGTCATATTGCAAAAACTTCACATTTCTTACTTGGTAGTGGTAGATTAGACCTTAATCATATTTGCTAGCACAGTCTTTAACATTTTCACTCATAAGATTAATCAGTATTGTAGAATGCTTCTTTTGTTTTCTACCCTTGTTCTATATATTTTTTTTTTGTAATGTCTGAAACATTTATATTAACATATTTCCATACAAATAACCCAATGATAGTTTAGTATTAGTTGTTTTGTTTGTTTTTTTATACTGCAGGTTCTTATTAGGCATCAGTTTTATACACATCAGTGTATACATGTCAATCCCAATCGCCCAATTCAGCACACCACCATCCCCACCTCATCGCAGTTTTCCCCCCTTGGTGTCCATATGTCCATTCTCTACATCTGTGTCTCAACTTCTGCCCTGCAATCTGGCTCATCTGTACCATTTTTCTAGGTTCCACATACATGCATTAATATACGATATTTGTTTTTCTCTTTCTGACTTACTTCACTCTGTATGACAGTCTCTAGATCCATCCACTTCTCAACAAATGGCTCAATTTCGTTCCTTTTTATGGCTGAGTAATATTCCATTGTATATATGTACCACATCTTCTTTAGCCATTCGTCTGTTGATGGGCATTTAGGTTGCTTCCATGACCTGGCTATTGTAAATAGTGCTGCAATGAACATTCGGGTGCACGTGTCTTTTTGAATTACGGTTTTCTCTGGGTATATGCCCAGTAGTGGGATTGCTGGGTCATATGGTAATTCTATTTTTAGTTTTTTAAGGAACCTCCATATTGTTCTCCATAGTGGCTGTATCAATTTACATTCCCACCAACAGTGCAAGAGGGTTCCCTTTTCTCCACACCCTCTCCAGCATTTGTTGTTTGTAGATTTTCTGATGATGCCCATTCTAACAGGAGTGAGGTGATACCTCATTGTAGTTTTGATTTGCATTTCTCTAATAATTAGTGATGTTGAGCATCTTTTCATGTGCTTCGTGGCCGTCTGTATGTCTTCTTTGGAGAAATGTCTATTTAGGTCTTCTGCCCATTTTTGGATTGGGGTGTTTGTTTCTTTGATATTGAGCTGAATGAGCTGTTTATATATTTTGGAGATTAATCCTTTGTCCGTTGATTCATTTGCAAATATTTTCTCCCATTCTGAGGGTTGTCTTTTCGTCTTGTTTATGGTTTCCTTTGCTGTGCAAAAGCTTTGAAGTTTCATTAGGTCCCACTTGTTTATTTCTGTTTTTATTTCCATTACTCTAGGAGGTGGATCGAAAAAGATCTTGCTGTGATTTATTTCAAAGAGTGTTCTTCCTATGTTTTCCTCTAAGAGTTTTATAGTGTCCAGTCTTACATTTAGGTCTCTAATCCATTTTGAGTTTATTTTTGTGTATGGTGTTAGGGAGTATTCTAATTTCATTCTTTTACATGTGGCTGTCCAGTTTTCCCAGCACCACTTATTGAAGAGACTGTCTTTTCTCCATTGTATATCTTTGCCTCCTTTGTCATAGATTAGTTGACCATAGGTGCGTGGGTTAATCTCTGGGCTTTC
This sequence comes from Balaenoptera acutorostrata, assembly GCF_949987535.1. Lineage (NCBI taxonomy): Eukaryota > Metazoa > Chordata > Mammalia > Artiodactyla > Balaenopteridae > Balaenoptera > Balaenoptera acutorostrata. The sequence goes on along the minus strand of NC_080075.1, from coordinate 26,565,856 downwards.
TATCTTGTTCCATTGATCTATGTTTCTGTTTTTGTGCCAGTACCATATTGTCTTGATTACTGTAGCTTTGTAGTATAGTCTGAAGTCAGGGAGTCTGATTCCTCCAGCTCCATTTTTTTGCCTCAAGACTGCTTTGGCTATTCGGGGTCTTTTGTGTCTCCATACAAATTTTAAGATGATTTGTTCTAGCTCTGTAAAAAATGCCATTGGTAATTTGATAGGGATTGCATTGAATCTGTAGATTGCTTTGGGTAGTATACTCATTTTCACAATGTTGATTCTTCCAATCCAAGAACATGGTATATCTCTCCATCTGTTGGTATCATCTTTAATTTCTTTCATCAGTGTCTTATAGTTTTCTGCATACAGGTCTTTTGTCTCCCTAGGTAGGTTTATTCCTAGATATTTTATTCTTTTTGTTGCAATGGTAAATGGGAGTGTTTCCATAATTTCTCTTTCAGATTTTTCATCATTAGTGTATAGGAATGCAAGAGATTTCTGTGCATTAATTTTGTAACCTGCAACTTTACCATATTCATTAATTAGCTCTAGCAGTTTTCTGGTGGCAGTTTTAGGATTCTCTATGTATAGTATCATGTCATCCGCAAACAGTGACAGTTTTACTTCTTCTTTTCCAATTTGTATTCCTTTTATTTCTTTTTCTTCTCTGATTGCCGTGGCTAGGACTTCCAGAACTATGTTGAATAATAGTGGTGAGAGTGGACATCCTTGTCTCGTTCCTGATCTTAGAGGAAATGCTTTCAGTTTTTCACCATTGAGAATGATGTTTGCTGTGGGTTTGTCATATATGGCCTTTATTATGTTGAGGTAGGTTCCCTCTATGCCCACTTTCTGGAGAGTTTTTATCAGAAATGGGTGTTGAATTTTGTCAAAAGCTTTTTCTGCATCTATTGAGATGATCATATGGTTTTTCTTCTTCAATTTGTTAATATGGTGTATCACATTGATTGATTTGCGTATATTGAAGAATCCTTGCATCCCTGGGATAAATCCCACTTGATCGTGGTGTATGATCCTTTTAATGTGTTGTTGGATTCTGTTTGCTAGTATTTTGTTGAGGATTTTTGCATCTATATTCATCAGTGATATTGGTCTGTAATTTTCTTTTTTTGTAGTGTCTTTGTCTGGTTTTGGTATCAGGGTGATGGTGGCCTCATAGAATGAGTTTGGGAGTGTTCCTTCCTCTGCAATTTTTTGGAAGAGTTTGAGAAGGATGGGTGTTAGCTCTTCTCTAAATGTTTGATAGAATTCACCTGTGAAGCCATCTGGGCCTGGACTTTTGTTTGTTGGAAGATTTTTAATCACAGTTTCAATTTCATTACTTGTGATTGGGCTGTTCATATTTTCTGTTTCTTCCTGATTCAGTCTTGGAAGGTTATACCTTTCTAAGAATTTGTCCATTTCTTCCAGGTTGTCCATTTTATTGGCATAAAGTTGCTTGTAGTAGTCTCTTAGGATGTTTTGTATTTCTGCGGTGTCTGTTGTAACTTCTCCTTTTTCATTTCTGATTTTATTGATTTGAGTCCTCTCCCTCTTTTTCTTGATGAGTCTGGCTAATGGCTTATCAATTTTGTTTATCTTCTCAAAGAACCAACTTTTAGTTTTATTGATCTTTGCTATTGTTTTCTTTGTTTCTATTTCATTTATTTCTGCTCTGATCTTTATGATTTCTTTCCTTCTGCTAACTTTGGGTTTTGTTTGTTCTTCTTTCTCTAGTTTCTTTAGGTGTAAGGTTAGATTGTTTACTTGAGATTTTTCTTGTTTCTTTAGGTAGGCTTGTATAGCTATAAACTTCCCTCTTAGAACCGCTTTTGCTGCATCCCATAGGTTTTGGGTCGTCGTGTTTTCATTGTCATTTGTCTCTAGGTATTTTTTTATTTCCTGTTTGATTTCTTCAGTGATCTCTTGGTTATTTAGTAACGTATTGTTTAGCCTCCATGTGTTTGTCTTTTTTACGTTTTTTTCCCTGTAATTCATTTCTAATCTCATAGCGTTGTGGTCAGAAAAGATGCTTGATATGATTTCAATTTTCTTAAATTTACTGAGGCTTGATTTGTGACCCAAGATGTGATCTATCCTGGAGAATGTTCCGTGTGCACTTGAGAAGAACGTGTAATCTGCCGTTTTTGGATGGAATGTCCTATATATATCAATTAAATCTATCTGGTCTATTGTGTCATTTAAAGCTTCTATTTCCTTATTTATTTTCATTTTGGATGATCTGTCCATTGGCGTAAGTGAGGTGTTAAAGTCCCCCACTATTATTGTGTTACTGTCGATTTCCTCTTTTATAGCTGTTAGCAGTTGCCTTATGTATTGAGGTGCTCCTATGTTGGGTGCATATATATTTATAATTGTTATATCTTCTTCTTGGATTGATCCCTGGATCATTATGTAGTGTCCTTCCTTGTCTCTTGTAACATTCTTTATTTTAAAGTCTATTTTATCTGATATGAGTATAGCTACTCCAGCTTTCTTTTGATTTCCATTTGCATGGAATATCTTTTTCCATCCCCTCACTTTCAGTCTGTATGTGTCCCTAGGTCTGAAGTGGGTCTCTTGTAGACAGCATATATATGGGTCTTGTTTTTGTATCCATTCAGCCAGTCTATGTCTTTTGGTTGGGGCATTTAATCCATTCACGTTTAAGGTAATTATCGATATGTATGTTCCTATGACCATTTTCTTAATTGTTTTGGGTTTGTTTTTGTAGGTCCTTTTCTTCTCTTGTGTTTCCCACTTAGAGAAGTTCCTTTAGCATTTGTTGTAGAGCTGGTTTGGTGGTGCTGAATTCTCTTAGCTTTTGCTTGTCTGTAAAGCTTTTGATTTCTCCATCAAATCTAAATGAGATCCTTGCTGGGTAGAGTAATCTTGGTTGTAGGTTCTTCCCTTTCATCACTTTAAGTATATCATGCCACTCCCTTCTGGCTTGCAGAGTTTCTGCTGAGAAATCAGCTGTTAACCTTATGGGGGTTCCCTTGTATGTTATTTGTCGTTTTTCCCTTGCTGCTTTCAGTAATTTTTCTTTGTCTTTAATTTTTGCCACTTTGATTACTATGTGTCTCGGCGTGTTTCTCCTTGGGTTTATTCTGTATGGGACTCTCTGCGCTTCCTGGACTTGGGTGGCTATTTTCTTTCCCATGTTAGGGAAGTTTTCGACTATAATCTCTTCAAATATTTTCTCTGGTCCTTTCTCTCTCTCTTCTCCTTCTGGGACCCCTATAATGCGAATGTTGTTGCGTTTAATGTTGTCCCAGAGGTCTCTTAGGCTGTCTTCATTTCTTTTCATTCTTTTTTCTTTAGTCTGTTCCGCAGCAGTGAATTCCACCATTCTGTCTTCCAGGTCACTTATCCGTTCTTCTGCCTCAGTTATTCTGCTATTGATTCCTTCTAGTGTAGTTTTCATTTCAGTTATTGTATTGGTCATCTCTGTTTGTTTGTTCTTTAATTCTTCTAGGTCTTTGTTAATCATTTCTTGCATCTTCTCAATCTTTGCCTCCATTCTTATTCCGAGGTCCTGGATCATCTTCACTATCATTATTCTGAATTCTTTTTCTGGAAGGTTGCCTATCTCCACTTCATTTAGTTGTTTTTCTGGGGTTTTTTCTTGTTCCTTCATCTGGTACATAGCCCTCTGCCTTTTCATCTTCTCTGTCTTTCTGTAACTGTGGTTTTTGGTCCACAGGCTGCAGGATTGTAGTTTTTCTTACTTCTGTTGTCTGCCCTCTGGTGGTTGAGGCTAAGAGGGTTGATGGGAGGCTCTGGTGGTGGGTAGAGCTGACTGTTGCTGTGGCGGTCAGAGCTCAGTAAAACCTTAATCCACTTGACTGTTGATGGGTGGGGCTGGGTTCCCTCCCTGTTGGTTGTTTTGCCTGAGGCAACCCAACACTGGAGCCTACCCGTGCTCTTTGGTGGGATTAATGGCAGACTCTGGGAGGGCTCACACCAAGGAGAACTTCCCAGGACCTCTGCTGCCAGTGTCCTTATCCCCACGGTGAAACAGAGCCACCACTTGTCTCTGCAGGAGACCCCCCAACACCAGCAGGTACGTCTGGTTCAGTCTCCCCCAGGGTCACTGCTCCTTCCCCTGGGTCCCGATGCACACATTACTTTGTGTGTGCCCTCCAAGAGTGGGGTCTCTGTTTCCCCCAGTCCTGTCACAGTCCTGCAATCAATTCCCACTAGACTTCAAAGTCTGATTCTCTAGGAATTCCTCCTCCCGTTGCCGGACCCCCAGGTTGGGAAGCCTGACATGGGGCTCAGAACCTTCACTCCAGTGGGTGGACTTCTGTGGTATAAGTGTTCGCCAGTCTGTGAGTCACCCACCCAGCAGTTATGGGATTTGATTTTACTCTGATTGCGCCCCTCCTACCGTCTCACTGTGGCTTCTCCTCTGTCCTTGGACGTGGGGTATCCTCCTTGGTGAAGTCCAGGGTCTTCCTGTCAATGATTGTCCAGCAGCCAGTTGTGATTCTGGTGCTCTCGCAAGAGGGAGTGAGAGCACGTCCTCCTACTCCGCCATCTTGGTTAATCTCTCCTGTTCTATATTTTTTTAACGTAAGGAAATTTGATTTTCCTTAAAAATATAAAAGATTTCATCAGTGAATCCATTAGATCCAGAAACCTTTTTGATAGCTGGTACTATCATAACATTCTTGATTTCTTCCTAGCTCTAATCCAACTCTATAAGCTTTGATAGGTTTGTGTTAAGTCTATTTCATTAAGGTTTTTTTTTTTCTTGACTGGATTTACTAGGAATGTATATATTTTGTCTTGAATTTAACAATTCTATTTTCTAACTTAATTATTTCTGTTTTTCTCTTTGCCATGTTTCCTCTACTTGCAGTTTTTCATTATTTATATAAAATTTTTTGTTAAATAATGAATTCATTTGATTTACATTTATTTGTTTAAATAAAAAGATGAGACGTTATATTGATGGCAATCAACATGCTTAGATATATAATGTACTGATTTTCATTATTTTGTAGTCTATTACTCTTCTTCCTTAACCAACTCAAATTTTTTTAAGAGAATACATATTTTTTTCGTTCCCAAATGACCCACCCATAAAAATATGTTGTACTACAATTTAGAAAGATTTCACAATTTCAACAAGACTTTTTTCTTTAAAGGATTATTTCCAGTATTTAAAATTCACCAACCAAATGCTCTTACAGTAAATTAAAAAAAAAAAGATACACAACTATCCACTACCTAATATCAGTATATAATTAGATACAGAGAAAAATATTGGAGTGAATATTCTAAAATATTAACACTACTCATCTATGGCTTATGGGATTATAGACCTTTGACATTCCAAAATATATCAATCCCATCTATGTCAGATAAATTAGTCAAATCCTTAACATCGAACATTGCTACTGGAAACATGTTTTTTACATTTTTATTACTTGAAAATAAAAGGAATATGAGAATGATTATTTTAATTTTTTTCTTTTGAGAGCACTCTATTCAATAGGGGATAGTGGGTCAAATGAATGGGTTTTAAAGCAAGGGAATTCCAGTCATCTTGTGACTCTCACTACAGCAAAATCTCGGGTCCCCAACTCATCTCTTACCCCTTTTGACCAGGGTTTGAGCCTCATTCCATAGGCTCAAACCTTTCCTCATTCCTTTATTCCTCACTACTGATGAGAGACGTATCCCTGTGTTCTCCTGCCCATCCTTTGACCTCCACAGATCACTTACTTAACTCTAGCTCCTCAACTGCAATAATTTTGTAACCTTATGAAGACAACTATCCTGTCACATTTACACTTTTCATAATTCCTTTCTTACCTGTATTTCCCTCTTTACCACTCTGAGAGTTCATAATCATCCTTATAATCACTACCTGGCAAGCATCTCTTCTTTCTTACCCTTTTCCCCCACTATCCTATTTGCCTGGCAAAAGCTCAGTTCTGGTTGAACCTTCTGCTTGTCTTAATCCAAGCAGCAGCACACTGCCGAAGAAAGCACACACCTACACTGGTTTTCCTTTAGACTGATGACATTAAACCTCAAGGGCACTCAGCCCTGCCTGGAAATTCTACTCTATTTTCCGGGTAAGTTGATTGGCTAAAAAGATTACTTCATACTTTCTCTCCTCAGAACTACTGAACCCTCCTTCCTCATTTTTCAACTGATGACCTCATTTCCTACTTTAGTAAGTGAAGAACAGGAGATGGACCTTCCTTATCTTCCTAGCACAAGATCTACAACCCCATTACCTAACCCAGATTTTCATCTTGTGACTTAAAAAAAGCCTTACTACCTATCAAAGAGCTTCCCATCCCATTCCATTTTTTTCAATGATTTCTTTCCTGTATGTGATTCTCCCATTTTCCTTCATGCATTTTCCCTTTCTAATGAGTCATTCCTCTCTCCATGTAAACATGCTCTTATAATTTCCCCTCATAAAATAAAATTTTAAAAAATCTGTTGACCATTCTTTTCTTTCTGCTTATTTTGTTGCTATGATTCTGAGTGTTATATCTTTTTAACCCATATAAAAAGGGCCTCAAATCTCTAAGTATTTTTTGACAGATGTGAAGAGGGATAAAAAATAAACAACAGAATAAATACAAACAAATTTTGAGGGAGAAGTAAAGGTTGGAGATACAAACTTGGGATTTTTAAGTACACAGGCATATTTAAAGCCCTAGATCTAGATGAGAACCAAAACATTCCAACATTTCAAGCAGAAGTTAAAAACTCAAATGTGTATAGGTACAGGGAGGTAAAAGAAATGAGTAAACCTGCCTCATATTAGAGAGTAATGGGACCTGTGGCCAACTATGCACTGCATGCACACTTTAAAGTATTCTGTTTAAAAATTTTTAGAACACTGTGCCCCCCAATTTTTTTTTCCTGCAAACCACATTTGAGCCATTTGCAGGTCCACAGCTTGCAACCTCTGATTTTAAGGTTTAACAGGGGACGATAAAGCAGCAAAGGAAACTGAGAAAGAATAGTCAGAGGAGTAGAAAGAAAACCAGGAGAAGCCAAGAAAGGAAATAATTTTAAGAAGTTAAGCATTGGTTAAGAATATGAAATGATATTTATTTATTTATTTATTTTTTAAAGTGTTAGAAATTTTATTAAAGTTAACATTCCACAAGATCATACTCATACAAATCAAACTGCAAAAAATTCCAGGCATACAAACTATCATCTGTTAATGTGCCATCTTTCTTCTCCAAATGTCAAAAATGTTCTTAATGATACAAAGTCTCTAGAAAGTCAAATTCACTGTCCATTTGTGCTGGGTAAGAAACCTATATCTTCATTCATTTCATGAAATCCATGTTAAAAGAACCCTGTCTTGGTTGTATATTATCACAGCACTCTTGTATTAATCCATTTTTCTCAATTCCCCATAGTGGACTGCCATCTTGATTTCTCAGTGGTAGGGTCCATTTGAGACTCTTCAAGCTGACTGGGTGTAAATTCTTCCACCAACATCTATTTCATTGTACTGGCCCCTTAGATAATTCAGCCTCAGGATTCGTATTTTTGCTATATAAAACACAGACTATCGCAAAGATTTCCTTTATCCTCAAGGATAAAATTCCACGGTCTCAGTCTTCAAAATGGCATACCTCAAATAAGAGCTGTATTTGTTCAGAACCATCATCAACCAAATTTAATTTTAATCTTGTAAGTTACCTTCTCATCTGCAACACTGCAGCCGTTTTCAAAATCGGCGGAAAGGGGTTAAAAAGCTCCCCCGTCGGAGAACCAGGTCCGAGCGCCGCGGTCAGCACCTCCTGGTCGCCCGCACCCGAGTCCCGCGCCGGCCGCCCGCCCGAGCCTTCCGCCCGTACCGGGTCGAGCCGCCCGGGCCCCGGGGAGCCTCCGCGGCCGCTGCCGCAGCGGCGCTTTCCGCGTCGTGGGCCCGGCCGCCCCGGGCGCCTCTGCCGCGGGCTCCGACCCCGGCGCGCGGCCCGCCTCGCCCCAGCCGCGGCCGCTTCGCTCCCGCGGGCCTGCGGGCCGCCCGGGCGCGAGTCCCCGCCAGCCGGCGGGCCCCGCGGCCGCGGCGAAACCTGAAATGATATTTATTGCATCTAAGATGAGGACCGAAAAGTGCTTACTGTATTCAGCTACACAAATTTGTTGGTGACACTTGCTTTCACAGAAGTGAGGTTAGAACACAAGAAGATCAAGTAGAAGAATAAGTAGATCCTAGCCAGTAGATAAGGCATATATGTCAAAAAGGAAAAAGGAAAAAAAAATACAATGGATATGATTGTCTATACATTAAAAAGTCCTAAAGAATCTACAAAAGAACTATACTAGAACTAGTAAATGAGATTAGCAAGGTCATAGGCTACAAGGTCAATACAGAAAGTCAATTATATTCCTATAAATTTGTGCTGAACAGTAGGAATTGAAATTTTTTTAACATTTCAGTAAGTCTAATACAAACATGTATTAAGTTTGATACACTGAAGGCAACAAAACACTGATGAAGAAATTAACGATCTAAATAAAACTGTAAGAACTGTTGTGTCTGTGGGTTAGAGAACTCAATATTGTTAAGATGTCAATTACCTTCAAATTGATTTATAGACTCAAGGCAATTTCAATCAAAATTCCAGCAGACTTTTTAAATAGAAATTGACAAACTGACTCTAAAATTTACATGGAAATTCAAAGAATCTAGCGTAAACAAAACCATTTTTAAAAAGAAAAACAAAGTGGGAGAACTCACACTATCTGATTTCAGGACAGTACAGTAATTAAGAGCACAGTATTAACATGATGATTCAGATATAAATCAATGGAATAGAGAGTCCAGAAATAGACCCACACAAAGATGCCAAGGGAAAAGGGAGTATTTTCAGCAAATGGTGTTGAAATAACAATTAGATATTCGTATGTAAGAAAATGAAGCTGGACCCCTACTTCACACCATAATCAAAAACCAACTCAAAACAGATTTAGATATAAATGTGAAACTTAAAACTATAAAACTTCAAAAACTCGTTCTCAACTGGGCAAGATTTTGACACCCTCCTCTCCCCTCAACCATGATACATTTGACCATGTTTGGAGATATTTTTGACGTTTACCAACATGTGGCAGTATTACTGATATCTAGTGGGAAGAGGCCAAGGGTGCTGCTAAACATCTTACAATACACAGGACAGTCCTGTAAAATAAAGAATTATCTAGCCCAAATATCAAAAGCACCAAGGCTGAGAAACCCTGTTCTAGAAAAAAATATAGGAGAAAATCTTTGTGATCTAGGATTAGGTCAAAATTTACCAGGTTAGACATAAGAAGTAAAAACCATAAAAAAAAAAAATCAATAAACCAACTTCAACTTCATCAAAATTAAAACTTCTACTCTTCAAAAAACAAATAGGACAATTCAAAGAAAAACCATAGACTGGGAGAAAATATTTGCTAAACACATAAAGGACTTACATCTAGAATATATAAAGAACTCTCAAAACTCAACAAATGGAACAAATCACCCATAAAAAAATGGGGAAGAGATTTAAACCAACCCCTTCACTAAAGAAAAAACATGGATGGCAAATAAGCACACAAAAAGATGCACATTATCGTTAGGAAAATGCATATTAAAACCACAGTGAGACACCACAACATACCTAAAATGATTAAAAATTTTAAAACAAAAACAAAAAAACCCTGACAATACCAAGAGCTGGCAAGGATGCAAAACAACTAGAACACCTATACATTGTGGGGAATGCAAAATAGTACAGGCACTTCGGAAAACAGTTTGGCACTTTCTTATAATGTTAAATGTACAGTTACCGTATCAGCCAGCAATCCCATTCCTAGGTATTTACCCAAGAGAAATGAAACCAGCTGTCTACCTAAAAACCTGTACATAAGTGGAATACTACTTAGAAATAAATTTTAAAGAGCTACTGATTTATGCAACAACATGGATGAACCTTAAAAGCATGTGCCAAGTGAAAGAAGCCAGATTCAAAAATCTACACATGGGACTTCCCTGGTGGTGCAGTGGTTAAGAATCCGCCTGCCACTTCAGTGGGCACGGGTTTGAGCTCTGGTCCGGGAATATCCCACATGTCACAGAGCAACAAAGCCCATGCACCACAACTACCAAGCCTGTGCTCTAGAGCCCGTGAGCCACAACTACCGAGCCCGCGTGCCACAACTACTGAAACCCGCACGACTAGAGCCTGTGCTCTACAACAAGAGAAGCCACGACAAGCAGAAGCCCGAGCACCGCATAGAAGAGTAGCCCCCACTTGCCACAACTTGAGAAAGCCCGCGTGCAGCAACAAAGACCCAATGCAGCCAAAAATAAATTAATTAATTAATTTTTTAAAAATCTACACCCTGCAATTCTGAAAGGCAAAACTATAGAGACAGAAATGAGATTAGCGGTTGCCAGGGACTAAGCATGGGGGCGATGACTGACTACAAAGGGGCACAAGGAAACTTTTTGGGGGTGATGGCAATTAAATGTGTACTAGTTATATAACTGTATGTATTTGTCAAAGCTCATCAAACTGTTCACCTAAAAGAGTTAATTTTGCTGTATTTAAATTATACCTCAATAAACCTGACTTTTTAAAAAATGAGGATAAGATATCAGAAAATAGAGACCAAAAACTCTTGAAAATTTCACTTAACAGGGAGCAGAAATATTAAATGGGGCAGTAGCTGGAGGGAAGAAAGGATGAGACATTTGTACTCAAGTTGCTGGAGCTGATAAGGTTTAGACTGTGACCACGGGGTAAGTAGGGATAGGAGAAGGTTGGGAGGAGTGAAGGAAAAATATCTCTGCACATTAGATGAAAGATCCAAGAGTTTCAGACACTGGATGGGTAATGTAAGCTGAAGTGAAAGAAACTAAAAGAAGACAGTGTAGCAAGAGCTATAGTTTTCAATGAATAAAAAAAAGTTAACTTGGATAACAGCAACAAGGATGAATGAGCAGAATAACCAGAAGGAGAAAAGAGGGGAGAGAATTACAAAGTGGTATAATCCTCCAGTTCTTCTGAGGAACCCAGGCATAAAGGCAGAAATGAAGAGCTGCAGGATCTATCCATGGTTTATATTTTATAAAACAAGGACCGAAAAAAAGGAAGATATCCATTTTTGGACTGTGCTCTACCATAAACATGCCCTCAGAGAATATTAAACTATTTAGGAATATACCTCTGTATTCATTTCCTAAAGCTGCCATAATGAACTTACACAAAGCGGAGGGCTTAAAACAACAGAAATGTATTCTCTCACAGTTCTGGAGGCTAAAAGTCTGAAATCAAGGTGTTGGCAGGGCCCTGCTCCATCCAAAGCCTCTAGGGGAGGATCCTTCTTACCTCTTCCTCCTTCTCGCAGCCCCAGGCATTTCTTGGCTTATGGCAGCATAACTCCATCTCTGCCTCTGTCTTCACATGGCAGGCCTCTTCCTGTGTGTCCCTCTCTTACAAGGACACCAGTCATATTGGATTAAAGGCCCACCCTAAATCCAGTATGATCTCTTCTTAACTTAAATAGTTCTATCTGCCATCACTATATTTCCAAATAAGGTCACATTCTGAGGTATTGCAGATTGGGACTTCAACACATCATTTTGGGGGACACAATTCAACCCATAACAATCCCCCTTCCATTTAATGATCACAGAGTACCGTGCTTTTTCTGGTCAGGGTTTCTCTTAACCCTTTTCACTTGGCGACAGTAAATCTCCTTCCTCCATACCTTGCATTTAATGGATAATAAATGCAATTTAGGGGAAATTGAAGGTACTAGAAGAAATCTGATACCCAACCTTAAATATTTAATCATTATGAGTAAGGATGCATTTTTTTCTCCAACAAACATATATGAGGCTTTTTCCTGTCTGCTCATAATTTTTTTCCATTTCTTCTAAGTTTATTACTATGTTCTAGGTCAGTGGTTCCCAAAGTGTGGTCCAAAGATCCCTGGGGCTCACTGACACGCTTTCAGGGAAGTTAAGTGGGCCTTCCTTTTCTAACTACATACCTATGTAAGGTCAGATTTTCTTCACATAATTCAACCAAAACAATATATCCCAATGGACTAAATGCAGAAGCAGATCTGAGAATTCAGTTATGATGGTTAACTTTATGTGTCAACTTGGCTGTGCCATAGGGTGTCCAGATATTTGGTTAAACATCTGGGTGTGTCTGTGAGGGTGTGTCTGGGTGAGATTAACATCTATTCCACAGGCTTAGTAAAGGAGACTGCCCTTCTTAAGGTGGGCAGGCCTCATCCAACCCATTAAAGGCCTGAATAGAACAAAAGGCTGGGCAAAAGATAATTCGCTCTCTCTGCCTGATGGTCTTCAAGCTGGGACATCAGTTTTCTGCTTCGGACTTGGACCTGGAGTGGAACTTACACCATCAGGTCCCCTGGTCCTCGGACCTCTAGGCTTGGGCTAGAACACACACCATCAGTCAGCTCCTGGTTCTCGGGCCTTCAGGTTCAGACTGGAACTATACTATCAGCTCTCCTGGATCCCCAGGTTACAGATCTTGGGAATTCTCAGCCTCCATAATCACATGAACCAATTCCTTATTTTACATATATATATATATATATATATATATATATATATATATACCTATTTACGTATGTATATGTATGTTTCCTATTGGTTCTATTTTTCTGGAGAACCCTGCCTAATACACCAACTGTCTTCTAGTAAGCCTGACATTAAAGAGATATGCAAAACTATAAAACAATGCCACCCTTTCAACTAATTTTTTTTTTGTTTTGGAAAATAGCCATTTTTCATTTTTATGTAAATATGTAATGGGTTTGATATTTTTAAATAAATATTTTTAAAATGTTTTAATTTTTTTGTAAGCTAAATATTGATACAGATAACCCTTATAAACAAAAGCTCTTTAAAATACTTTTGAAGAATGTGAAGGAGTCCTGAGACCAAAAAAAAAAAGTAAACTGCTGTTCTACATAATTAAGGCTGCCAAAGATCTATTAGAAAAATGGAATATTAACATAATTCACCTCTTTCCATTCTTCATAGCTAAATTAGAATTTCTCATGCTGCTTACCAAAAGATAGTTTGCCAGTTACACAAGACATACCTGATCATCTCCAGAGCCCCACTGAGCTGTTTTTTCCAAAGAGACCACATTAGTATCAGGAATCTGTGTTCCACCATTGTTTTGATATAATGGCTGTTGCCATACATAACAGGTCAATGGAACAACCTGAAAATCAAAAGATTTAAATAGAATAATAACACAATCCTTATGACTAAACAATAATAAAGTCTAACATTTAGATTATGTTTCTCCGTTTATAAAGCCCTTTCACAAATATAGTAACATTTGGGCTTCACAACCACTGTCCAAATTATCTTCACTTAAAAATAAAGAAACAGGGATTTAAGGTTACCCAGTAAGGACTCAACATATTCCAACAAACCACAGCAGTTCTTTAACCTCCTATAGTTGTAGTAGTAAAAGAAGCAAGCAGAAACAAGCAAGTTATCTATTTTACAATTTTACTATTTGAGACACCCAAGAAATTAACTCTAATAATAGGAATTAAAATCATCTTATAGCATGGAAAGTGGGGACAAAGTTGGGTCATTTTGTGAAATCAGGAGTTGAAGCAGGGCTCTCTCATCTGTGAAAGAAGGCAATAAAAGCTGTGACTACTGCCCAAGGCTGAAGCAATGCACATGGAAAAGATCAGAGGTAATCAAACAAAAGTGACCTCAGTCAAGTCACCTGCTGGTTCAGGGACTGGTTATTGAGATTTTCCTCAATATTCCTGGAGAGTAAGAACCCAAAGCTTCCAATATAAACCTTCCTTATAAAGAAGGAGCCACAAGGGGCAAGTCAGAGACAACCAAAAAAACACCAGGTAGAGAAGGATGCACCAAAAGACAAAACAAAATAACACTCCTGCTAAAAATGAGATTACAAACTATACTTTCAAAAGACTTTAAAATGAGAATATCTCAGACCCTTAAAGAGACTTTTTAAAAAGACACAATGTCCATAAAAAAAGAAGAGGTTATTAAAAGTAAAACAGGCAGTTATGAGTCAAGAAAAGATGAATGGTAACACAACCACAAATGTGAAAGAGCCTCTGAAGGAAACTCAAGGTCATAAGATTTTTTTCCCCCAGAATTAAAAGTTACTACACTAACAAAACATTTTTACAGAGCGCTTACAACAATGTGCTTTTGATCATAGAAAGGCAAGCTTAACTTAAAATCTATTCAATTACTAAAGAGATTTCTTTTTTTTAAAACATCTTTATTGGAGTATAATTGCTTTAAAATGGTGTGTTAGTTTCTGCTTTATAACAAAGTGAATCAGCTATACATATACATATGTTCCCATATCTCTTCCCTCTTGTATCTCCCTCCCTCCCACCCTCCCTATCCCAACCCTCTAGGTGGTCACAAAGCACCGAGCTGATCTCTCTGTGCTATGCGGCTGCTGCCCACTAGTTATCTATTTTACGTTTGGTAGTGTATATATGTCCGTGCCACTCTCTCACTTTGTCACATCTTACCCTTCCCCCTCCCCATATCCTCAAGTCCATTCTCTAGTAGGTCTGTGTCTTTATTCCCGTCTTACCACTAGGTTTTTCATGACCTTTTTTTTTTTTTCCTTAGATTCCATATATATGTGTTAGCATACTGTATTTGTTTTTCTCTTTCTGACTTACTTCACTCTGTATGACACACTCTAACTCCATCCACCTCACTACAAATAACTCAAACTCTTAGAGGAAAACATAGGCAGAACACTCTATGACATAAATCACGGCAAGATCCTTTTTGACTCAGCTACTAGAGAAATGGAAATAAAAGCAAAAATAAACAAATGGGACCTAATGAAACTTAAAAGCTTTTGCACAGCAAAGGAAACCATAAACAAGACCAAAAGACAACCTCAGAATGGGAGAAAATATTTGCAAATGAAGCAACTGACAAAGGATTAATCTCCAAAATTTACAAGCAGCTCATGCAGCTCAATAACAAAAACAAACAAACAGCCCAATCCAAAATTGGGCAGAAGACCTAAATAGATATCTCTCCAAAGAAGATATACAGATTGCCAACAAACACATGAAAGAATGCTCAACATCATTAATCATTAGAGAAATGCAAATCAAAACTACAATGAGAAAAAACAAACAAACAAACAAAAAAGAAACTACAATGAGATATCATCTCACACCAGTCAGAATGGCCATGATCAAAAAATCTAGAAACAATAAATGCTGGAGAGGGTGTGGAGAAAAGGGAACACTCTTGCACTGTTGGTGGGAATGTAAATTGGTACAGCCACTATGGAGAACAGTATGGAGGTACTTAAAAAACTAAAAATAGAACTACCATATGACCCAGCAATCCCACTACTGGGCATATATCCTGAGAAAACCATAATTCAAAAAGAGTCATGTACCAAAATGTTCATTGCAGCTCTATTTCCAATAGCCAGGACATGGAAGCAACCTAAGTGTCCATCATCGGATGAATGGGTAAAGAAGATGTGGCACATATATACAATGGAATATTACTCAACCATATAAATAGATTTCTATGGTATCAACTCTTCCAAGAGGTTTTTCTCAAAAGGTAGAACACCATGGGGCACACCCACCTTGCTTCAATGGCATTTTTTAAGGGATAAAGAATAAAAAGCAAAGAAAGGAATTTTGCATATTCATTTTGGCAATTTGAAATCCCTAAATAAATAACAATACAGCCAACGTTTTGGCACAGTTGGTCTTATTTGAGCCCTCGAGGAAAGAATGTCAAAATGAATGTTCAAAATGGCTATTCACTGCAACTAAATAATGCTGGGTGTAGAGCACAAGGTGTTGCCTTTGAAAATAACCGATTGCCATTAGCTTACAAAAAGAGAGTTTGATTCATTAGGATATTTGTAGAACACTAATGATACAATATTAAGAAATCAGCACTTTGACAACTAACCCAACGTGTGAGAAAAAAGAACTCTGTCTCTCTCTCTCACTTTTATCAGCTAAAAAAAAAACCCCAAAAGTTAAAATTAAATATGAAAAATTCTTATTAAAAAATACATTTCCTAGAACTGACTTTTATTACCTCCTTGATGGTTTATAGACTTCATTAAGGAAATTAATTTCTAATAATTCCCATATGTTTGATCAGTTTTCCCACACTTGCCTCTGGATAGTGGTATAATCCAAATACTTGAAAGAGAATTCTTAAGATGAATGCTTCAAAACTAAGCAGGTGTCATCAGCAACTCTCTGATCTGAGATTAAATGTCTTTTGGTATAAATAAACAGTTTCAGATTCTTTCCCTGAGTCATTTTTTAATATTAAAAGTTAGCAGTCTGGGTCTTCCCTGGTGGCCCAGTGGCTAAGACTCTGTGCTCCCAATGCAAGGGGCCCAAGTTCGATCTCTGGTCGGGGATATAGATCCCGCATGCATGCCACAACTAAAGATCCCACGTGCCACAACGAAAATCCTGTGTGCCACAACTAAGACCCAGTGCAGCCAAAATAAATAAATAAATATTTTAAAAAAATTAGTGGTCTTTAGTGGTCTTCCAACTACATGTTGTCCATCAAAGAAACATTTTAGATGTAAGGATACATATCGATTCCAAGTAAAAGGATGAAAAAAGAGATTTCATGCAAATCGTAACCAAAAGAGCACAGGAGTGGCTATATTAATTTCAGACAAAATAGACTTTAAGTCAAAAACCGTTACAAGAGACAAAGAAGTACATCAGATAATGATAAAAGGGTCAATTCAGGGCTTCCCTGGTGGCACAGTGGTTAAGAATCTGCCTGCCAATGCAGGGGACACAGGTTCGAGCCCTGATCTGGGAAGATCCCACATGCTACGGAGCAACTAAGCCCATGAGCCACAACTACTGAGCCTGCGCTCTAGAGCCTATGAGCCACAACTACTGAAGCCCACATACCACAACTACTGAAGCCCACGTGCCTAGAGCCCGTGCTCTGTAACAATAGAAGCAACTGCAATGAGAAACCCGCAACTAGAGAAAACCCACACAAAGCAATGAAGACCCAATGCAGCCATAAATAAACAAATAAATAAATAAATTTTATTTTTTAAAAAAGGGGTCAATTCACCAAGAATATTTATAAGTATTTATGCACCAAACCTCAGAGCTCCTAAATTAATGAGGCAGATGTTGAAAGAATTGAAGGGAGAAATACACAGCAACATAATAATATTAAGAGGCTTCAACACCCACTTTCAATAATGAACAGAACAACCATACAGAAGAATAAAGAAATTCAGAAATTGAACAACACTATAGACCAATCAGATATAACAGATATATATACAGAACACTCCACCCAACAACAGCACAACACATTTTCTCAAGTACACATGCAACATTCTTCAGGATAGAACACATGTCTAGCCACAAAGCAAGTCTAAATAAATTCAAGAAGACTGAAACCATAATACACAGTATCTTTTCCAATCACAATGGAATGAAACTAGAAACAAATAGCACAAGAAAAACTGAAAATTTTACAATATGTGGAAATTAAACACTACACTCTTACAGAACCAATGGGTCAAACAAGAAGTCACAAAGGAAATTAGAAAATAACTGGACACAAATGAAAACGCAAAATGCCAAAAAACTTATGGACACAGCGAAAGAAGTACTAAGAAGGAAGTTTATAGCCATAAATGCATATATTAAAAAAGGTAAGATCTCAAGTAAACAATCTAACTTTTACCTCAAGGAACTAAAAGAAGAACTAAACCTAAAGCAGGCAGAACGCAGGAAATAATAAAGATTAGAGCACAGATAAATGAAATAGTCAGCAGGAAAAAAAAATCATGAAACTAAAAGTGTTTTTTTCAGAAGATCAACAAAATTGACAACCTCTTAGCCAGACTGACTAAGGAGCCAGACTGACTAAAAAGAAGACTCAAATAATAAAATCAGAAATGAAAGAGGGACTATTACAACCAATGCCACAGAAATAAGGATTATAAGAGAATAAATACTATGAACAACTGTATACCAACAAATTGGATAGCCAAGAAGACAAACATAAATTCTGAGAAAGACACAACCTACCAAGACTGAATCATGAAAAAATAGAAAATCTGAACAAACATATAACTAGCAAGGAGATTCAATCAGTAATCAAAAACCTGCCAACACAGAAAAGCCAAGGACCAGATGGCTTTGATCATCCTCAACAAAGTACTAGCACACAGAATTCATAACACATTAAAAGAAGTATGTATACACCATGATCAAGTGGGATTTAACCATGGAATGTAAGGATGATTCAACACATAAAAATCAACCAATATAATACTTCACATTAACAGAATGAAGGACAAAACCACACGATTATCTTGACTGATACAGAAAAAGCAGCTGACAATACTCAACACCCTTTCATGAAAAAGCACTCAACAAATCAGGAATGGAAAGAAACTAATCAATATAATAAAGGCCATTTATGAGGGCCCACAACTAACTCACACCACACTCAACAGTGTAAAACTGAAAGCTTTTCCTCTAAGACCAGGAACAAGGCAAGAATGCCCACTCTTGCCACTTCTATTCAACACATTATTGGAAGTCCCAGCTAGAGCAAAGAGACCCCAGGAAAAAACTCTCACATACATGGTCAAATGATTTTCAGCAAAGGTATCAAGACCATTCAATGGGAAAAGGATAGTCTTTTCAACAAATGTTGCTCGAAAAACTGGATATCCACATGTGAAAGAAGGAAGTTACACTCTCACCTAGCAACATATACAAAACTCAACTCTAAATGGACCAAAGATTTAAATGTTAAGACCTAAAACTATAAAACTCTTAGAAGAAAACTCAGAGCAAAAGTTGCACAACAGTAGATTTGGCAATGATTTCCTGGATATGATACCAAAGGCATAAGCAACAAAAGAAACAACAGACAAACTGGACTTCATGAAAATTTTAAAATTCTGTATATCAGAAGACACCATCAACAGAGTAAAAAGGAAACCTGCTGTATAGCACAGGGAACTCTACTCAATGCTCTGTGGTGACCTAACTGGGAAGGAAATCCAAAAAAGAGGGGATATATGTATACATATAGCTGATTCACTTCACCGTACAGCAGAAACTAACACAACATTGTAAAGCAACTACACCCCAATTAAAAAAACAGAAGTGTAAAGAGGCAACCCACAGAATGGGGGAAAATATTTGCAAATCACATATCTGATATGGGATTAATATCCGTAATATATAAAGAAACCAAACGCAAAAACAAAAACAGAACAAAACACCCAATTAGCCAATTATCAAATGGGCAAAGAACTTGCAGAGCCATTTCTCCAAACATATATGAATGGCCAATAAGCACATGAAAAGATGCTCAACATCACTAATCATTAGAAAAATGCAAATCAGAACTACAATGAGGGACTTCCCTGGTGGTCCAGTGGCTAAGACTGTGCTGCCAATGCAGGGGGCCTAGGTTCAATCCCTGCTGAGGGAACTAGATCCCACATGCCTCAACTAAGAGTTCACAAGCCACAAATAAAGGATCCTGCATGCCGCAACTAAGACCCAGTGTAGCCAAATAAATAAATAAATATTTTAAAAATAAATTAATAAAATAAAATAGATAACCAACAAGGACCTACTGTAGAAACAATTTAAAAAAAACTACAATGAGACATCACCTCACACTCATCAGGATGGCTGCTATCAAAAACAAAAAAAAAAAAAAAAAAGAGAGAGAAAATAAAAAATGGTGAAGATGTGGAGAAACTGAGACCCTTGTGTCCTGTTGGTGGGAATATACAATGGTGCAACCATTGTGGAAAACAAGAGGGAGTTACATTTCTCTTCCTCTTTCTATTTTTTTTTTTTCATTATAGGCATTGTTTCTAGGATAAGCCTTGATCTTGCATTCTTCCCCTCATGGATGTTACTTCCTGTCAACTTCCAGCAGCAGGAGTCTTCTTTTCAGTGCTTGATGCTTCACAAAATAGACTCTGCCCATTGGAAGCAAATACCAGAGAGCTAGGAGACAGAGCTGGTTGCAAACCTTTCCTTTTCCAGCCTTTGGATGCAATTCTTTTGCCCATAATTTGCTACCTCTAGTTCCTTGGGCCACACAGGTATCCTGTCATCCAGCTCTTTTTATATGTGAGACACATTCTGCATACTGTCCCTTTTTCTTTGCACAGAAGTATATACAGTGTGGCAGTTACTGTAATCTCCTCCCCCTTGCAAACAGCCACTCTAGAATCTTGGACCTCTAGGGTTCTCTGTCTTGCATGCTTGGGTGCAAGGCCAAGCAAAATGAAGGGGAGAATAATTAGAGAAAGAAGAGGACATTCGTGGAGAATTGGGAGCAGGTAAGGTGAAAGGGCGCAGGAGAAAAGAGATTCATGTAGATTTTTTGGTTTCTTTGGGAAACAAGTTGACACACTTGGGCCTCATTTTGTATTACCAGAACAGACAGTTATACATTTAGATATATTTAAGTAGCTAGATAGTGCAGCAACTGCCATGAATTCTGTACACTAAAGAGAACAGTCTTACATATATTTTTCATTTTGTTTTATGTCATATTACCTTATTTATAGCATTCACTGGTATGTTTGTAGAATACAGATGTTTTCAAATGCTCTGGTTTTGTCTACATGGTTATTTCCTTGTCCTATTTGTAAGGAATCCAACATTGTAAGACATATTGCATGTTTTTCTCTTGACGATTGTTTACCTTGAAGCGTCATGAACTAACTTGAGCTGTTGGATTTTGTGGAGAAACTTTCAAAAGGGTCTGTGAAAAAGGCATTGTGGTGAGTCGCATTATGCACCCAAGCGTAAGGAGCAGATATCTGCCACCAGCCCAACTTGGCCTGGATTGCCTCTGTTTTAGTTCCCCTGGTTAGTGCTTTTCTCCCTAACCACTCTTGTGACTGCAATAATGTGAGTAAGGGCTGAGTTGCTAATGATTTATATGTGAGGTAAGCTGGTTTGAGGGAGGAAATCTATGGACCTAGTCATTTTCCTTGGTGGTAAGCTTTCAGGGGTGCAAAGATTGATCTTCCTGGGGACTTTTCCGGTACCAGGAAGATATCGCCTAGATGGGACCTCCAAAGACACACATTTAATTTTTAGGCCTGTTTTTCCTATCATGAGATATGAGTTTTTTCACTGATGGGGATGATGCTCAGCTGAGAAGAAATTGTGAAAGGTGGTGTAGTATAGAGGTGTGGCTTAAGCTTTTAAGTTTTCTTCAAGGTTTTTCCCCTAAGCTTCCTACTTTAGACGGCCTACTTACATGATACTAGTATGTGATGTGAGGCTAACAACTTCCTAAATACCTGCAAGCCAGATCAGTGTCTCTTTTCTCTGTATTTCCATGGAAATCAAGGGACCCATAGCTACTGCAGGTTAGGGTGGGTGGTGTGAGATTGGGGGAAGTGTGGTAAGACAAATTTTGGCATCAGTAAAATGTTTACGTATTAAAATATTCAGTTCCAACATTCAATTCTATTTAGGCAAACCCTTAGTTAGGCTTTTCTTGGTTCCGAGCCTATGTAACTTATTTTCTCTACCTAGTTCCAGCCATTTAACTGTAGCTTGCAGGCTCAGTATCATCTTAACCTCTAGAAGTATCTTACATGTAGGAGGAAGAAACTAAAGAGCTCTATTTCAACACTTAGGAACATCAAGCCCTACCCTGACCTCAACCTTTATTCTTATAGTTAGGGTATTGTCTTGTCCCGTATACCCACTTCCTGCATTTTGAACCCATCAGGTTAACTGAGACATGTCTTGGTGTAACATACCCAGTTCCTCTACCCCTGAGGCTCTCCTTAATTCTTCCCATTGTCACATTTTGATTTAATTCAATACTGGAATCCCTGAAACCCTTGCATGGTACCTGAGGCCCTATCAGATACTGGTAGATTTTGTTAGTGTCAAATGCTTAGCTATCTGATTCTCCAAATATCCCTTGCTCCTATATTTTCCATCCCAGCATACTACATACCCATTAAGGCATTGTTTTAGCTCATGTTGGACCCACTCCCATCCAGAGGCCTACTCTTTGCTAGTTGCCATACTTTCTGGAAACCCTGTTATGGCCAGGTCTGGATTTTTTTGTGTTCCCACCCAAAGCCTGTATCTTTTAGCCAGCTGGAACTATAAGACCAACATAGATTTTCTAGTTTCTGGTAGATTTATGTCACCATTTGTACATTGTCATGTCTATAGATATCTGTATCATTTGTACTTTTTGACCATTCCATGCCTATTGGATATTTTTCATAAATTGCAAAAGAGTATTTTATGATTTAGCACCAAATTGAATGTGCCTAATTTAAGTTTGTAAACTATGTTGTGCTAACTTGTATCTTTTCTTTATCCAAATAGTGATTTACTAATATTGTCCCATTTTTAATTATGTGGAAGTTTTCAGAATTGTAAATAAATGCTTGTGGATTTAAACTTGGTTAGACTATGACTGTCCCAGATACATTAAAGCTAGTGATCTTTTTACTCATTCATTCATTCAAAAATTCTGACCTTCCTGACTCAGTTTACCCAGCTCAAATGGTTGTGAAGATTACTAACAGTGTATATGTATGTAAGCTACTTTCAGAAATTAGAAACTAAAAAGTAAAACTAACAAAAAACATTTGTTAGTATAAATAACAATGGAATTTAGTATGCTATTATACCCTCAGACCTACTGTAGGACATGCTGTTCTTTGCTGTCCACTTGTGGCAGGATTCATAGTTTTTCTAACAGATACAGATCCCTATGCCTGATACTGTGAGGAAATGTTATACTTGAGCTCCACTCTTATCTCTCTCAGGCATTTTTTGGTATTGTCTAAAATGTAAATACATACAGTCAAGCTCCAGCATGATACCAGGCACATAATAGAAACCCAATAAATGTGTCACTGTGAGTGGAGGATAAGTTGATAGAATATTTGTGAAGGTTGATTAGGCAGATTAGATTGATTGAAAATCTTTCAATATTTTAAGTTTGCATCTCTTTCATTCCAGAAATTCTATGTCTAGAAATTTATATATAGCTCTATACGTGTATAAAGAGGTTCACATTGCAGCCTATCTGTAACAGAGGACAAAAACAAAAAAAAAACAAAAAACCCCCAAATTGAAAACAACTAAAAGTGCATCAATATTGGACTGGTCATGTAAATTATGTAATGTTGTGCAGCTATTAAAGAGCATAGAATGGATGTACACAAAAATTGACTGGGAAAATCACTATCCAAGACAGATTGTAGACTATGTATATAGTATGCTGCTTTTCTATAAAATACGGGATATCCATTAGGTACAAATACTTCCATACAAGATACAGTAAGTGTGAATGTAAGCACTTGGGAAACATCTGAAAGAACCACACAAGAAACTGGGAGAGTGGGACAACTTTCCGTGTCCTGTGCTATTGGAATCCTGAAGGTTACACCCACGAACTAATGGACCTCTGCTAGCCGCCTTCGGCTAAGGAGGGAATTGCAGGCATGAGAGTCCTCTTTACTAATCAAGCGTCTGAGTCGGCCGGCGTGATGACGTCATGTGGACGGGCGGTGGCGCATGCGCAGTAGAAGGAGGTCCGCGAGCTGCGTGGGCTCGTGCCTAGGCGCCTGTGGTTCGGGGCCTTGTGCTGGCACCGGGGGCGCCGGGTTGGCGACTTTGGCACTCTTGGCGTTGGGTGGGCGGCAGGTTGGGGGTCACATGAGCCAGTGGCAGCATGGCCGCGGGCGCTGGGGTCAGGGTCGCGGCCTTTCCGGACGTTCGTCGGCCAAGAGGAAGGGCGGAAAGCACAACCCGGAAAGGTAATACACCTTGGCCCCTGGGCCTGGGCTTCGTCTCTTGTGCTGTCTCCTGTCCCTGTTGCTCCCGCGCGCTGGCCGGTCCGCGCTGTGCCAGGGGGTATTGGTCATCTCGCGGCTCAGTTCACAGTAGCTGAAAGGGACAGTGTGTGATGTTCTGATTTCTCCCCATCGTTTTCAAAGGGAAGCTCTGGCCATTGCTCCTCGGGTAGAATGCAGAGGGAGTGCTTTTTAAGATGCGACTGTCAGTGTTGGGGACACTCCTTAATTACCAAAATGGAATCCCCTTCAATTCCTCAAGCTGTGTTGTTTTGGCATAGAAAATGTGAGTAATAGGAACTGGAACTAAGTTTGAGTGAAAAAACGCACTGATCCCGCCGAATTTTCCATCGAAACAGTTGATTTGTGTTGTCTCTAGGAATTCTAAAGGGCGTACTGTTGCTTCCTAACCGGTGTCATTTGAGAGATCTACCTCTGTACGTTCAAATGATTAATTTTGAGACTTTGCTCATGGGTGCAGTAAACCCTTTAATTCCCTAAGACCTTCCTTTCCTCCATCCCATACCCTGTTAAGCCCGCTTCAGTTTATCTCCAGAATTTATTTGGAATCTGTCAGCTCTTCCCCAACATCCTAATCCTGAACTTGCCTGTCTGTTGCGACTAGGTCCTAACTAGTGTCCATATATCTTGTTTCCTTCCAATCCATTTTTCACACAAGACACCTTAAAAGCAAGTTGGAACATTGCTCATAAACATCGCTCACAAACATTGTTTTGAGAATAGAAAACACACTGTTGGCCTTTAAGACTCTGCGTGGTCTAGAATCCTCTCTGCTTCTCTAGCCCCATCTTGTGCCACTTTTGCCCTCACTTTCTATGCT
Source organism: Balaenoptera acutorostrata (assembly GCF_949987535.1). NCBI lineage: Eukaryota > Metazoa > Chordata > Mammalia > Artiodactyla > Balaenopteridae > Balaenoptera > Balaenoptera acutorostrata. The sequence continues at coordinate 26,541,094 of NC_080075.1, read as the reverse complement.
TCAGATACACTGAATTAACCTTAGTTCTAACTCATGTGACAGAAGTCAGTTCAGATATTATTTTTCACTGTGATTCCTAGCATTAAGGAATTTGATTATCAGGTTTTGTATGAGGACTAAAACTAAACTGGGAAGTGGAAGAATTGAGTTTAAACTATTTCAGTCGACACGCATGTATTAATGATACTTAAGTATTCAACACCGGGCTAGGTTTCATCAGGGATACAGAAGTTCTGGCCATCTCTGGTTTTGGATATCCCTTATTTGTTGAGACCTTTGCGTTGTCTGGTTGCCTTTTGTCTGTTTTCCAGATGGGAAAACAGGAACAAGGGAAGTATAGGTTATTACTAGGTGGGGTTGAATAAGTGGAGCAGCAAAATGCAAAGCAGAAAGAAGAGGGACGTACTCTAGAGGGATATGATTTCCATTTTCAAGGCGCCTTCGTCCTATGCAGGGAGACAGCCTAACATAAAATGTGCCTAACAAAAAAGATATTAATAGGTGGAAAGACTATCTCCCAGTTGGACAGCGGATGCCTGGGACTCGTTTCATTGCTTTCAAAGTTCCTTTAATACAGGTAAGCGAAAGTTAATACCGTATTCTTCCAGAAATCTGAATTCACCATATAGAGCCCTGGCTCTCAAACCCGCCGTACTCCATTTTCCCTTTATATAGCAAATACTTTTTAAATCTTCCTTTACTATCCAGAAGTGGAATTCATAGATAAATACAACCTACTTTTGTACTTAATTTAAAACAAAATAAAACACAAAACAATGTAATGCCCTAACTATAAATAAAGAATAAAGTAATTTGTAAGAAAGTAATATATATCTCAGTATGTAGATGTTTGGGGATGACTGTACTAGAAATAAAGAAATAGTCAGTTACTTGTACCATGAATGCAATAAACTATGGACTTTGATTGATAATAATGTGTCAGTGTTGGTTCATGAATTCTCACAAATGAAGCACACTGGTATGGCATGTTGATAGTGGGGAAGGCTGTGTGGGATGAAGGAGAGAGGGTATAAGTGGGAACTGTGTACTTTTTGCTCAGTTTTGCTGTGAATCTAAAACTGCTCTAAAACTAGTCTACTAATTTAAAATAAATAGTGTGCTGCTGGCAGTTGAATAACCAAACAGATCAATGGAACAGAGTATATAAATAAGCCAAATACATAAAAGAATATTTAGCAGTGAAAGCCATCCTTCATATATGTAGATATTCAAGAAGTATTTATTTATGTGTCTATTTACAGGCACTCTGCTTGGAGCTGGCAATACAGTGGTAGGCAAAATTGATGTGGTCCCTGCCTTCTGGGAGTTTACAGTCTGGTTAGGAGACCAACATGAAATAAACAAACATAGAAATAAATATATAGAAGTGAGCTTATTTTCTTCCGTCTAATCTCTCTGGAAGAAAGGATTGGAATATCGCTTGTAAATTCCAGAGGAGGAAACTTTACTTTGAATCTCATATGTTAGCATCACAGGGTTTGAATAAATGGATAATATCATAAAGGATTTTAAACACATGTTCTTTCTTATTTTATTCTCTCTGACAGAGTTTTGAAAAGAATCTTGCTCCAGAAGAATGTTTTTCCCCCTTGGATCTTTTTTAACAAAATCCAAGACCAGAATGAAGAACTTGGGCTGATTATTGACTTAACATATACTCGCCGCTCTTATAAGCCAGAGGTAAATGGAACCGGTAATTGAAAATGACCTTCTTTCTGATACTGTAATAATTCATAGTAATTCAGTAGTTATCATCTTATGCTAAGGTGAATCCTTGCCTTCTTTCATGGGTTCAAAAAGGGAAGCTAGTGGTTTCCTTAAATACACATTTCTAATTGCTGTTTCAAAATGAGATTAAAGATATGAATTGAACTATAGTATTTGGCAGTAGGTTCTAGATATGCTTAAGAAATTCTGTAAGCTTCCATGTTCTATATTTTTAAAATGAAGTAAACTTTTAGTAAGAATAGTAGTAGCCTAAAAGGAAAGAAAGGTATGACCATTATGTCTTGAGCACTTATTTTAAGCAGTTGCCTGAGCATGTTTAAGCATCACGGTAAAAGACAATTGTTCTCTAAGTTTTATGCCTTCTTTTTCTAATACCTTCTGATACAATACAGAAACCCATATATTCTCTTGGCCCATGTAGAATATACGAGTGCAAAAGAATTATCCTTCTTCTGACCTGTTCCATGGCCTTGGGAGACAGTAACACCAAATGTTTGTTAATATTTGTATAGCAGTTTGCCATTTAGAAAGTTCTTTCCTATCCATTGACTTAGTTAATCTTCACAACAGTCCTTTGCTGTTGAAGTGGAAGTAGTACTGATCTCTCCTACTGAGTGCTTACTCTGCACTTAGCTCAGAGGATAGACAACTACAATTACTAATTTTACAGACGATGAAACTGACTCTCGGAAAAGGAAGAATTGAAATTTCAACTCAGTTATTCCTCTTTTTTTTAAATTGTGGTGAAATATACATAAATAATATTTATTTTAACCATTTATAAATATGCCGTTCAGTGGCATTCAATACAGCCACAGTGTTGTATAACCATCACCACTGTGTATAACCAAAACTTTTTCATCATCCTCAACGAAAACTCTGTAACCATCAAACAGTAACAACCCCATTTTCCCTCCCACCAGCCCTTAGTAAACTCTATTCTATTTTCTGTCTCTATGAATTTGCCTATTCTAGGTACCTCGTGTGAGTGGAATCTACAATATTTGTCCTTCTATGTCTGGCTTATTTCAGTAAACAATGTTTTCAAGGTTCATCCATGTTATAGCATGTAACAAAATGCCATTCCTTCTTTGGCTTAATAAATCCCATTGTGTGTATATGCCATATTTTGTTATTCATCGGTTGATTGACACTTGGGTTGTTTCCACTTGTAGCTATTGTGAATCATGCTGCTATGATCATTGGTGTACAGATATTTGATCAAATCTCTGCTTTCAGTTCTTTTAGATGTGCAGTGTAGGTAGTAGCAGAGTTGTTGGATCATATGGTAGCTCTACGTTTAACCTTTGAGAAACTGCCAAACTGTTTTCTACAGTGTCGTCTTGTTTTTAAACAATTATCACAAATTTTAAACATATACAAAAGCATACAAAATACTGTGAGTGTTCCTTGTATACACATGAACTCATCCAGCTTTAATATTTACCAACTGATGGCTGTCATGTTTTATCTATACCCCCATGTGTTTCACCCTATTCCATATTATCTTGAAGCAGCTCTGAGACAACATTTAATTACACGTATACAATTTTGGTGTGTATATTTAAAATATAGGACTTTTATTCCTTAATATCATTTTTAAATATTAAGTACCCAGTGAGTGCTCAAATTTGCAGTTGATACATAATCTTATGGATGCAATACATGGACATTCCTATGAGGCTGCCTGGCAGTGTCGTGTTCCCTTTAGGTCTTGGCGCCTTTGGGACTCTTCATGCAAGGCACTGCAAGCACCCTATCGCTCTCAGGAAAACGCCAATTTCCTAACAGGGGCATTCCAGCACGTAAGACTGACAGCAGCCCTGTATTTCCGGCAGCTTTGAGGCTGAGGCTGTCCTTCTTTATTGCTGAGAAGTGCAACTATTCGCATAGATTCCGAATCCGAAACTTCAAAACTGCCCTAGTACGTTTAGTTTTAGGCGAGCAAAAAGAGACCGAAGGAGCACTCTGGCACTTTCCCGGTTTAATTTTGAACCAGGGAGTTGTGCAATGTGTGAATGGTCTATGGGACTTAAGACTTTCGGTAGGTTACGTGTCCTTGCACCTCCTCTAAGCGTAGTAGTCTTCAGGGGAAACTATACATTTTCAAGACTGCATGTAATGTCTAGTATCTGCGTGGCATAGAGAGAGGTCAGGTAAGTAAGTGTACTCAAAACGGACACTAAGAAAAGAGTGTTTTCATTGCAGCTCACGCTCTGCACTGAGAGCCACTGGCATTACACCTAAGACCTGCTAGAGCTGTGTTCTGGAGGTCCCTTGAATGCTTTGGCCATCTAGATATCTGGAGAAGAAAGCAGAGGGTTGCCTTTCACTCTGCTTTCAAAGAGGTGATCCTGAGGCCTTAGGGATGATAATGCTGTGCAGTCAGCCAAGAAGAGTGATCCTGTACACAGTGTTCTTTCCTGGGACACTGTTAGGATGCAGGTGCTGTAGGAAAAGCATACCAGAGATCCTGCACTACTTGCCCAAAAGTAAATGGAAAACCTCTGCACGCCTCAATTCGTGGATGGAATATCTGAACGATACATTGAAACTTGTGGAGAGGTCTAGCTTTCCCTTTGGCAATGTGGGCTCTGGGATGCCTACTGGAAGGCACAGGACACGCTCTGTTTCTAGAGGAACACTCTCTTTTCTCCACAAAGGCATTCTACCTGTGAAGAGAAGACAGGCAACAACACTGTTTCTCAGGAAACTTTGACGCTGCAAGTATCCTGCTCTCCAGTGGGGAAAATAGTGCTTTTCTCCCTAGGTCACCAATATCAAAGTTGCACACTGCATATTATGTGTAGTTTCTGACAAAGGCAAAGAGTCTCAAGCTGCACCCTGTCATTCCCTGTTAAAAGTTCGTACCAAAGCAGTTCTGCATGGGGCGAGTGGCGTGACGTACTTACTGCCTTGGGTTAGGCCTCGATGTCCATACACCTTATACAAGCTAGTTGGTGTTTCAAGAGAAAACTGTGCCTTTGTCAGGCTGCTTCAAAAGTCAACTATCTGCTTGGCATAGAGAGATGGCAAGTAGGGGTTCCCAATATACACCCTAAGGAGAGTGTTTCCTCATTGCAGCCCAGGTTCAGTGATGGGAGCCACTGGCCATACACCTAAAAGCCCTGCTGGACCTGCGTTCAGGTGGCCTTTAGAAAGCTCAGACATCTAGTTATCCAATGAAGAAAGCAGTGTGTCACCTTTCTCTCTGCATTAAGAGAGATGATCCGGAGGCCCAAGGTCCCTGCATGTTGTGAAGTCGCCCAGGAAGAGAGGTTTGGGACGCAGTGTTTTCCATGGGAGGTGCTGAGGATGCACGAGTCCTAGAAGTCCTGAAAAGCTCACTAGCGTGAAGGCACTACATGCACTACATTTTCATGGGAAATGCTGCACGCCTAATCTTGTGGATGCAATACATGGACCTCACTATGAGCCTGCCTGGCAGTGTCGTGTTCCCTTTAGGTATTGGCGCCACTGGGATGCCTCATGCAAGGAACTGCAATCACCCTATTGCTCTCAGGAAAACGCCCTTTTCCTAACAGGGGCATTCCAACATGTAAGACTGGCAGCAGCACTGTATTTCAGGCAGATTTGAGGCTGAAGCTATCCTTCTTTACAGCTGGGACGTGCTACTAGTCGCATACGTTCCCAATCCCAAAGTTTAAAACTGCCCAGGTACGTTTAGTTTCCAGTCAGTTAAAAAAGACAGAAGGAGCACTCTGGCAACTTTCCGGTTTAATTTTGAACCAGGGAGTTGTGCAACGTGTGAATGGTCTACGGGACTTAAGACGTTAGGTAGGTTAGGTGTCCTCGCACCTTCTCTAAGTGTAGTAGTGTTTAGGGGAAACTATACATTTTGAAGAATGCATGTTATGTCTAGTTTCTGCGTGGCATAGAGAGAGGTCAGGTAAATATGTGTACCCAGAACGGACACTAAGAAAAGTGTTTTCATTGCAGCTCACACTCTGCACTGAGAGCCACTGGCATTACACCTAAGACCTGCTGGAGATGTGCTCCAGAGGTCTCTTGAATGCTTTGGCCATCTAGCTACCTGGAGAAGAAAGCAGAGGGTTGCCTTTCACCCTGCTGTCAAAGAGGTGATCCGAAGGCCTTAGGGAGTGTAATGCTGCACAGTCAGCCAAGAAGAGTGATCCTGTATGCAGTGTTCTTCCCTGGGACATGGTGAGGATGCAGGTGCCTTAGGAAAAGCATACTAGAGTTCCTGAACTCCTTGCCCAAAAGTAAATGGAAAACATATGCACAGCTCAATTCAGTGATGGAATATCTGAATGATACTTTGAACCTTGTGGAGAGATCTAGCTTTCCCTTTGGCAATGAGGACTTTGGGATGCCTCCTGCAAGGCACAGAACACATTCTGTTTGTTTAGGAACTCTCTCTTTTCTCCACAAATGAATTGTAGAAGTGAAGACAACACAGGCAGCAACACTATTCCTCAGGAAACTATGAGACTGCAAGTATCCTGCTCTCCAGTGGGGAAAATAGTGCTTTTCCCACTACGTCACCAATATCAAAGTTGCACACTGAATATTACGTGTAGTTTCTGACAAAGTCAAAGAGTCTGAAGCAGCACCCTGTCCTTCCAAGTTAAAATTTCGTACCAAGGCAGCTCTGCATAGGGCGAGTAGCGTGACGTACTTACGGCCGTGGGATAGGCCTCGATGTCCGTACACCTTATAAAAGGCTAGTTGGTGTTTCAGGGGAAAACTGTGCCTTTGTCAGGCTGCTTCGAAAGTCAACTGTCTGCTTGGCATAGAGAGACGACAAGTAAGGGTTCCCAATATACACCCAAAGGAGAGTGTTTCTTCATTGCAGCCCAGGTTCAGTGATGGGAGCCACTGGCCATACACCTAAAAGCCCTGCTGGACCTGTGTTCATGTGGCCTTTAGAAAGCTTGGCCATCTAGCTATCCAACGAAGAAAGCAGTGTGTCACCTTTCTCTCTGCATTAAGAGAGATGATCCGGAGGCCCAAAGTCCCTGCATGTTGTGAAGTCGCCCAGGAAGAGAGGTTCGGGGCGCAGTGTTTTCCATGGGAGGTGCTGAGGATGCACGAGTCCTAGAAGTCCTGAAAAGCTCACTAGCGTGAAGGCACTACATGCACTACATTTTCATGGGAAGTGCTGCATGCCTAATCTTGTGGATGCAATACATAGACCTCGCTATGAGCCTGCCTGGCAGTGTCGTGTTCCCTTTAGGTATTGGCGCCTTTGGGATGCCTCATGCAAGGAACTGCAATCACCCTATTGCTCTCAGGAAAACGCCCTTTTCCTAACAGGGGCATTCCAACACGTAAGACTGGCAGCAGCACTGTATTTCAGGCAGCTTTGAGGCTGCAGCGATCCTTCTTTACAGCTGGTAAGTGCTACTAGTCGCATACGTTCCCAATCCCAAATTTCAAAACTGCCCATGTACATTTAGTTTCCAGTGAGCAAAAGGAGACCGCAGGAGCACTCTGGCACCTTCCTGGATTAATTTTGAACCAGGGAGTTGTGCAACGTGTGAATGGTCTACGGGACTTAAGACGTTAGGTAGGTTATGTGTCCTCGCACCTTCTCTAACCCTAGTAGGTTTCAGGGGAAACTATACACTTTCAAGACTCCATGTAATGTCTAGTTTCTGCGTGGTGTAGAGAGAGGTCAGGTAAGTAAGTGTACCCAGAACGGACTCTAAGAAAAGAGTGTTTTCATTGCAACTCACGCTCTGTACTGAGAGCCACTGGCATTACACCTAAGACCTGCTAGAACTGTGTTCCAGAGGTCCCTTGAATGCTTTGGCAATCTAGATATCTGGAGAAGAAAGCAGAGGCTTGCCTTTCACTCTGCTTTCAAAGAGGTGATCCCGAGGCCTTAGGGATGATAATGCTGTGCAGTCAGCCAAGAAGAGTGATCCTGTACGCAGTGTTCTTTCCTGGCTCACAGTGAGGACACAGGTGCTGTAGGAAAAGCATACCAGAGTTCCTGCACTACTTGCCCAAAAGTAAATGGAAAACCTCTGCACGCCTCAGTTCGTAGATGTAATATCTGAATGATACTTTGAAATTTGTGGAGAGGTCTAGCTTTCCCTTTGGCAATGAGGGCTCTGGGATGCCTCCTGGAAGGCACAGTATGTGCTCTGTTTCTAGAGGAACTCTCTCTTTTCTCCACAACGGCATTCTAGAAGTGAAGACAACACAGGCAGCAACACTATTCCTCAGGAAACTTTGACGCTGCAAGTATCCTGCTCTCCAGTGGGGATGATAGTGCTTTTTTCACTAGGTCACCAATATCAAAGTTGCACACTGCATATTATGTGTAGTTTCTGACAAAGGCAAAGAGTCTCAAGCAGCACCCTGTCCTTCCCAGTTAAAATTTCGTACCAAGGCAGTTCTGCATGGGGCTAGTAGCGTGACGTATTTTCTGCCTTGTGATAAACCTAGACGTCCTTGCCCCTTACAAAGGCTAGTGGGTGTTTCAGAGGAAAACTCTCCATTTGTCAGACTGCATTGAAAGTCGACTGTCTGCTTGGCATACAGAGATGGAAGGTAAGGTTCCCAGTATGAACACTATGCAGAGTGTTCTTTCATTGAAGTCCTGGTTCAGCACTGGGAGCCACTGTCCTTACACGTAAAAGACCTGCTAGAGCTGTGTATGGGTTGACTTTGGAAAGCTCGGCCATCTATCCATGCAATGAAGAAAGCAGTGCGTCGCCTTTCACTCCTCATTCAGAGAGACGATCCGGAGAGGTCCTAGGTCCCTGAATGTTATTAGGTAGCCCAAGAAGAGAGATTCAGGATGCAGTGTTCTTCCATGGGAAATGGTGAGGACGTGGAAGTCCTAGGATTCCTGAAAAGCACACTAGCTTGAAGGCGCTACTTAGACTACGTTTTCATGGAAAATGCTCCATGCCTAATCTTGTGGATGCAATGCATGGACCTTACTATGTGCTTGGCTGGCAATGTCGTTTTCCCTTTAGGTATTGGCACCTTTGGGCTGCCTCATGCAAGGAACTGGAACCACCCTATTGCTCACAGGAAAACGCCCCTTTTCTAAGAGGTGCATTCCAGGACAAAAGACTGGCAGCAGCACTATATTTCAGACAGCTTTGAGGCTGTAGTGATCCTTCTTTACAGCTGGGAAGTGCTACTATTCGCATACATTGCCAATCCCAAAGTTCAGCACTGCCCAAGTACGTGTAGTTTCTAACGAGCGTAAAGAGACCCAAGGAGCACTCTGGCAACTTCCCGGATTAATTTTGAACCAGGGAGTTGTGCAAAGTGTGAATGGTTTATGGGACTTAAGGCTTTAGGTAGGTTACGTGTCCTCGCACCTTCTCTAAGCATATTTTCAAGACAGCATGTAATGTCGAGTTTCTGCGTGGTGTAGAGAGAGGTCAGGTAAGTAATTGTACTCAGAATGGACACTAAGAAAAGACGGTTTTCATTGCAGCTCACGCTCTGCACTGAGCTGGCATTACACCTAACACTCGCTACAGCTGTGTTCAGGAGGTCTCTTGAATTCTTTGGACATCTATCTACCTGGAGAAGAAAGCAGAGGGTTGCCTTTCACTCTGCTTTCAAAGAGGTGATCCGGAGGCCCTAGGTAGTGTCCTGCTGCGCAGTCAGCCAAGAACAGTGATCCTGTACGCAGTGTTCTCCCGTGGGAACTGGTGAGGATGCAGGGCCTGTAGGAAAAGCATACTAGCGTTCCTGAACTACTTGCCCAAAAGTAAATGGAAAACCTCTGCACGTCTCAATTCGTGAATGGAATATCTGAACGATACTTTGAAACTTGTGGAGAGGTTTAGGTTTCCCTTTGGCAATTAGCCCTCTGGGATGCCTCCTGCAAGGCACAGGACACACTCTATTTCTCTAGGAACTCTCTCTTTTCTCCTACATAGGCATTCCAGCTGTGAAGAGAAGACAGGGAACGACACTGTTTCTCAGGTAACTATGACGCTGCAAGTATCCTGCTCCCCTGTAGGGAAAATAGTGCTTTTCTCACTAGGTCATCAATATCCAAGTCGCACACTGCATATTACGTGTAGTTTCTGACAAAGGCAGAGTCTCAAGCAGCACCCTGTCCTTCCCTGTTAAAACTTGGTACCAAGGTCCTGCATGGGGCGAGTGGCGTGACAACTTACTGCCCTACGTTACGCCTCAACGTTCGTACACCTTATAAAAGGCTAGTCGGTGTTTCAGGGGAAAACTGTGCCTTTGTCAGGCTGCTTCGAATGTCAACTGTCTGCTTGGCATAGAGAGATGGCAAGTAAGTGTTCCCAACATGAACCCTAAGGAGAGTGTTTCTTCATTGCAGCCCTGGTTCATTGCTGGGCCCCTCTGGCCCCTCATTAGGCCGTACACCTAAAAGACCTGCTGGGCCTGTGTTCGGGAAGATCTTAGAAGGCTCGGACATCTAGCTACCTGATGAAGAAAACAGCGTGTCGCCTTTCACTCCACATTAAGAGAGATGATCCAGAGGCCCAGGATCCCTGAATGTTGTTAAGGCCCAGGAAGAGACATTCGGGTCGCAGTGTTCTACCATGTGAAGTGCTGAGGATGTGAGTGTCCTAAGATTCCTGAAATGCCCACTAACGTATAGACACTACATGGACTACTTTTTCATGGGAAATGCTGCATGCCTTACCTTGTGAATGCAATACCTGGATCTTGCTATGAGCCTGGCTGGCAGTCTCGTTTTCCCTTTAGGTACTGGCGCCTTTGGGATGCCACACGCAAGGAACTGGAAGCACCCTATTGCTTTCAGCAAAACGCCCTTTTCTTAGGAGGGGCATTCCAGGAAGCAACAGAAAACTGGCAGCAGCACTGTATTTTAGGCAGCTTTGTGGCTGCAATGATTTCTTTCCCGGTGGGAAGTACTACTTTTCTCATAAGGTCCCAATCCCAACGGGGAACTCTGCCCAAGTACTTGTAGTTTCCAATGAGCAAGGAGAGACTGAAGGAGCTCTCTGGCACCTGCCTGGAATAAGTTTGTAACCAGGGAATTCTGTATTGTGTGAATGGCCTACGTGCCAATGTGCTAGGTAAGTCTACGTGTCCTCGCACCTTCCCAAACCCTAGGATTGTTCAGGGAGAAACTGTTCATTTTCAACGTGGCATCTCATGTCAAGTTTCTCATTGGCATAGGGAGTAGTCAATTATGTAAGTGTATCCAGAATGAACACTAAGCAAATAGTGTTTTCATTGCAGCTCATTCTCAGCACCTAGAGCATCAGTCATTACACCTAAGACCTGGTGGAACTGTGTTCGGGAGGTCTCTTGGAAGCTTTTGCCATCTAGCTATCTGGAGAAGAAAGGAATGGGTTGCCTTTCACTCTGCTTTCAAAGAGATGATCCGGAGTGCCTAGGAAGTGGGATGCCACTCAGTAGGCCAAGAAGACTCATCCACTACGCAGTATTCTTCCATGGGAATTGGTGAAGACGCAGGAGTCTTTAGGAAATGCATACCGGCATTAATGCACTACTTTTCTTAAGGGTTCATGGAAAACCTCTGCACGCATCAATTCGTGGATGGAATACCTGATCATTACTTTGTTACCTTGATGACAGGTCTAGTTTTCCCTTTGTGTACAGAGGGCTCTGGGATGCCTCCTGCAAGGCAAGGAAACAATCTGTTTCTCTAAGAACTCTCCCTTTTCCTCACATAGGCATTCTAGCTGTGAAGAGAAGACAGGCAACAACACTGTTTCTCAGGCAACTTTGAAGCCTCAAGTATCCTGCTGTTCAGTGGGGGAAAATAGTGCTTTTCTCATTAGGTCACCAGTATCAAACTTGAACACAACGTATTATGTGTAGTTTCTGACAAAGGCGAAGAGAATCCAGCAACACCTTCTCCGTCCCTGATAAAAGTTTTGTACCAAGACAGTTCTGCATGGGGAAGTGCCATGATGGGCTTACAACCCTAAGTTATGCCTAGACGTCCTTGCACCCTACAAAAGGCAAGTTTGTGTTTCAGGTGAAAACTCCCTTTGCCCAGTTGCACCGAAAGTTGACTTTCTGCTTGGCCTAGAGAGATGGCAGGTAAGGGTTTCCAAAGTGAACCCTAAGTAGAGTGTTTTTTCATTGCAGTGCTGGTTCAGTGCTGGGAGCCACAGGCCTTACAACTAATAGACCTGCTACAGCTGTGTTCAGGAGGACTTTGGAAAGCTCGGCCATCTAACTATGCAACGAAGAAAGCAGTGCTTAACCTTTCACCTCATTCAGAGGGATGATCTGGAGTCCCTAGGTCCCTGAATGCTGTTAGATCGCCCAAGAAGGGACATTAGGGGTTTAGTGTTCTTCTATGGGACGTGCTGAGGATGTGGGAATCCTAGGAATCCTGAAAAGCACACTAGCATGAAGGCAGTATTTGGACTACCTTTTCATGGAAAATGCTGCATGCCTAACCTTGTGAATTCAATGCCTAGACCTTACTTTGAGACTGGTGGGCAGTGTCATTATCCCTTTAGGTAAAGGGGGCTCCTTGATGCCTCAGGTAAGGAAGTGTAAACACCCTGTTTCTCTCAAGAAAACTCCCCTTCCTAAAAGGGGCGTTCCAACACGCAACAGAAGACTGGCAACAGCACTGTATTTCAGGCAGCTTTGAGGCTGCAACAATCCTTCTTTCCAGCTGGGAAGTACTACTTTTCTCATAAGTTCCAAATCTCAAATTTGAACACTGCCCAAATACGTGTAGTTTCCAAAGAGGCAAAAGAGACCGAAGGAGCATTCTGGAGCCTTCCTGGAATAATTTTGTACCCAGAGAGTTCTGCATTGTGTGAATGGCCTATGCGACTTAATGCGCTAGGTAGCTCTCCGTGTCCTGGCGCCTTTCCAAAGCCTTGAAGTGTTCGGGGGAAACTGTAAATTTTCAAGCCTTCAGGTAAGATCGAGTTTCTGCATGACATAGAGAGAGGTCAGGTAAGTAAGTGTACCCAGAATGGACACTAAGCAAAGAGTGTTTTCATTGCAGCTCACACTCTGCACTGAGAGCCACAGGCATTACACCTAAGACCGGCTAGAGCTGTGTTTGAGAGGTCTCTTGAATGCTTTGGACATCGAGTTATCCAGAGAAGAGAGCAGTGAGTTGCCTTTCACTCTGCTTTCAAAGAGGTGATCCGGATGACCTAGGTAGCATAATGCTGCACAGTCAGCCAAGAAGAGTGATCCTGTATGCAGTGTTCTTCCGTGGGACATGGTGAGGACGCAGGTGTTGTAGGAAAAGCATACTAGCGTTCATGCACTACTTGCCCAAGAGTACATGGAAAACCTCTGCATGCATCAATTCGTGGATGGAATACCTGAACGTTACTTTGTTACCTTGTGGACAGGCCTAGATTTTCCTATGTGTAAAGAGGGCTCTGTGATGCCTCCTGCAAGGCACAGGAAACACTCTGTTTCTCTAGGAAGTCTCCCTCTTCCTCACATAGGCATTCTAGCTGTGAAGAGAGGACAGGCAACAACACTGTTTGTCAGGCAACTTTGAGGTCACAAGTATCCTGCTTTCTAGTGAGGAAAATAGTGCTTTTCTCATTAGGTCACCAATATCAAACTTGAACACAGCATATTATATGTAGTTTCTGAAAAAGGCAAAGAGACTCCAGCAGCACCCTGGCCGTCCCTGATAAAACTTTTGTACCAAGGCAGTTATGTCTGGGGTGAGTGGCATGCTGGACTTACTGCCCTAGGGTAGGCCTAGACGTCCTTGCATCCTACAAAAGGCTAGTTGGTGTTTCAGGGGAAAAGCCTCCTTTTGTCACGATGCATCAAAAGTCGACTCTCTGCTTGGCATAGAGAGAGATGGCAGGTAAGGTTTCCCAATATGAACCCTTAGTACAGTGTTTTTTCATTGCAGGCCTGGTTCAGCACTGGGAGCCACTGGCCTAACACCTAAAAGACCTAGAACTGTGTTCAGGAGGAATTTGGAAAGCTTGGTCATCTAGCTATGCAACAAAGTAAGCAGTGCGTCACCTTTCACTCCTCATTAAGAGAGATGATCTGGAGGCCCTAGGTCCCTGAATATTGTTAGGTCACCCAAGAAGAGACATTCGGGATGCAGTGTTCTTCCATGGGAAGTGCTGAGGACCTGGGAATCCTAGCAGTCCTGAAATGCCCCCTAGCGTGAAGGCACTACATGGACCAGATTTTCATGGAAAATTCTACATGCCTAAATTTGTGAATGCAATACCTGGACCTTACTATGAGCCTGGCAGGCAGTCTCGTTTTCCCTTTAGGTAATGGCGGCTCTGGGATGCCTCATGCAAGGAAGTAGCAGCACCCTATTTCTCTCAGGAAAACTCCCCATTCCTCCAAGTGGTATTCCAGCACACAAGAGAAGACCGGCAACAGCACTGTATTTCAGGTAGCTTTGAGGCTGCAACGATCCTTCTTTTCAGCTGGGAAGTACTACTTTTCTTATAATTCCCAGTCTCAAATTGAACACTGCCCAATTACATGTAGTTTCCAATGAATGAAAGGAGACATAAGGAGCAGTCTGTCACCTTCCTGGAATTATTTTGTACCCAGAGAGTCCTGCATTGTGTGAATGGTCTACCCTACTTAATGCACTAAGTAGGTCTACGTGTCATGGCACCTTCCCAAATCCTGGTAGTGTTCAGAGGGAAAATGTACATTTTAAAGGCTGCATCTAATGTCGAGTTTCTGCTTGGCTTATAGGGAATCAGGTAAGTGTACCCAGAATGAACACTAAGAAAAGAGTGTTTTCATTGCAGCTCAGGCCCAACACAGGGCCACTGTCAATACACCTACGACCTGCTAGAACTGTGTTCAGGAGGACTCTTGAAAACTTTGGCCATCTAACTATCCAGTGGGTTGCCTTTCACTCTGCTTTCAAAGAGATGATCTGGAGGCCCTATGTAGCGCAATGCTGCTCAGTCGACCAAGAAGAGTCATTCGGTACTCCGTGTTCTTCCATGGGATATGATGAGGATGCAGGAATCCTAGGAAAAGCATACTAGCGTTAATGCACTACTTTGCCTAAGGGTTCATGGAAAACCTCTGCACGTGTCAATTCGTAGATGGAATACTTGAATGTCCATTTGAGCCTTGTGGGCAGTGTAATTTTCCCTTTGTGTAAAGAGGGCTTTGGGATGCCTCCTGCTACGTATAGGAAACACTATTTCTCTAGGAAACCTCCCCTTTCCTCACATAGGCGTTCTATCTTTGAAGAAAAGACAGGCAACAACACTTTCTCAGGCCACTTTGAGGCCACATGTATCCTGCTTTCCAGTTGGTAAAATAATGCTTTTCTCATGTCACCCATATCTAACTTGAACACAGCTCATTATGTGTAGTTTCTGACAAAGGCAAAGAGACTCAAGCCGCACCCTGGTCCTTCCCTGATAAAACTTTCATAGAAAGGCAATTCTGCATGGGGTGATGGGTGTGACGGACTTACTGGCCTAGGTTAGGCCTAGACGTCCTTGCAGCTTACAAAAGGCTAGTTGGTGTTTCAGGGGAAAACTGTCCCTTTGTTAGGCTGCATCTAAAGTCGACTCTCTGTTTGGCATAGAGAGACGGCAGGTAAGTGTTCACAGTATGAACCCTAAGCAGAGTGTTTTTCATTGCAGCCCTGGTGCAGGACTGGGAGCCACTGGCCTTACACCTAAAAGACCTGCTAGAACTGTGTTCGGGAGGACTTTGGAAAGTGCAGCCATCTAGCTATGCAATGAAGAAAGCAGTGCGTCACCTTTCACTCCTCATTCAGAGAGATGAACCAGAGGTCCTAGGTCACTGAATGTTGTTAGATCACCCAAGAAGAGATATTCGGGACGCAGTGTTCTTCCATGGGAAGTGGTGAGGACGTGGGAGTCCTAGGATTCCTGAAAAGCACACTAGCGTGAAGGCACTACTTTGACTAAGTTTTCATGGAAAATGCTGTATGCCTAACCTTGTGGAAGCAATACCTGGACCTTATTTTAGCCTGGAGGGCAGTGTCGTTCTCCCTTTAAGGGTTCTCTGGGGTGCTTCATGCAAGGAAGTGTAAACACCCTATTTCTCTCAGGAAAACTCACCTTTCCTACAAGAGGCATTCCAGCACGCAAGAGAAGAGTGACAACAACACTGTATTTAAGGCAGCTGTGAGGCTGCAACAATCCTTCTTTCCAGTTGGGAAGTATGTCTTTTCTCATAAGGTCCTAATTGAAAGTTGAGCACTGCCCAAGTACGTGTAGTTTTCAACGAATGAAAAGAGACCCAAGGAGCACTCTGGCACATTCCCAGAATAATTTTGTACCCAGGGAGTTCTGCATTGTGTGAATGGCCTATGCAACATAATGCACTACATAGGTCTACGTGTCCTTGCACCTTCCTAAAGCCTAGTAGTGTTCAGGGGAAAACTACATTTTCGAGGCTGCATCTAATGTGAGTTTCTCCTTGGCATAGAGGGACGTGCAGCAGGTGGTTAATGGTTGGAGATATCTACGAATTATCTGGATCCACGGAGGTCCATACAACTCTGCTCTGCTCTGTGTTCCATAGTAAAAGTGATCTTAATGTCTTTCAGAGTGTTGGGACAGGCTTGTTCACACTGAGCGGACTTTTGTGCTCTTCCGTGTTTTAGTGTACTCGGGAATACCTAGAGAGACCCAGAAAGTAGGCGTTCCCTGGATCAGGTGAACTGAAAAATGTTCCACCTTATTGGCTCTAATACTTAGTGTCTTAAGGAAAGTTCCTGTCTCCCAAGGGTTTCTGTGGCTGAACTTGTAATCGTGCTCCACACAGCACTATTCGACAAGAGAATGGTAGCAAAGGCCTTTTGCTTGTTGCCGAGTGAAGAGTTTCTAGGACTATGAAAGAATCCTCAGAAACTACCCTAGTGATGAAACACTCACAGTGCCATCCCGGTCTTCTCGGGAATGAGGACTACACTTGATGCAATGACTGTAGCGACTGTTGTGCTAAACTACTATTGATGGGCTGTTCGTAAGTGCTCCTGTCAATGTGATGCCAGGTCCACTTGCTAAAGACAAGGGGGAATCACAGACTCTTAGATGGTAATTTGGATCTTTGGAGGCCTATATGAGAAGGACAAGAGGCTTGATCCCTAGGGCGAGGATATGAACAGCATAGTGTGTTTTTCAAAGGGGAAAGACATTTCTGAGAACGGTTATTGACTTATTCCAGGAACGTGGAACACTAGCATAAGAGGAATGGCCTCAGAAATTGAAAAGTCTAAGTTTCAAACTAGGCACAGGAAGGACACAGGAGGCACAGTGTTGGTTAAGAGTGCATATTTCAGGCCCATGGTAGGCCACTGTAAACTGTATGAGGGACTTCTACTACTGCCATCACCACACCTCAGAGTTTAGCTGCCTTAAGCAATGTGTTCCAAGGGTACTTTGCAGTGAAAGCCATACAGAAGGGCAGGGGAAGGCAGGTGTCTCATTAGTAGCAGTAGGTGTCTCTTTCAAGCGACACCATTGCAATGTCATGGACAGTGATTTTTCTACCTTGGAATCTCATGGAGAAACGTGCAGCAGGCAGTGAATGGTGGAGACAGCTTCAGGATTTCTGACTTCATGGAGGTACGCACAACTGTGATCAGCTCTGTGTTCCAAAGTGAAAGTGGTCTGTCTCAATGTCTCTCAGTGTGTTGGGACAGGCTTGTTCACACTAAGTGGAATTTTGTGATCTTTCATGTTTTAGTGTACTCGTGAATACCTAGATAGGCACCAAAAAGTGGGGATTCTCTGCATCATGTCAAACCAAAAAGTGTTCCACCTTCTTTGCTCTACTCCTTAGTGTCTTAAGGAGAGGTCCTGTCTCCAGAGGGTACCCCTGGGTGAACTTGTATTTCTGCTCCACACAGCAGGATTTGACAAGAGAATGTTAGACAAGACCTTTTAGTTGCTGCTGAGTGAAGAGATTCAAGGACTATACAAGGGTCGTCAGAAACCTCACTCGTGAAGAAACATACACAGTGCCATCATGGACTTCTCGGGTAGGAGGTCTACACTTGCTGCAGCGACTGTAGTGATTGTTGTCCTAAACATCTATTGATGGTCTGTTGGTAATTGCTCCAGTGAAGGTGGGGCCACGCCCACTTGCCAAATACAAGGGGGAATCACAGGCTCTTAGACAGTAATTTGGAGCCTCGAAGAGTATATGGGAAGGACATGAGGCTTGAACCTTAGGGCGAGTGTATGCTCAACAATATGTGCTTTTCACAGGGAAAGACATTCCTGACTTCTGAGACCTGTTATTGACTTTTTCAAGAAACGTGGGACACTAGCATAAGAGGAATGGCCTCGAGAGAGGAAAAGTCCACGTTTCACTAGGCACAGGGAGGACACTGGAGAAACAGTGTTGGTTCTGAGTACATAGTCTTGGGCCCAAGGTATGGCTGCTGGTAAATTGTTTGAGGGACTTCTACTACTGGAGTCTCCACACTTCAGACTTTAGGTGCCTTAAGCACTTTCTTCAAAGGGTACCTTGCATTGAAAGGCTTTCAGAAAGGCATGGGAAGGCAGGTGTCTCATTAGTAACAGTAGGTGTCTCTTGCAACTAACACCAGGGAAATGCCATGCACAGGGATTTTTCTCCGTGGGAATCTCATGGAGAACCGTGCTGCAGGTGGAGAATTGTTGGAGACAGCTGCAAGATTTCTGGATCCACGGAGGTAAGCAGAACTCTACTCGGCTCTGTGTTCCAAAGTAAACGTGTTCTCGATGTTTTTCAGAGTATTGGGACAGGCTTGTTCACAATAAGTGAACTTTTGTGCTCTTTCATGTTTTTGTATATCGGGAATACCTAGAGAGGCACTAGAATATAGGGGTTCCCTGACACAAGTCAAACTGAAAAAAGTTCTACCCTTTGCGTCTAGTGCATAGTGTTTTGTTTTGTTTTGTTTTTTATTTTATGGCTGTGTTGGGTCTCCGTTTCTGTGTGAGGGCTCTCTCTAGTTGTGGCAAGCAGGGGCCACTCTTCATCGCCGTGCACGGGCCTCTCACTATCGCGGCCTCTCCTGTTGCGGAGCACAGGCTCCAGACGCGCAGGCTCAGTAATTGTGGCTCATGGGCCCAGTTGCTCCATGGCATGTGGGATCTTCCCAGACCAGGGCTTGAACCCGTCTGCCCTGCATTGGCAGGCAGATTCTCAACCACTGCGCCACCAGGGAAGCCCTAGTGCGTAGTGTTTTAAGGAAAAGTCCAGTCACCCGAGATTTCCCCTTGGTGAACTTGTGGTTCTGCTCCACACAGCAGGATTTGATGTGAGAATGGTAGCCAAGAACTTTTACTTGCTGCCGATTGAAGAGATTCCAGGACAAGAGTCCTCAGAAACCGCCCTTGTGAAGAAACACACATGGTGCCATTCCAGCCTTCTCGTGAAGGAGAAGTACACTTGCTGTGGCAGTAGTGACTGTTGTCCTAAAATCCTATGGATGGGCTGTTGGTATTTGCTCCCGTGAATGTGATGCCAGACCCACCTGCTAAAGACATGGGGTAATCACAGGTCTTCGACAGTAATTTGGAACCTGGGAGGCCTCTATGGGAAGGATATGAGGCTTTCCCCTAAGGCAAGTGTACGATCAGCAAAGTGTGCTTTTCAAAGGGGAAACACATTCCTGACTTCCGAGACGTTTTATTGACCTTTTACAGAAACGTGGAACACTAGCCTAATGGAATGGCTTCTGGAGAGGAAAAGTCCAAGTTTCTCACTAGGAACAGGAAGGACACTGGAGACACATTGTTGGTTCCAGGTACCTAGTTTTGGGCCCAAGGTATGGCTGCTGGTAAATTGTTTGAGGGATTGTATTACTGCCATCTCCACACCTCATACTTTGGCTGCATAAAGCACTTTGTTCCAAGGGCACTTTGCAGTGAAAGCCGTACAGAAGGGCATGGGAAGGCAGGTGTCTAATTAGTAACAGTAGGTGTCTCTTTCAACCGAAACCAGGGCAATGCCATGCACAGTGATTTTTCTCCATGGGAATCTCATGGAGAAATGTGCAGCAGGCGAAGAATGTTTGGAGACAGCTGCAAGTTTTCTAGATCCACAGATATATACACAACTGTGCTCAGCTCTGTGTCTAAAAATAAAAGTGTACTCAATATCTTTCAGAGTGTTGGGGCAGGCATGTTCACACTAAGCAGACTTTTGTACTCTTACATGTTTTATTGTTCTAGGGAATAGCTAGAGAGGCACCAGAAAGTAGGGGTTCCCTGCAGCAGGTGGAACCAAAAGAAGTTCGACTCTCTTGCTTCTAGTGCTTGACGTCTTAAGGAAAGTTCCTGTCTCCCGAGGTTCCCCTGGGTGAGCTCTTTGTTCTGCTGCACTCAGCAGGATTCGAGGAGAGAATGGTAGCCAAGACATTTTACCGAATACCGAGTGAAGGGATTCTAGGACTATACTAGAGTCATCAGAAACCGCCCTCTTGAAGAAACCCACGCAGTGCCATCCCGGTCTACTCGGGAAGGAGGACGTCACTTACTGTGGCTACGGATGTGATGGTTGACCAAAACTTCTATTGATGGACTCTGGTAATTGCTCCTGTGGATGTGATGCCAGGCCCACTTGCTAAAGACAAGGGGCAATCATAGGCTCTAAGATGGTAATTGGGAGCCTGGGTGCCCTAAATGGGAAGGACATGATTCTTGATCCCTAGGAGGAGGGTACGCTGAGCCAAGTGTCCTCTTCAAACGGGAAAGACATTCCTGACTTCAGAGACCTGTTATTAACTCTTTCCAGAAACGTGGACCACTAGCATAAGAGGAATGGCCTCAGAAGAGGAAAAGTCCACGTTTCTCACTAGGCACAGGAAGGAGACTGGAGACTCAGTGTTGGTTCTGAGTCTATAGTTTCAGGCCCAAGTTACAGCTGCTGGTACATTGTTTGAGGGATTGTACTACTGCCATCTCCACACATCAGAATTTAGCTACCTTATGCACTTCTGTTTCAAGAGCACCTTGCAGTGAAAGCCATTCAGAAGGGCATGGGAAGGCAGGTGTCTCATTAGTACCATTTGCTGTCTCTTAGAACTGACACCAGGGCTGTGTCATGCACAGTGATTTTTCTCCCTGAAATCTCATGGAGAAATGTGCAGCAGGTGGAGAATGTTTGGAGACAGCTGCAAGATTTCTGGATCCACGGAGATATGCACAACTGTGCTCAGCTCTTTGTCCCGAAGTAAAAGTGTACTCAATGTCTTTCAGAGTGTCAGGACAGGCATGTTCACACTAAGTGGACTTTTGTACTCTTACATGTTTTATTGTACTCGGGGATACCTAGAGAGGCACCAGAAAGTAGGTGTTCCCTGCAGCGGGTGGAACCAAAAAAAGTTTGACCCTCTTGCTTCTAGTGCTTAGTGTCTTAAGGAAAGTTCCTGTCTCCTGAGGGTTCCCCTGGTGAACTCTTGGTTCTGCTGCACTCAGCAGGATTTGACGAGAGAATGATAGCCAAGATAGTTTATCTACTACCGAGTGAAGAGATTCTAGGACTATACTAGTGTCATCAGAAACCGCCCTCTTGAAGAAACCCACGGAGTGCCATCCTGGTCTACTCGGGAAGGTGGACGGCACTTCCTGTGGCTACGGTAGTGATGGTTGACCTAAACGTCTATTGATGGGCTGTTGATAATAGCTCCTGTGGATGTGATGCAAGGCCCACTTGCTAAAGACAAGGGGCAATCACAGGCTTTAAGATGGTAATTTGGAACCTGGGTGGCCTAAAGGGGAAAGACATGATTCTTGATCCCTAGGGGGAGGGTATGCTCAGCAAAATGTCTTTTCAAATGGGAAAGACATTCCTGACTCCTGAGACCTGTTATTGGCTCTTTAGAAACGTGGAACACTAGCATAAGAGGAATGGCTTCAGAAGAGGGAAAGTCCCCATTTCTCACTAGGCACAGGAAGGAGACTGGAAACACGGTGTTGGTTCCTCATTTGTAGTTTTGGACCCAAGTTACGGCTGCTGGTAAATTGTTTGAGGGACCTGTACTACTGCCATCACCACACCTTAGAGTTTAGGTGCCTTAGGCACTTTGTTGCAAGGGCACTTTGCATAGAAAACCGTTCAGAAGGGCATGGGAATGCAGGTGTCGCATTAGTACCAGTAGCTGTCTCTTTCATCTGACACAAGGGCAATGTCATGCGCAGTGATTTTTCTCCCTGGGAATCTCATGGAGAAACGTGTAGCAGGCATTGAATGGTTGAAGACATCTGGAAGTTTTCTGGATCCACATACTTACGCACAACTGTGCTCAGCTCTGTGTCCCAAAGTAAAAGTGCACTCAATGTCTTTCAGACTATCGGGACAGGCATGTTTACACTAATCGGACTTTTGTACTCTTAAATGTTTTATTGTACTCATGAATACCTAGAGAGGCACCAGAAAGTGGGTGTTCCCTACAGCAGGTGGAACCAAAAAAAGTTTGACCCTCTTGCTTCTAATGCTTAGCGTCTTAAGGAAAGTTCTTGTCTCCCGAGGGTTCCCCTGGGTGAACTCTTGGTTCTGCTGCACTCAGCAGCATTTGACAAGAGAATGGTAGCCAAGACATTTTACCTACTACCGAGTGAAGAGATTCTAGGACTAAACTGGAGTCATCAGAAACCGCACTGTTGAAGAAACCCATGCAGTGCCATCCCAGTCTACTCGGGAAGGAGGACATGACTTACCATGGCTACCATAGCGATGGTTGACCTAAATTTCTATTATGGGCTGTTGGTAATTGCTCTGTGGAAGTGATGCCAGGCCTACTTGCTAAAGTCAAGGGGCAATCAGAGGCTTTAAGATGGTAATTTGGAGCCTGGGTGGCCTATATGGGAAGGACATGATTCTTGATCCCTAGGGGGAGGGTACACTCAGCAAAGTGTCCTTTTCAAATGGAAATACACTCCTGACTCCTGACACCTGTTATTGACTCTTTCCAGAAACGTGGAACACTAGCATAAGAGGAATGGCCTCAGAAGAAGGAAGTCCACAGTTCTCACTAGGCACAGGAAGGAGACGGGAGACTCAGTGTTGGTTACGTGTCTGTAGTTTTGGGCATGAGTTACGGCTGTTTTTAAACTGTTTGAAGGACTTGTACTACAGCCATCTCCACACCTTAGGGTTTAGGTGCGTTAAACGCTTTGTCAAAGGGCACCTTGCAGACAAAGCTGTTCAGAAGGGCATGGGAATGCAGGTGTCGCATTAGTACCAGTAGCTGTGTCTTTATGTGACACAAGGACAATGTCATGCACAGTGGTTTTTCTCCCTGGGAATCTCATGGGAAACGTGCAGCAGGCATTGAATGGTTGAAGACAACTGCAAGATTTCAGGATCCACATAGTTACGCACAACTGAGCTCAGCTCTGTGTTCCAAAGTAAAAGTGTTCTCAATATATTTCAAGATGTCTGGACAGGCTTGTTTGCACTAAACGGACATTTGTGCTCATTCAGGTTTTAGTGTACTTGGAATACCTAGAGAGACAACAAAAAATATGACCCTTTCCCCATACCTTGCCTCATGTATCTCTTCCATCTGGCTGTTCCTGAGTTATATCCTTTTATAATAAACCAGTAATCTAGAGACTGTGAGAAGATGGCAGAAGAGTAAGATGTGGAGATCACCTTCCTCCCCACAGATACATCAGAAATACATCTACACGTGGAACTGTTCCTATAGAACACCCACTGAACGCTGGCAGAAGACATCAGACCTCCCAAAAGGAAGAAACTCCCCACATACCTGAGTAGGGCAAAAGAAAAAAAAATAACAGAGACAAAAGAATAGGGATGGAACCTGTAACAGTGAGAGGGAGCTGTGAAGGAGGAAAGGTTTCCACACACTAGGAAGCCCCTTCGTGGATGGAGACTGTGGGTGGCGGAGGGGGGAAGCTTCAGAGCCACAGAGGAGAGCACAGTAACGGGGGTGCGGAGGGCAAAGAGGAGAGATTTCCGCACAGAGGATCGGTGCTGACAAGAACTCACCAGCCCAAGAGGCTTGTCTGCTCACCTGCCGGGGCGGATGGGGGCTGGGAGCTGAGGCTCAGGCTTCGGTCGGATCGCAGGGAGAGGACTGGGGTTGGCGGCGTGAACACAGCCTGAAGGGGTTAGTGCACCACAGCTAGCCGGGAGGGAGTCTGGGAAAAGGTCTGGAGCTGCTGAACAGGCAAAAGACCCTTTCATGCCTCTTTGTTTCCTGGTGCGCGAGGAGAGGGGATTCAGAGTGCCACCTAAACGAGCTCCAGAGATGGGCGTGAGCCGTGGCTATCAGTGCGGACCCCAGAGACGGGCATGAGACGCTAAGGCTGCTGCTGCTGCTACCGAGAAGCCTGTGTGCAAGCACAGGTCACTATCCACACCACCCCTCCCAGGAACCTGTGCAGCCAGCCACTGCCAGGGTCCCATGATCCAGGGACAACTTCCCCGGGAGAAAGCATGGCACGCCTTAGGCTGCTGCAATGTCACGCCGGCCTCTGCCGCTGCAGGCTCACCCCACATCCGTACCCTTCCCTCCCCCTGGCCTGAGTGAGCCAGAGCTCCCAAAGCAGATGCTCCTTTAACCCCGTCCTGTGTGAGCGAAGAACCGACGCCCTCAGGTGACCTACAAGCAGAGGCGGGTCCAAATCCAAAGCTGAACCCCTGGAACTATGTGAACAAAGAAGAGAAAGGGAAATTTCTCCCAGCAGCCTCAGAAGCAGTGGATTAAAGCTCCACAAACAATTTGATGTACCTGCATCTGTGGAATACCTGAATAGACAACGAATCATCCCAAATTGAGGAGGTGGACGTTGAAGCAATATATATTATTTTTTGCCCTTTTCCTCTTTTTGTGAGTGTGTATGTGTATGCTTCTGTGTGAGATTTTGCTGTATAGCTTGGCTTTCACCATTTGTCCTAGGGTTCTGTCCATCCGTTTTTTGTTTTTTTTTTAACTTAAATTTTTTTTCTTAATAATTATTTTTTACTTTGTATTTTAATAACTTTATTTTATTTTATTGTACTTTATTTTATCCTCTTTCTTTCTTTCTTTCTATTTTTACTCCCTTTTATTCTGAGCCATGTGGATGAAAGGCTCTTGGTGCTCCAGCCAGGCATCAGGGCTGTGCCTCTGAGGTGGGAGAGCCAATTTCAGGACACTGGTCCACAAGAGACCTCCCAACTCCACGTAATACCACACGGTAAAAATGTCCCAGAGATCTCCATCTCAACCCAAGACCCAGCTTCAGTCAATGACCAGCAAGCTACAGAGCTGGACACCCTATGCCAAACAACTAGCAAGACAGGAACACAGCCCCATCCATTAGCAGAGAGGCTGCCTAAAATCATAATAAGGCCACAGACACCACAAAACACACCACCAGACTTGGACCAGCCCACCAGAAAGACAAGATCCAGCCTCATCCACCAGAACACAGGCACTAGTCCCCTCCACCAGGAAGCCTACACAACCCACTGAACCAACCTTAGCCACTGGGGACAGATACCAAAAACAACAGGAAGTATGAACCTGCAGCCTGCGAAAAGGAGACCCCAAACACAGTAAGATAAGCAAAATGAGAAGACAGAAAAACATACAGCAGATGAAGGAGCAAGGTAAAAACATACGAGACCTAACAAATGAAGAAGAAATAGGCAGTCTACCTGAAAAATAATTCAGAATAATGATAGTAAAGATGATCCAAAATCTTGGAAATAGAATAGAGAAAATGCAAGGAACATTTAACAAGGACCTAGAAGAACTAAAGAGGAAACAAGCAATGATGAACAACACAATAAATGAAATTAAAAATACTCTAGAAGGGATCAATAGCAGAATAACTGAGGCAGAAGAACAGATAAGTGACCTGGAAGATAAAATAGTGCAAATAACTGCTGCAGAGAAGAATAAATAAAAAAGAATGAGAAGAACTGAGGACAGTCTCAAAGACCTCTGGGACAACATTAAATGCACCAACATTCGAATTATAGGGGTCCCAGAAGAAGAAGAGAAAAAGAAAGGGACTGAAAACATTTGAAGAGATTATAGTTGAAAAATTCCCTAAAATGGGAAAGGAAATAGTTAATCAAGTCCTGGAAGCACAGAGAGTCCCATACAGGATAAATCCAAGAAGAAACACGCCAAGACACATATTAATCAAACTATCAAAAATTAAATGTAAAGAAAACATTAAAAGCAGCAAGGGAAAAACAACAAATAACAAAAAGGGAATCACCATAAGGTTAACAGCTGATCTTTCAGCAGAAACTCTACAAGCCAGAAGGGAGTGGCAGGACATATTTAAAGTGATGAAGGAGAAAAACCTACAACCAAGATTACTCTACCCAGCAAGGATCTCATTCAGATTTGATGGAGAAATTAAAACCTTTACAGACAAGGAAAAGCTGAGAGAGTTCAGCACCACCAAACCAGCTTTACAACAAATGCTAAAGGAACTTCTCTAGGCAAAAAACACAAGAGAAGGAAAACACCTACAATAACAAACCCAAAACAGTTAAGAAAATGGGAATAGGAACATACATATCGATAATTACCTTGAATGTAAATGGATTAAATGCTCCCACCAAAAGACACAGGCTGGCTGAATGGATACAAAAACAAGACCCATATATATGCTGTCTACAAGAGACCCACTTCAGACCTAGAGACACATACAGACTGAAAGTGAGGGGATGGAAAAAGATATTCCATGCAAATGGAAATCAAAAGAAAGCTGGAGTAGCAATTCTCATATCAGACAAAATAGACTTTAAATTAAAGACTATTACAAGAGACAAAGAAGGACACTATATAATGATCAAGGGATCTATCCAAGAGGAAGGTATAACAAATGTAAATATTTATGCACCCAACATAGGAACACCTCAATACATAAGGCAAATACTAACAGCCATAAAAGGGGAACTCAACAGCAACACAACCATAGTAGGGGACTTTAACACCCCACTTTCACCAATGGACAGATCATCAAAATGAAAATAAATAAGGAAACAAGCTTTAAATGATACATTAAACAAGATGGACTTAATTGATATTTATAGGACATTCCACCCATAAACAACAGAATACACATTTTTCTGAAGTGCTCATGGAACATTCTCCAGGATAGATCATATCTTGGGTCACAAATCAAGCCTTGGTAAATTTAAGAAAATTGAAATCGTATCAAGTATCTTCTCTGACAAAAACGCTATGAGACTAGATATCAATTACAGGAAAAGATCTGTAAAAAATACAAACACATGGAGGCTACACAATACACTACTTAATAACGAAGTGATCACTGAAGAAATCAAAGGGGAAATCAAAAAATACCTAGAAACAAAGGACAATGGAGACACGACGACCCAAAACCTATGGGATGCAGCAAAAGCAGTGCTAAGATAGAAGTTTATAGCAATACAAGCCTACCTCAAGAAACAGGAAACATCTCGAATAAACAACCTAACCTTGCACCTGAAGCAATTAGATAAAGAAGAACAAAAAAACCCCAAAGCTAGCAAAAGGGAAGAAATCATAAAGATCAGATCAGAAATAAATGAAAAAGAAATGAAAGAGACAATAGCGAAGATCAATAAAACTAAAAGCTGGTTGTTTGAGAAGATAAACAAAATTGATAAACCATTAGCCAAACTCCTCAAGAAAAAATGGGAGAAGACTCAAATCAATAGAATTAGAAATGAAAAAGGAGAAGTAACAACGGGCACTGCAGAAATACAAACGATCATGACAGATTACTACAAGCAACTCCATGCCAATAAAATGGACAACCTGGAAGAAATGGACAAATCCTTAAAAACGCACAACCTGCCGAGACTGAACCAGGAAGAAATAGAAAATATGAACAGACCAATCACAAGCACTGAAATTGAGACTGTGATTAAAAATCTTCACACAAACAAAACCCCTGGAACAGATGGCTTCACAGGTGAATTCTATCAAACATTTAGAGAAGAGCTAACACCTATCCTTCTCAAACTCTTCCAAAACATAGCAGAGGGAGGAACACTCCCAAACTCATTCTTCGGGGCCACCATCATCCTGATACCAAAACCAGACAAAGATATCACAAAGAAAGAAAACTACAGGCCAATATCACTGATGAACAGAGATCCAAGAATCCTCAACAAAATACTAGCAAACAGAATCCAACAGCACATTAAAAGGATCATACACCATGATCAAGTGGGGTTTATTGCAGAAATGCAAGGATTCTTCAATATACGCCAATCAGTCAACGTGATACATCATATTAACAAATTGAATGAGAAAAACCATATGATCATCTCAATAGATGCAGAGAAAGCTTTTGACAAAATTCAACACCCATTTATGATAAAAGCCCTGCAGAAAGTAGGCATAGAGAGAACTGTCCTCAACATAATAAAGGCCATATATGACAAACCCACAGCCAAGATTGTCCTCAATGGTGAAAAACTGAAACCATTTCCACTAAGATCAGGAACAAGACAAGGTTGCCCACTCTCATCACTATTATTCAACATAGTTTTGGAAGTGTTAGCCACAGCAATCAGAGAAGAAAAAGAAATAAAAGGAATCCAAATCAGAAAAGAAGAAGTAAAGCTGTCACTTTTTGCAGATGACATGATACTCTACATAGAGAATCCTAAAGATGCTACCAGAAAACTACTAGAGCTAATCAATGAATTTGGTAAAGTAGCAGGATACAAAATTAATGGACAGAAATCTCTGGCATACCTATACACTAAAGATGAAAAATCTGAAAGTGAAATTAAGAAAACACTCCCAATTACCATTGCAAGAAAAAGAATAAAATATCTAGGAATAAACCTACCTAAGCAGACAAAAGACCTGTATGCAGAAAATTATAGGACACTGATGAAAGAAATTAAAGATGATACAAATAGATGGAGAGATATACCATGTTCTTGGATTGGAAGAATCAACATTGTGAAAATGACTCTACTACCCAAAGCAATCTACAGATTCAATGCAATCCCTATCAAACTACCACTGGCATTTTTCAGAGAAGTAGAACAAAAAATTTCACAATTTGTATGGAAACACAAAAGACTCCGAATAGCCAAAGCAATCCTGAGATCGAAAAATGGAGCTGGAGGAATCAGGATCCCTGACTTCAGAGTATACTACAAAGCTACACTAATCAGGACAGTATGGCACTGGCACAAGAACAGAAACATAGATCAATGGAACAGGATAGAAAGCCCAGAGATAAACCCACGCACATATGGTCACCTTATCTTTGATAAAAGAGGCAAGCATATACAGTGGAGAAAAGACAGCCTCTTCAATAATTGGTGCTGGGAAAATTGGACAGATACATGTAAAAGTATGAAATTAGAACACTCCCTGACACCATGCACAAAAATAAACTCAAAATGGATTAAAGACCTAAGTGTAAGGCCAGACACTATCAAACTCTTAGAGGAAAACATAGGGAGAACACTCTGTAACATAAATCACAGCAAGATCCTTTTTGACCCACCTCCTAGAAAAATGGAAATAAAAACAAAAATAAACAAATGGAACCTAAAGAACCTTAAAAGCTTTTGCACAGCAAAGGAAACCATAAACAAGACCAAAAGACCACCCTCAGAATGGGAGAAAATATTTGCAAATGAAGCAACTGACAAAGGATTAATCTCCAAGGTTTACAAGCAGCTCATGCAGCTCAATAACAAAAGAACAAAACAACCCAATCCAAAAATGGGCAGAAGACCTAAACAGGCATTTCTCCAAAGAAGATATACAGATTGCCAAGAAACACATGAAAGAATGCTCAATTTCATTAATCATTAGAGAAATGCAAATCAAAACTACAATGAGATATCATCTCACACCTGTCACAATGGCCATCATCAAAAAATCTGGCAACAATAAATGCTGGAGAGGGTGTGGAGAAAAGGGAACACTCTTGAACTGTTGGTGGTAATGTAAATTGATACAGCCACTATGGAGAACAATATGGAGGTTCCTTACAAAACTAAATGTAGAACTACCATACGACCCAGCAATCCCACTACTGGGCATATACCCTGTGAAAACCATAATTCAGAAAGAGTCATGTACCAAAATGTTCATTGAAGCTCTATTTCCAATAGCCAGGACATGGAAGCAACCTAAGTGTCCATCATCGGATGAATGGATAGAGAAGATGTGGCACATATATACAATGGAATATTACTCAGCCATAAAAAGAAATGAAATTGAGATATTTGTAGTGAGGTGGATGGACCTAGAGTCTGTCATACAGAGTGAAGTAAGTCAGAAAGAGAAAAACAAATCCCGTATGCAAACACATATATATGGAATCTAAGGAAAAAGAAAAAAGGTCATGAATAACCTAGGGGTAAGACAGGAATAAAGACACAGACCTACTAGAGAATGGACTTGAGGATATGGGGAGGGAGAAGGGTAAGCTGTGACAAAGTGAGAGAGTGGCATGGACATATATACACTACCAAACGTAAAATAGATAGCTAGTGGCAAGCAACCGCATAGCAGAGGGACATCAGCTCGGTGCTTTGTGACCACCTAGAGGGGTGGGATAGGTAGGGTGGGAGGGAAGGAGATCCAAGAGGGAAGAAATATGGGAACATATGTATATGTATAACTGATTCACTTTGTTATAAAGCAGAAACTAACACACCATTGTAAAGTAATTATACTCCAATAAAGATGTTAAAAAAAGTAACATAATAATATATATATATATATATATATATATATATATATATATATATATATACACACACATTCATTTTTCTAGCCCAGTCATGTTTTTCTTGGAAAGATGACCACAAAGCAGTATTATGGTTCACAGTAATATTACTATAACAAATGTTTAAGCACAAATTTATTATTTCTATATAATTTTTAGCAAAAGTAGAGTTAGGGCTGTGAGACAAGGTCCATCGCTAATGACTTTTCTGCTCTTTGTGGAGTGATAAACCTGGGCAATTTGTTCCTGGCCAATAAAGTAATCAGTTCATCTGAAAAAAAAAAAAAAAGAGACCTGGAAGATAAAACAGTGGAAATAACTACCACAGAGCAGAATAAAGAAAAAAGAATGAAAAGAATTGAGGACAGGCTGAGAGACCTCTGAGACAACATTAAATACACCAGCATTCAAATTATAAGGGTTGCAGAAGAAGAAGAAGAAAAAAAAAGGGACTGAGTAAATATTTGAAGAGATTATAATTGACAACTTCCGTAATATGTGAAAGGAAATAGTCAATCAAGTCCAGGAAGCACAGAGTCCCAAAGAGGATACATCCAAGGAGAAACACACCAAGACATATATTAATCAGATTACAAAAATTAAATACAAAGAAAAAATATTAAAAGCAGCAAGGGAAAAGCAAGAAATACCATACAAGGGAATCCCCATAAGGTTAACAGCTGACCTTTCAGCAGAAACTCGGAAAGCTGGAAGGGCATGGAAGGACATATTTAAAGTGATGAAAGAGAAAAACCTACAACCAAGATTACTCAACAAGGATTCATTCAGATTCAATGGAGAAATCAGATCATTTACACAGAAGCAAAAGCTAAGAGAATTCAGTACCACCAAACCAGCTTTACAACAAATGGTAAAGGAACTTCTCTAGGCAGGAAACACAACAGAAGGAAAACACCTACAGTAACAAACCAAAAACAGTTAAGAAAATGGTAATAGGAACACACATATTGATAACTATCTTAAACGTAAGTGAATTAAATGCTCCCACCAAAGACATAGACTGGCTAAATGGATACAAAAACAAGACCTGTATATATGCTGTCTACAAGAGACCCACTTCAGACCTAGGGACACATACAGACTGAAAATGAGGGGATGGAAAAAGATATTCCAAACAAATGGAAATCAAAAGAAAGCTGGAGTAGCAATTCTCATATCAGACAAAATAGACTTTAAAATAAGGACTATTACAGGAGACAAAGAAGGACACTACATAATGATCAAGGGATCGATCCAAGAAGAAGATATAACAATTGTAAATATTTATGCACACAACATAGGAGCACATCAATACATAAGGCAAATGCTAACAGCCATAAAAGGGGAAATTGACAGTAACACAGTCATAGTAGGGGACTTTAACAACCCACTTTCACCATTGGACAGATCATCCAAAATGAAAATAAAGACTCTCGATTAACCAAGATGGCGGAGTAGAAGGACGTGCTCTCACTCCCTCTTGCGAGAGCACCAGAATCACAACTGGCTGCTGGACAATCATTGACAGGAAGACCCTGGACTTCACCAAGGAGGACACCCCACGTCCAAGGACAGAGGAGAAGCCACAGTGAGACGGTAGGAGGGGCGCAATCAGAGTAAAATCAAATCCCATAACTGCTGGGTGGGTGACTCACAGACTGGCGAACACTTATACCACAGAAGTCCACCCACTGGAGTGAAGGTTCTGAGCCCCACCTCAGGCTTCCCAACCTGGGGGTCCGGCAAAGGGAGGAGGAATTCCTAGAGAATCAGACTTTGAAGTCTAGTGGGAATTGATTGCAGGACTGTGACAGGACTGGGGGAAACAGAGACCCCACTCTTGGAGGGCACACACAAAGTAATGTGTGCATCGGGACCCAGGGGAAGGAGCAGTGACCCTGGGGGAGACTGAACCAGACGTACCTGCTGGTGTTGGGGGGTCTCCTGCAGAGGCGAGTGGTGGCTCTGTTTCACCGTGGGGATAAGGACACTGGCAGCAGAGGTCCTGGGAAGTTCTCCTTGGCGTGAGCCCTCCCAGAGTCTGCCATTAACCCCACCAAAGAGCACGGGTAGGCTCCAGTGTTGGGTTGCCTCAGGCAAAACAACCAACAGGGAGGGAACCCAGCCCCACCCATCAACAGTCAAGTGGATTAAGGTTTTACTGGGCTCTGATCGCCACAGCAACAGGGAGGGAACCCAGCCCCACCCATCAACAGTCAAGTGGATTAAGGTTTTACTGAGCTCTGACCGCCACAGCAACAGTCAGCTCTACCCACCACCAGAGCCTCCCATCAAGCCTCTTAGATAGCCTCAACCACCAGAGGGCAGACAACAGAAGCAAGAAAAACTACAATCCTGCAGCCTGTGGACCAAAAACCACAGTTACAGAAAGACAGAGAAGATGAAAAGGCAGAGGGCTATGTACCAGATGAAGGAACAAGAAAAAACCCCAGAAAAACAACTAAATGAAGTGGAGATAGGCAACCTTCCAGAAAAAGAATTCAGAATAATGATAGTGAAGATGATCCAGGACCTCGGAATAAGAATGGAGGCAAAGATTGAGAAGATGCAAGAAATGATTAACAAAGACCTAGAAGAATTAAAGAACAAACAAACAGAGATGACCAATACAATAACTGAAATGAAAACTACACTAGAAGGAATCAATAGCAGAATAACTGAGGCAGAAGAACGGATAAGTGACCTGGAAGACAGAATGGTGGAATTCACTGCTGCGGAACAGACTAAAGAAAAAAGAATAAAAAGAAATGAAGACAGCCTAAGAGACCTCTGGGACAACATTAAACGCAACAACATTCGCATTATAGGGGTCCCAGAAGGAGAAGAGAGAGAGAAAGGACCAGAGAAAATATTTGAAGAGATTATAATCGAAAACTTCCCTAACATGGGAAAGGAAATAGCTACCCAAGTCCAGGAAGCGCAGAGAGTCCCATACAGAATAAACCCAAGGAGAAACACGCCGAGACACATAGTAATCAAAGTGGCAAAAATTAAAGACAAAGAAAAATTATTGAAAGCAGCAAGGGAAAAACGACAAATAACATACAAGGGAACCCCCATAAGGTTAACAGCTGATTTCTCAGCAGAAACTCTGCAAGCCAGAAGGGAGTGGCATGAAATACTTAAAGTGATGAAAGGGAAGAACCTACAACCAAGATTACTCTACCCAGCAAGGATCTCATTTAGATTTGATGGAGAAATCAAAAGCTTTACAGACAAGCAAAAGCTAAGAGAATTCAGCACCACCAAACCAGCTCTACAACAAATGCTAAAGGAACTTCTCTAAGTGGGAAACACAAGAGAAGAAAAGGACCTACAAAAACAAACCCAAAACAATTAAGAAAATGGTCATAGGAACATACATATCGATAATTACCTTAAACGTGAATGGATTAAATGCCCCAACCAAAAGACATAGACTGGCTGAATGGATACAAAAACAAGACCCATATATATGCTGTCTACAAGAGACCCACTTCAGACCTAGGGACACGTACAGACTGAAAGTGAGGGGATGGAAAAAGATATTCCATGCAAATGGAAATCAAAAGAAAGCTGGAGTAGCTATACTCATATCAGATAAAATAGACTTTAAAATAAAGAATGTTACAAGAGACAAGGAAGGACACTACATAATGATCCAGGGATCAATCCAAGAAGAAGATATAACAATTATAAATATATATGCACCCAACATAGGAGCACCTCAATACATAAGGCAACTGCTAACAGCTATAAAAGAGGAAATCGACAGTAACACAATAATAGTGGGGGACTTTAACACCTCACTTACACCAATGGACAGATCATCCAAAATGAAAATAAATAAGGAAACAGAAGCTTTAAATGACACAATAGACCAGATAGATTTAATTGATATATATAGGACATTCCATCCAAAAACGGCAGATTACACGTTCTTCTCAAGTGCACACGGAACATTCTCCAGGATAGATCACATCTTGGGTCACAAATCAAGCCTCAGTAAATTTAAGAAAATTGAAATCATATCAAGCATCTTTTCTGACCACAACGCTATGAGATTAGAAATGAATTACAGGGAAAAAAACGTAAAAAAGACAAACACATGGAGGCTAAACAATACGTTACTAAATAACCAAGAGATCACTGAAGAAATCAAACAGGAAATAAAAAAATACCTAGAGACAAATGACAATGAAAACACGACGACCCAAAACCTATGGGATCCAGCAAAAGCGGTTCTAAGAGGGAAGTTTATAGCTATACAAGCCTACCTAAAGAAACAAGAAAAATCTCAAGTAAACAATCTAACTTTACACCTAAAGAAACTAGAGAAAGAAGAACAAACAAAACCCAAAGTTAGCAGAAGGAAAGAAATCATAAAGATCAGAGCAGAAATAAATGAAATAGAAACAAAGAAAACAATAGCAAAGATCAATAAAACTAAAAGTTGGTTCTTTGAGAAGATAAACAAAATTGATAAGCCATTAGCCAGACTCATCAAGAAAAAGAGGGAGAGGACTCAAATCAATAAAATCAGAAATGAAAAAGGAGAAGTTACAACAGACACCGCAGAAATACAAAACATCCTAAGAGACTACTACAAGCAACTTTATGCCAATAAAATGGACAACCTGGAAGAAATGGACAAATTCTTAGAAAGGTATAACCTTCCAAGACTGAACCAGGAAGAAACAGAAAATATCAACAGACCAATCACAAGTAATGAAATTGAAACTGTGATTAAAAATCTTCCAACAAACAAAAGTCCAGGACCAGATGGCTTCACAGGTGAATTCTATCAAACATTTAGAGAAGAGCTAACACCCATCCTTCTCAAACTCTTCCAAAAAATTGCAGAGGAAGGAACTCTCCCAAACTCATTCTATGAGGCCACCATCACCCTGATACCAAAACCAGACAAAGACACTACAAAAAAAGAAAATTACAGACCAATATCACTGATGAATATAGATGCAAAAATCCTCAACAAAATACTAGCAAACAGAATCCAACAACACATTAAAAGGATCATACACCACGATCAAGTGGGATTTATCCCAGGGATGCAAGGATTCTTCAATATACGCAAATCAATCAATGTGATACACCATATTAACAAATTGAAGAATAAAAACCATATGATCATCTCAATAGATGCAGAAAAAGCTTTTGACAAAATTCAACACCCATTTCTGATAAAAACTCTCCAGAAAGTGGGCATAGAGGGAACCTACCTCAACATAATAAAGGCCATATATGACAAACCCACAGCAAACATCATTCTCAATGGTGAAAAACTGAAAGCATTTCCTCTAAGATCAGGAACGAGACAAGGATGTCCACTCTCACCACTATTATTCAACATAGTTCTGGAAGTCCTAGCCACGGCAATCAGAGAAGAAAAAGAAATAAAAGGAATACAAATTGGAAAAGAAGAAGTAAAACTGTCACTGTTTGCGGATGACATGATACTATACATAGAGAATCCTAAAACTGCCACCAGAAAACTGCTAGAGCTAATTAATGAATATGGTAAAGTTGCAGGTTACAAAATTAATGCACAGAAATCTCTTGCATTCCTATACACTAATGATGAAAAATCTGAAAGAGAAATTATGGAAACACTCCCATTTACCATTGCAACAAAAAGAATAAAATACCTAGGAATAAACCTACCTATGGAGACAAAAGACCTGTATGCAGAAAACTATAAGACACTGATGAAAGAAATTAAAGATGATACCAACAGATGGAGAGATATACCATGTTCTTGGATTGGAAGAATCAACATTGTGAAAATGAGTATACTACCCAAAGCAATCTACAGATTCAATGCAATCCCTATCAAATTACCAATGGCATTTTTTACGGAGCTAGAACAAATCATCTTAAAATTTGTATGGAGACACAAAAGACCCCGAATAGCCAAAGCAGTCTTGAGGCAAAAAAATGGAGCTGGAGGAATCAGACTCCCTGACTTCAGACTATACTACAAAGCTACAGTAATCAAGACAATATGGTACTGGCACAAAAACAGAAACATAGATCAATGGAACAAGATAGAAAGCCCAGAGATTAACCCACGCACCTATGGTCAACTAATCTATGACAAAGGAGGCAAAGATATACAATGGAGAAAAGACAGTCTCTTCAATAAGTGGTGCTGGGAAAACTGGACAGCCACATGTAAAAGAATGAAATTAGAATACTCCCTAACACCATACACAAAAATAAACTCAAAATGGATTAGAGACCTAAATATAAGACTGGACACTATAAAACTCTTAGAGGAAAACATAGGAAGAACACTCTTTGACATAAATCACAGCAAGATCTTTTTCGATCCACCTCCTAGAGTAATGGAAATAAAAACAAAAATAAACAAGTGGGACCTAATGAAACTTCAAAGCTTTTGCACAGCAAAGGAAACCATAAACAAGACGAAAAGACAACCCTCAGAATGGGAGAAAATATTTGCAAATGAATCAACGGACAAAGGATTAATCTCCAAAATATATAAACAGCTCATTCAGCTCAATATCAAAGAAACAAACACCCCAATCCAAAAATGGGCAGAAGACCTAAATAGACATTTCTCCAAAGAAGACATACAGACGGCCACGAAGCACATGAAAAGGTGCTCAACATCACTAATTATTAGAGAAATGCAAATCAAAACTACAATGAGGTATCACTTCACTCCTGTTAGAATGGGCATCATCAGAAAATCTACAAACAACAAATGCTGGAGAGGGTGTGGAGAAAAGGGAACCCTCTTGCACTGTTGGTGGGAATGTAAATTGATACAGCCACTATGGAGAACAATATGGAGGTTCCTTAAAAAACTAAAAATAGAATTACCATATGACCCAGCAATCCCACTACTGGGCATATACCCAGAGAAAACCGTAATTCAAAAAGACACGTGCACCCGAATGTTCATTGCAGCACTATTTACAATAGCCAGGTCATGGAAGCAACCTAAATGCCCATCAACAGACGAATGGATAAAGAAGTTGTGGTACATATATACGATGGAATATTATTCAGCCATAAAAAGGAACGAAATTGAGTCATTTGTTGAGAAGTGGATGGATCTAGAGACTGTCATACAGAGTGAAGTAAGTCAGAAAGAGAAAAACAAATATCGTATGTTAATGCATGTATGTGGAACGTAGAAAAATGGTACAGATGAGCCAGTTTGCAGGGCAGAAGTTGAGACACAGATGTAGAGAATGGACATATGGACACCAAGGGGGGAAAACTGCGATGAGGTGGGGATGGTGATGTGCTGAATTGGGCGATTGGGATTGACATGTATACACTGATGTGTATAAAACTGATGCCTAATAAGAACCTGCAGTATAAAAAAACAAACAAAACAACTAATACTAAACTTTCATTGGGTTATTTGTATGGAAATATGTTAATATAAATGTTTCAGACATTACATGAAATTTCTAAAAATCTTATATTTGTATTTGTATGGAAATAGGTATGGAAATATGTTAATATAAATGTTTCAGACAGTACATGAAATTTCTAAAAATCTTATATTTGTATTTGTATGGAAATATGTATGGAAATATGTTAATATAAATGTTTCAGACATTATATGAAATTTCTAAAAATCTTATATTTGTATTTGTATGGAAATATGTATGGAAATATGTTAATATAAATGTTTCAGACATTACATGAAATTTCTAAAAATCTTATATTTGTATTTGTATGGAAATATGTATGGAAATATGTTAATATAAATGTTTCAGACATTACATGAAATTTCTAAAAATCTTATATTTGTATTTGTATGGAAATATGTATGGAAACATGTTAATATAAATGTTTCAGACATTACAGGAAACGTCTAAAAATCTTATATGTTCTGGTATAATGTTATAAGTAATAATCCTAGTTATTACTTTAAAATGTATATCTCAGAAATAACTAATTTTCTTGTCAACTGCATTATTATGAACTTTCATCAAATCTTTAACCATGGTCATTTTTAAGTCTTTTGTCATTTACAGACAGTTCTGGGTGTACTCTGATGATTTTGCAAATATGTTCCTATAAAAGAGTTTCATCTTCAAGAAATTCATGGAAAAGACTCTGACAAGTACAGGTTTCTGGTAACTGACTGTACTGCTGAACTGAATGAATAAGCATTTTCAGAACTCTAATGAAAAACTGATGAACTCATAAAAGTGCTAACAAAAGATCAAGATGAAAAAAAAGAAATTAATTACATGGGACTGAGTGAACTGATGAGGATGAGTATAATTTTTGTGACTTTCTGTCTGAATTAAAAAAAAAAAATCCCACAAGGACTCAGAGGAAAAGAATATACAAATCAATTTTCACTGCAAAGTAAAGGAGCTGTTACAGTGGAGGATTACTGGACTGAATGTCAATTTTATGACATAGTATAAGTGTGTTTCATGTTTGGTAATTGCAATCATTGTTGCTTTTGTTGTGGTCATCCATGTACAATGCTTGGTGTCAGTCTATCTATCTCTTGTAAAAATAAAATACAGTGTGTGTGTGTGGAAAAAAAAAAAAAAAAAAAAAAAAGAAGATAAGAACTCCATCAGAAGTTTATACTCTGGGAACCATGAATGAAGACGCTCCTGACTCTACGGAGGAAGAATATTAGGGAAGCCTTCAAAGGCTGGTAATGTTTAAAGCAGCTTTGGAGGATGAAGAGAACGATAAAAAGTAGTAGAGAAAGTATTTAGTGGAGCCCAGGAATGGAATGAGTGGAGCATGGAGGTGTGGAAGCGTCAGGGTCAAATCGGCGGGAGGGGGAGGAGGTACATGATGGTACACTGGTTAGTTCTCTCCATGAAGGGCTCTAGGGGTTCGAAAGAGGGAGGAGATCAGAAGAGGGTCAAGAGAAGCCTCTGAAGGATGAGCAGGATTTGTTAAGGAAGAGAGGAAAGGAATATTCCAGGAAGCGAACAAGTGACTTTAAAGTTTTCAAAGCGTTTTCACACATATTATGCCATTTGACCTCCACAACAACCTTATGTGATAAGGTAAACATTCTTTTTTTTTTTCTTATACATTGTTATTCTCATATTGCAGCAGAAAAACTACGAGTCAGTGAGGTTAAGTGACTTGCCCAAGGTCACACAGTTGAGTGTGGGCAGCTGTGCTTCAACAACTCAGTGAATGGTGCCCAGGGGGATGGTTTTGTTTGGAGTGTGGTGTATTGGCCGCTGAGATTGGCAGGTCTGACTTCTGACTTCTGATGCTGTTTGCACCATATTAACCTGCTATCATGTTTATCACTTCAAATGAAAATGGTTTAAAATGAAAACACACAAAAAAAAAAAAAAAAACAAAATGAAAATAAATAAGGAAACACAAGCTTTAAATGATACATTAAACAAGATGGACTTAATTGATATTTGTAGGACATTCCACCCCCAAACAACAGAATACACATTTTTCTCAAGTTCTCATGGAACATTCTCCAGGATAGATCATATCTTGGGTCACAAATCAAGCCTTGGTAAATCTAAGAAAATTGAAATCATATCAAGTACCTTTTCCGACCACAAC
Organism: Balaenoptera acutorostrata; assembly: GCF_949987535.1. Lineage (NCBI taxonomy): Eukaryota > Metazoa > Chordata > Mammalia > Artiodactyla > Balaenopteridae > Balaenoptera > Balaenoptera acutorostrata. The sequence continues at coordinate 26,501,105 of NC_080075.1, read as the reverse complement.
ACTATGAGACTAGATATCAATTACAGGAAAATATCTGTAAAAAATACAAACACATGGAGGCTAAACAATACACTACTTAGTAACCAAGAGATCACTGATGAAAGCAAAAGGGAAATCAAAAACTATCTAGAAACAAATGACAATGGAGACACGATGTCCCGAAACTTCTTGGATGCAGCAAAAGCAGTTTTAAGAGGGAAGTTTTTGGCAATAAAATCCTACCTCAAGAAACACGAATCATCTCAAACAACCTAAACTTACACCTAAAGCAATAAGAGAAAGAAGAACAAAAAACTCCAAAGTTAGCAGAAGGAAAGAAATCATAAATATCAGATCAGAAACAAATGAAAAAGAAATGAAGGAAAGAATAGCTAAGATCAATAAAACTAAAAACTGGTTCTTAGAGAAGATATACAGAATTGAAACCACTAGCCAGACTCAGCCAGAAAAAAAGGGAGAAGACTCAAATCAATAGAATTAGAAATGAAAAAGAAGTAACAAGTGACACTGCAGAAATACAAAGGGTAATGAGAGATTACTACAAGCAACTATATGCAAAAAAAAAAAGGACAACCTGGAAGAAATGGACAAATTCTTAAAAAAGCAAAACCTTCCGAGACTGAACCAGGGAGAAATAGAAAATACAAACAGACCAATCACAAGCACTGAAATTGAGACTGTGATTAAAAATCTTCCAATAAACAAAAGCCCAGGAACAGATGGCTTCACAGATGAATTCTATCAAACATTTAGAGAAGAGCTAACACTTATCCTTTTCAAACTCTTACAAAATATAGCAGAGGGAGGAACACTCCCAAACTCATTCTATGAGGCCATCACCCTTATACTAAAACGACACATAGATGTCACAAAAAAAGAAAACTGCAGACCAATATCACCGATGAACATATATGCAGAAATCCTCAACAAACTATTAGCCAACAGAATTCAACAGCACATTAAAAGGATCATACACCATGATCAAATGGGTTTTATCCCAGGAATGCAAGGATTCTTCAATATATACAAATCAATCATTGTGACACATCATATTAACAAATTGAAGTAGAAAAACCATATGATCATCTCCATAGATGTAGAAAAATCTTTTGACAAATTTCAGCAGTCATTTATGATAAAAACTCTCCAGAAAGTAGGCATAGAGGGAGCTTACCTCAATGTAATAAAGGCCATATATGAGAAACCCACAGTCAACATCATTCTCAATGGTGAAAAACTGAAAACATTTCCACGAAGATCAGGAACAAGACAAGGTTGCCCACGCTCACCACTATTATTTAACAAAGCTTTGGAAGTTTTAGCCACAGCAATCAGAGAAGAAAAAGAAATAAAAGGAATCCAAATCAGAAAAGAAGAAGTAAAGCTGTCACTGTTTGCAGATGACATGATACTATACATAGAGAATCCTAAAGATGCTACCAGAAAACTACTAGAACTAATCAATGAATTTGGTAAAGTAGCAGGATACAAAATTAATGGACAGAAATCTCTTGCATTCCTATACACAAATGATGAAAAATCTGAAGGAGAATTTAAGGAAACACTCCCCTTTACCACTGCAACAAAAAGAATAAAATACCTAGGAATAAACCTAGCTAAGTAGACAAAAGACCTGTATGTAGAAAACTGTTAGAAACTGATGAATGAAATTAAAGATGATACAAGCAGTTGGAGAGATATACCATGTTCTTGGATTGGAAGAATCAACATTGTGAAAATGACTATACTACCCAAAGCAACCTACAGATTCAATTCAATCCCTATCAAAGTACCAATGGCATTTTTCACAGAACTAGAACAAAACATTTCACAATTTGTATAGAAACCCAAAAGACCCTGAATAGCAAAAGCTATCCTGAGATAGAAAAATGGAGCTGGTGGAATCAGACTCCCTGCGTTCAGAATATACCACAAAGCTAGAGTAATCAAGACATATGGTACTGGCACAAAAACAGAAATATTGGTCAATGGAACAGGTTAGAAAGCCCAGCGATAAACCCACGCACATATGGTCACCTTATCTTTGATAAAGAAGGCATGAATATACAAGGAAGAAAAAATAGCCCCTTCAATAAGTGGTGCTGGGTAAACTGGACAGCTACATGTAAAAGAATGAAAATAGAGCACTCCCTAACACCATACACAAAAATAAAATGGATTAAAGACCTAAATGTAAGGCCAGATACTATAAAACTGTTAGAGGAAAACAGGCAGAACACTCTATGACATACACCACAGCAAGATCCTTTTTGACCCACCTCCTAGAAAAATGGAAATATAAACAGTAATAAACAAATGGGTCCAAATGAAATTTAAAAGATTTTGCACAGCAAAGGAAACCATAAAGAAGGTGAAATGACAACCCTCAGAAAGGGAGAAAATATTTGCCAAAGAAGCAACTGATAAAGGATTAATTTCCAAAATATACAGGCACCTCATGCAGCTCAATATCTAAAAACAAACAACCCAATCCAAAAATGGCAGAAGACCTAAATAGACATTTCTCCAAAGAAGATATACAGATTGCCAACAAACACATGAAAAGATGCTCAACATCACTAATCATTAGAGAAATGAAAATCAAAACTACAATGAGATATCATCTCACGCCAGTCAGAATGGCCATCATCAAAAAATCTACAAGCAATAAATGCTGGAGAGGGTGTCGAGAAAAGGGTACCCTATTCCACTGCTGGTGGGAATGTAAATTGATACAGTCACTATGGAGAAAAGTATGGAGGTTCCTCAAAAAACTAAAAATAGAAGTACCATATGACCCAGCAATCCCACTACTGGGCATATACCCTGAGAAAACCATAATTCAGAAACAGTCATGTACCACAATGTCCACTGCAGCACTATTTACAATATCCAGGACATGGAAGCAACCTAAGTGTCCCTCGACAGATGAATGCATAAAGATGTGGCACATATATACAATGGAATATTACTCAGCCATAAAAAGAAATGAAATTGAGTTATTTGTAGTGAGGTGGATGGACCTAGAGTCTGTCATACAGAGTGATGTAAGTCAGAAAGAGAAAAACAAATACTGTATTCTAACACATATATATGGAATCTAAATAAATAAATAAACGTTCTGAAGAACCTAAGGGCAGGACAAGAATAAAGGCGCAGACGTAGAGAATAGACTTGAGGACACGGGGAAGAGGAAGGGTAAGCTGGGACGAAGTGAGAACGTGGCATTGACATATATACACTACCAAATGTAAAATAGATAGCTATTGGGAAGCAGCGACATAGCACAGGGAGATCAGCTCAGTGCTTTGTGACCACCTAGAGTGGTGCGTTAGGGATGGTGGGAGGTAGACACAAGAGGGAGGATATATGGGGATATATGTATATGCATAGCTGATTCACTTTGTTATACAGCAGAAACTAACACAGGATTTTAAAACAATTATACTCCAATAAAGATGTTTAAAAAATAGCAAAAAAATAAAAAATAAAGAGAAGGATGTAATCACCCTTTGTTATCACTAGGAAGACTGTTAAAAAAACGCAGTAATCTAGCTCCCTTAATTTCACGTAGGTAGATACGTATTCTCACAACACCGCATTGGTCTGTGAGTTTAATGCCATCACCATGAAAACAAGCTTATTTTCTTTTTTGTAAGAAATCTTACAGAATCATTGAGTACATTTCAATAGCTATACATCCATCTCTGAATGTCCTTGACAATTTCATGTCTTTCACCTTTGCCCATATCTTTGAACCATATCTTTGCCAGTATAAAATCTCTTGTTTAGTTTTTTAATGGCACCTTTGGACAGTAACAATTGGCTTTTGGATTATGAGGTGCTATGGCCCCTTTTGTTTCTTCATGTAATGATATTTTATAGAGGACCATATTTGCTGGGCACTGCCCTACTTTATGGGGACAGAGTTCTGTTTTAAAAAAATCATCATTTCTTTTAGGGTGCTTCGAGATATCTGAGATTATCTATGTGTAAATAAATAAATTTAATTAAATGGGTATGTGCTGTAATAAAGATGTTTACTGATGCCATAAGAATCGTATCTTTCTCCCTGGTGGGACTTCTCTACCTTTCCCATCCTAAGAACTTGTCATTATTATGCGTTAGAACTGTATTTAAAATTTCTCAATAAAGCTAACCAGAATTACTTCTAAGGATGTAGGGATTTTTAAAAGCTAGAGGACTATATTTTCAGCTAAATAATCTTTAACTTCTTTTGGGGGTTAAGGGCGGTTAGAGAATATTTATAAGTAATAAATACTTACTAACTTAATTTTTTTTTCTTTTTGGCTATGTTTGGTCTTCATTGCTGTGCGTGTGCTTTATCTTGTTGTGGCAAGCGGGGGCTACTCTTCATTGTGGTGTGTGGGCTTCTCATTGTGTTGGCTTCTCTTGTTGCAGAGCTCGGGCTCTAAGCGCACAGGCTTCAGTTGTTGCAGCATGTGGACTCAGTAGTTGTGGCACTCAGGCTCAGTAGTTGTGGTGCACATGCTTAGTTGCTCTGCCACATGTGGGATCTTCCTGGACCAGGGATCAAACCCGTGTCCCCTTCATTGGCAGGTGGATTCTTAACCACTGCACCACCAAGGAAGTTCTTTACTTACTTATTTTTTTAAAAAATGAGAGTCCTTTAAAGATATAATAAAATGCTTTGGTTCTGTGAGCCAGGTTCTAGACCCTATTTCTGTTCTGTAACTAATACAGTATGTGAAAACTGCTTAGTTTTTTCCCCTTCCTTTGATTTAAATTGTCCCATACTCTAAAATGTCTTACATTAACAACTGCAGAACATTAAAAATATTTTTAAATGTTTAAAAACTGAAAAGTGGTAGAAGCAAAATATTAACCCCATCTCACTTTGATGCCCAAAACTTGGCCTCTGTGCACTGGTGCCTAATCAAATCTCAGAGACAGATTTTTGGGTGAAGTAGGAAGTATAACTTTATTGCTTTGCCAAGCAAAGGGGGACACAGTGGGCTCATGCCCTCAACACTGTGTGTCCCAACCTGGGGGGATTTGGTGAGAACTTTTATCACAATGATTCAAGGGTAGAGTTGCTGATAAGGATCAGGGTGTGTGCAGGGCCTTCACTCTTTTAATCTGGCCTCAGGTGGTCTCTCATTCTCCTCCAGCTTGGCTGATATGGACATTATGTCAGGTGACACAGAGAATGTGACAACTAGTGGCTCTGCTTCCTTGGTCACATTGGCACAGTTGATTTGGAGAAGTAGGCCATGCCCATGCAGTATTGTCAGTGGAACTGACAACCTCAGCAGTGGACCAGGGAAGAAGACAATGACTCTAGTAGCTTGAGGTTGTAGTTGAGATAAACATAATATTGGATGAGACTGCATACATCCATGTCAAGACCAGAGAGATCCCAAGCCGTCCCTCCACATAGTCCTGGCCAACACTGAGACTGAGTATACAACAGAAGAGATGTAAAAAGAGCCCAGGGAAAAGAAAACTCTGGAAAAGAGTCGAAGACAGCTTGAACTTTGAATGTGGTTCCCTCTCCACACAAAGATCCATCAACAGAGAACAGAAACCTTAGTGGTTTAAGTTGTTGGAGTGCAGCCTCTGTGCAGTCACTAGAGGACCACCAAGCTGTACAGAAAGAAGGGTGAGCTTTAGCAAGTGAGGCTTTAAAAATAAAAACAGCAGTAATAGTATAAAAAAGGAGCAGAGATATAAGCAGCCATCAGGGAGACTAATTTAATAAATTTAACAGAGGCAAGTTACTGAACAAAGCAACAAAAACAAATGTCAGGGGAAAAAATCATGACCCCGAGTTGTTACAATGTTATAAAATGTCTAGTTTCCAATAAAAAAAATTATGAGATATACAAGGAAATAGGAAAGTATAATCCATATTTGAGGGGACAAAAAGCAGTTAATAGAAACTGTCTCTGAATATCTGAGATGCATTCTTAGCCCTCCTCTTCTTTTTCCAGTTGCCCCCTGCAAACTCAGATTTTCTTGCTAACTGGCTTCAGTCAGGTTCCACTAGGAGTATGCACCTGTAGGAGGTAGTGGAACAGAAGAAGAGGAGATGCTTCCATTCTCCTCTGCTTTAGGCTGCGTCTCTGTCTACCTCTCCTACTAGGCTCTAGTCTCCGTGGGAAGCCCTGACTGATACTGTCATCCTTCTCTTTGTCCGTTTAGCCATGCAGATGATAGTAGCTGCTGCTGTTGCTTATCTCTGGGTTTCCCTACCATCCCAAATGCATATGTCTAAGCAGCCAGAAGAAGCATTATTGTTTCAAGCTAGAGTATCTTCTCTAAAAATTAATTTTTCTTTAAAAAATAATTAAAAGAGTTTCAAAATATAAAGGACTTTTCAGCTGATTCTCTTTGAGGGAAAAAAGTAGTATATTTGTGCATATATTGCATATATACAAAGCACCCAGTGGATCCTCCAAGAAAACTTATTTCCCAATAATTTCCCCCCCCCAAATGATGTCTTAGATCTGAGCACACGTGTGCAAAATTGTCATTTTATCACCTGCACTCAATTTCCTTCCATTAGGCAAAGTGAGAATGAAAATTAGATGGCAAAAGAGGGCACGGTTGTCTCATGATCTGCCCAGACCAGGGCAGCAGCTCTGTTGCTATTACCACACAGGAGAATAGGAGAGGCAAATAGCTGGCCATTCTGATTGCATGCAGTGAAAAGGAAAAAGAGAGTTATTCCTACAGTAATGATGTTAATGCCTTGGAAGTGCTACCCCCTGGCCTAGTCAAATGCTTTCAAACCCCACTGTCCAGAAGTGGATGTCCCCCCATTGGGGTTGAGTGAAAGGAGGGAATAGCCATTTTCTTGAATAATCCATAGTAGGGGAAGTGAAGAGAGGAGTGGTGAAAGATCAATAGAAAATTTTTTGAGAGAAGCAGCCTATGTGAGGCATTTCATAGTTTTGGCACTGTGTAATGAGGGTCCTTTGTCACATTACCTGGTCTGTAGCCTTAGCTGGTTAATGTCACTGACCCTCATTTGAGATAGAAAAATATTGAGTGAATCCTTACCGAATGTCAGACATTGGGTGAAGGTAAGTCGCGCCTTCTATTGACTGATTCTTTTTTTAATGTAGACAGTGATTCCAAAGACTTTGAGCTACTGAAGTTCTCATGTTATTCATCCCAGGAGGATATGAAGAAGCAGAGAAAAGAATAAGGAAGCAGCCACACAAGCCAGCAGGATATCCCTGCTTCTCTATTGATGTCCCTACACAGGGATATAGCTACAACCTTGGGAACAATAGTATTCCCTGTGAAGTATTTGGGGTTAAGTAGAGAAAGAACAAAAAACAGGAGAAATGTTGGCCTCTATGGGGAAGTCTTGGAAGGGATATTTGAGCCCACCTCCCTCTTTACACCACTCTGAGGATAAGTCCTAAATTAAAGGTTTAATTCAGAGGCCTTTGCAATCATAATTCTAGTGAGAGGAGCTTTTAAAGACGTTAAAAAGTCAACTGTTGTAAACATCTGTTTATTTTTGTTCTTGTAGTCTACACTTAATTTTTTCACAGTATAGAATGCTAGTTTTCTTTCAATATTTAAGATATGTTGAAGAAAATTCAATTAACTATCAAGTTAAGAAGAAAAAAGGGAATTTTATTCAAGCCAAACAGAGGATTATAACCTGGGAAACAGATTTTCAGAAAGCTCTGAAAACTGTTCCACCTGTTAGAAGTCAAATGTATAGTCATATACATTTTTGAGACAAAGGATCATACATCAAAATGGCATACTGACATTTTACATAAAGTTCACCAAGGATACATAGTCCAGGTAAACAGGTACAAAGAGAACAGCAAGTCACCATGACCCACTATGGAGCTGGGAAGGAACACTGTTCTTTTAAGGAGTTACATTGTTAACATCAGAAGAAATAAAAAAAATTGATCTTTACAGTTGAGCAGGCACTCCCATCTTTGAGGAGTTCTGGTTAGGGAGGGAGAAGACCCAAACAACACGGAGAGAGAATTTTATGTTTAATTTTTTCTTATCTTGCCTTAAAATATAAATTTTATTTCATCAGATATTATTTTATTATTTTCTATGCTTCAGAAGCTAGGCAATGCATTCAAATGGATTTTTTTTTTTACTTTTATCTGGTTCTTCTTGTTTTCTTGGCAGAAGCATCACAGCTTATAAGCCAAAGACTTTACTCTTAGTTATTGGAAATTTATATTGTTCAATAACTAGTATTATGGGTTCTCTACCTCAGGACTAGTTTTAAAATTTTATAAGCTATGATTATTTATTTATCCACACAAACTTTAGAGTCTCAGTGCCATGTGCCATCCCCACCCCATATTACTAATTTCACTAAATGTATGAATTTACTTGAAGATGACCTTTATAGTATTGAGTATTATTTATCCAGAAACAGATCTTTCTTATAAATTGCCTGTTTTTTGGGGGGTTTTTGTTGTTTGTTTTGCTTATTACTTTCAGAACAATTGTCTAGGAAAATGTAAATTCCTAAATTTGACTTAAGAAAACCAAAAACATAAATGTAAGAACTAAAACTATAAAACTCAGAAGAAAACATAGGAGTAAATTGCTGTGGCATGCAAAACATCAAATAAAACAGCAAATGAAATTTTTTAAAACTCCAAGGGTCAAATGAGGAAAAAACATATAATCATCTCACTAGAAAAAAATTACTTGAAATGTTCAAGAGAAAATTATAGGCAAGAATTTGGAGACAGCAAGTGGAAACTGTTGTCAAACAGGTTGTTCAAGGGAAAACAGATGGTCTAATAGTTGAAAGATGATACAGGATCAAGGACAAATGTGTGTGTGTGTGTGTGTGTGTGTGTGTGTGTGTGTGTGTGTGTGTGTGTGTGTGTGATATTTCTGAATGATGGGATGCCCTGAACACGTTCATAGGTTTTTTGGAAGGAGCCAGTAGATAGACAAAGGTTAAATATACAAGAGAGAAGAGGAGCTATTGAAGAAGTAAGATTCTAAAGAAATGGAAGGGAATAGTATCAAGAATGGAGCCAAAAAGAAGAGATGAGTTCACATCGTAAGAAGAAATTAAGAATGAGTGATTTCAGAATAGTAAATCGAGAAGTTCAAGATTGTTCACATATATTTTCCCTGTTGACATAGGATACGAAATCAGATGTTAAAGAGATCAAATAAGAAGCTGAAGAGTTTAGAGGTTGAATTTAGCCACTAGGAATTCAATGGTGACCTTTGAGATGAACTGCCATAGAGTGATGGTGGCCCAAAATTCAGTGAGTGAAGGAATGTGGAAACAAGTACAGATTTTTCTTTCAAAGATCAAGACAAAAAGAATAGAGAAATAGATTGGCAGCTACATTTCGAAAGAAAACCCTTCAATTTTAAAACAATTTTACAGTATTCAAGAATCACCATAGCTAATGGGGAGAATATGTCATTAGATGACTTGAAGCAGTTTGTTGTCTTGTTTATTAAGGAGACATCAGGCTCTACATTGTAAATACACAATGAACTACAAATTACCTACCTTATCCAAAGGAAAGAAAAATTGACATCAAAACACCAGGAAGTACAAAAATGTAAAAGCTGTTTCTGAGATTTCCATTCAAATCAATATTTTTTTCTAAAAAAAAAAGTACTCATAATTACCACTTCCATTTAGCTCTGTTATAAAAATCATAAAATGGGCTTGTCTGAATAAACAAACATTGGTGGCGGGGGAAATTCAAAGAAAATAAAACAGGCTTTTGAAAGTTATGTCTAGATGTCTCAATTTAGCAAAGCATATGGCTACTGGCCTGTTTCAACTTAGCACTTAAAAGTCCATGAGGACACAGGGGGAAAAGACAAAATTTTATCAACTAGGATTGAAAATCAATATATCGTAAAGATCATAGAGAAGTAGAATCTGATGAGGCAACCTATGCAAGCTTTGTTACCAGAAATAGAATAAACCTGCCGACAACATTAAAAATGTGGGGTGTGGGAAGAAGGGAATGTGGCCTCTCTTTCCCATTGTACCTTGATTGCAATGGTCCAGGTGAGTATCAAAAAAAATCCAAGCTGTTGGGGATGATTTTTGAGTCACCTGTAATGTTGTGTTCTCCTCCACAATTACAACTCCACCTATCCTTAAACAGTATCTTTCCATTTAGAGTCCAGAATTTCCTGAAAAACAACAGGCTAAATGTATGACAAGGGCTAATTATGGTGCAGAAATCCTGAAAGATAGGTACATAAAAGCCAACTGATATGTTATTGAAACACCAAACAGTATAGAGTTACAAGACTATACTCTAATCCCACAGAGACACACTAGGTGAATTAATGCAAGAAGCTTAAAATGCTCTCCAGCTGGAGCTGTTAAAAGGGGTTACTTCTATCAGGCAAACTGAGATGAGGGGCAACTACATCAGAAAGCCAGGATTCTGAAATCTCCTTGCTTCATTATACAGTGCTATAGGAAGAAGTGCCTTGGAAGACCTGAAGCTTACAAAGAAAGGCTTGTTGTGCTGTGATACGCACAGCACAACAAGGGTTGCATAAAGAGGAATTGTGGGGAAAGGGTGGACAGAGACCTTAAGATGGTACTTCTGCCTGTGCAAGAAGAAGCTGTCTGGGGTAAAGTGGATGGGAACCTTGAATGGAAAACTCCAGATCTGAAATTGAAAATGTATGCATAAGACTTAATTTGTGTCCTCAGTTGGTATGTGTGGTCCCTACCATATCTAGAGACCTTGGCCAATTGTTGTAGAGGTCTCAGTAATATTAATAGGATATACTGATGGTATTATTTATCTTGGAAAACAAAGCAGCTTAGCAGACTAGGCAGTGAGTCCAGTCAAGGCTATGACCGAGTTGTGCCCACCGGCTCAGGAGCAGCCCACTCATGCAAGCAGGTGGAGGGATGTGCTCCCTATCTTCCTTGAGTCAATGTAGGTGTGAGTGCTGCCAGGTGAAGCCATCTGTCTCTTCCACTGCAGATAGCAACTTCTTAGTCAGCCGTTTGTATCATAGGTACAAATGAAACAGGATGATTGCAGCCCTAGCTCTTTTTCTAATTTAAGATTATATTTTAACTACAAATATGTGGTATGCTAAATACTAAAACTTAGTAAGCACAGAGACACAAAAAGGTTGTGTCTCTGGGAAGCCCCACCCATCTTTCTATTTGCCACACCAATGCTTGCCTTTACACGTCCTATCATATTTGCTTCCCAGTATTGTTCCTCTATGGTGCTAAAAGGACTCATAGCGAAGAACTCCCTTTGTATTCCACAATATGCTTTCACCTCTAGTTTTAATCTTTCCAAATTAATGGGCCTCTGATAATCTGCTCTAATTTCTTAAGTAAGAAATTCAAGGAAGGATCCTTGCTATCTTTCATTAACCTCGGTTGTCTATACTATAGATGGGAGAAATTCTTTTACTAGTTAGTAATACACTACCATGCAAAGGAATGTGGTCTGTATCATGTCAGCCAGGGAAAGTAGATAAGTGAAGCAGTCTGTGTATTAGTCAATAACGGAGAGTGGAGAAAGTGGCAAATTGAAGACTTCTTTCTAAAGGGAGTACAGGATACTCAGCTCTGAGTGTCACAAAAATAAATGCATGCCAGTGTTGCCCTATCACATATCCTTATGAATATATCATGGTTTATTGAAACACCCCTGTGGAAATTAAGGTTATTCCAAATTCTACACCATTATAAATAATGCCATGATGACCATCCTTGTGCATAAACCATTTTCTATAACTCTAATATTTCTCTAGTGTACATATCTCAATATAGAATTAACAAACCAAACAGTACTGAGATGTCTTTAAAATTCATAAGCAGAATGTGCAAGTGGACCACACAGTTTAGGAACACAGTGTCCAGTATATGAATCACTCAAAGCACACTTTCTTCTCTAAGCATGCCTTTGAAGAAAAATGACATTCCTTGAGCAAAAATTTTTAAAAATCGGCTGTTACTCAACCAAAAATTAAATGGATAAAATTTCTGAGTTTTAATTTTTGTATCCAATAAATATTTCTTAATCTTAGGAACCTGCCTCTGCTTGCTAATAATCAGTCCTAGTAAGTATCAAATTAATTAAGAAACTGGAATTCATGGTAGAGATAAGAAATGTATTTCCATTAAATAAGTAAATACACACACATAAACACACACATTTTTGGCTCATAACCTGAAATTTATTAAGTCTAAGGTATTCTAAAAAGAGCATCATGACTTCCATGTGATCCTGACTTTGGAACAAATTAGAAATTACACATATAAATATTCTGATTTGGCATCCATTTCCATGACTTCATGGTACACACATCCACGCAGGGCTACTCACCAGGAAGAAGCCAATACAATAAACAGACCATTGGGAAGATCGACACAAGGTAAAGAGTTTACTGCAGTGGCTGATAATGGGGCAATCAAATGTCAATGTTGCCATCATGTGATCAGCAGCAAATGCTGCAAGTGAATGAAAGTAAATGGCATTTTTAGTATGTATTTGGTCTCGAATGCAATTTTGTAAGTTATAAGCAGAATTACTCATTTAAAAGTGAGCTAGAATTATGCATTACATATAGGAAAGGTAGTTGTTTTTGAAACTTTTTTCCATATATATGATGTATATTCACATTATGTGAATATACATACACACCAAAACACACATACATATATAATGACAAGATAAAACATTTTTCCCTTAATGTTTCAAAGCAACAGATGTAGAAGAGATGCATTATAAGTCATGCATTACAAATGCATTATAAGTCGAAACTCTCCAAGGAGACACCAAGATAGAATTAGACTTGTAGGAGATTTATCGGTGAAAACAATGTCAAGGAGCAAGAAGGAGGGAGAAGAATGCAGAAAGAGAATTCAGACTGTGATCTGACACCCCAAAAAGAGAGAGAGCAGGAAGGTGGATTGAATAAAAAGAGCTTCAGATTATAGTACAGCTTCGAGATAGTCTTGCCTAGGCTTATGGGGATGCCAGATAAAATTTTGTAGTTTAGAGCACTCCTGTGTTGGGCAAGATTCGTCCAGCAAAAATTATCCCTGCACACTTGTTGAACATAACCTTGACATAAAAGTAATGCCTAGATTCTGAAATTCAGCTTTCAAAGCTCTCCACCAACTATGCTTCTTGCAGCAGGTTCTCCTGAAGGGAGATCCTTAGCTCTCATGTGGAGGTCAAATGTCTCCTCCATATGTTAGATCCATTCTGTGGCATTTATATGTATTACATATAGGAGTCTGTGTTCTGAAGAGAGACTCCTTGGGTTCAAATCCCAACTCCAAGGCTAAGACTCAAGTGAGACAAGCCAGGCCACTATAAGGCAAAAAGTTCAAGGAGGGCCTTATTCCTGAGAGTGAGTGCTTCCTTAAATATTATGCCCTGGGACCTCACCCTAGTCCAAGCCTTGCCCAGGAGATAATTTAGTAGCTATGTGACCTTAAACCAGTTTCTTACTTACTGTTTCCTCATCCTGAGAATAATGCATTCTACTCACAGGACTGTCATGAATATTATATGAGTTAATGAGCACAGCTGGCAGTTGGCCAATTCCAGTGCCAGATCCAGCCTCCTAGAGGAACCATGCTCCTGCAGCTTTGGGTGTCACCTGTTGTGCCAGGAGCACACCGCTGCACAAGAGGAGATGCCATTTGAATTATCTGTGAATGTTCTGAGGAGGAATGCCAGAGCTACTGGCTAAAATCTATCCAAACAAAAGAAATATCCCCAGGATGGACTTTCTGGTTCTCTTCTTGTTCTACCTGGTTTGGTGCTGATTGGTATTGTTACAATCTGCATCTGCTGGAAAACCCATTGCTTGAAAGGCCTGGTCAGAAGAGGAGCACAGATATTTTTCTATATAGTTCCAGAGTGCCTTCATAGAGCCATGCTAAGATTGCTTCATTACCTCTTCCATACATGAAACCACACCTTCAGTATCCTGCATTTCATATTGCAAGGAATGGTTTATACTGAATACACCTGGGAAATATTTGTCCTCTGTCAAGAGCTGGAGTTCTTGTATTACCTTTTTCTGCCTTATCTGCTGCTGATTATAAACCTGGTTTTTTTCACCCTAAGTTGTGTAACCAACCCTGGTACCATAACAAAAGCAAACATGTTACTGTTTCTTCAAGTTTATGAACTTGATGAAGTGATGTTCCCAAAGAATGTGAGGTGCTCTACTTGCGATTTAAGGAAACCAGTATGATCCAAGCACTACAATGTGTGTAATCGTTGTATGCACTGGTTTGACCATCACTGTGTGTGGGTGAACAACTGCATAGGGCCTGGAACACCAGGTACTTCCTCTTCTACCTCTTGACATTGATGGCCTCGTCAAGAGGTGTGTTTTCTGTGTTTCTGGTCCAGTTGGTAGTGGTGTCGGACTTGTACCTGAAGACTTACATCAATGACCTTGGGCATTTGCAGGTTGTTGACATTGTCTTTCTTATTCAGTACCTGTTCCTGAGCTTCATGAGGATTGTCTTCCTGTTGGGCTTTGTTGTGGTGCTGAGCTTACTCCTGTGGAGCTCCCCATGCTTTTGTCTCTACCTGGCTACCACCAACCAGAACACTAATGAGTGGTACAGAGGTCACCAAGCTTGGTGCCAGCACTGCCCCCACATGGCCTAGTCCTCATCGGCAGAGCCCTAGGTTTACCAGAACATTCACTCACATGGGCTTTGGAGCAAACTTTGAAAACTCTTTCTACCTGCTACTGCACATTATGAGAGAAAGAAGAAATAAGAATGGGAAGAGTGTTACTGCCTTTTATATATAGCATACTTTTATTTATACATATGGATAAAAAAATGAGTTAGTGAATAAGAACATTTTGGACAACGCTTGCAGTAATGTGTTGACTGCTCATATTATCCCCAGTATTACATTTACATTTAAAATTCAGATTTTCAGGCTCCATCCCCTTACCCAAACAATTTTGATTCAGCAGTTTTAGGGTGGGGTGGAAGAGTATCTTTGTAATATACTCACTTACTTATTATCATGTGCACCCAGGTCTGAGAACCACTGACCAACTCCTTTCTTACTACTCAGCCATTTGCTTCTCATTTATCTCATTATTGTTCCAAGTACCAGAACTTGAGCAATGAAATCAAACTGTGTCAGGTGTGCTTTCAGCCCAAAGAAATCTGTGGCGGAAGAACTCAAGAGATGCAGGGTCCAGTCTCATTGACCCTGACCTTGACCAGGTTAAAGTCACTTCATATTTAGCCATTAGAAGTAGAGGACTTAAATATATGTATAACTGAGTCTCTTTGCTATACAGTAGAAATTAAACACAACATTGTAAATCAACTATACTTCAATAAAATTAAAATAAAGAAAAAGAAACAGAAGACCTGAGGTGCTTTTCCAATGGGCACAACCAAGTTCTGCATTACTGTAGTCCCATTTGAACTGAATGAACTTTTCTTCCTTTTTATTTCTTACCCTCCCATCTGACTCTCTGAAACCACCTTGCTTCCTACAACCTCCTCAAGAATGGTGCTCTGGATCTCAGCAAGGAGCAGTTTTGTGAGCAGCACCTTCCTTTCACACATAGAATTGCTATGTGAATTGGTTGTGAATGCCTCCAAGCCTACAGACATCAGGCCCGAAATAGTGCTCTCACCCACAAGCTTTGAAGTCTGTCATCCTCGAGATACAACCATGAAAAGTGCACAGGTGCAATTTCAATTGGAGCTTATGGGGGACAATAGCTTTTGATTGAGATGCAATTCCATCCATGTCAGAAATCAGCTGCAGCATAATCAACAAATTTGTATTAAATGACAGTACCACTTCACAGTGAGTTACCTTATGTTCTGAAGGGAAAACACAAGCTTGAGAAATGGAAATGTTTTGTCTGACTCTCAAACAGGGGCTTAACTCAGAATAAAAGCCACAGGTCCAAACAAAGCCTGAGGAAGAAGTCGCTGGGACAGGGAACACACATCAACCTGGCTATCAATTCAAGCTGTCAGCCTTCATTCATTACATGTCATGACATGTTCAGCATATATGGCCTTGCCAATCACCCTTGTGGGGCGGTTTTGGTCGTGGCAGGCAATGGTGGGCTGATTAATCATTAGTCCATCCTGATGTCTTACTTAAGATGAAAGAGTAGGAGATTTTAGGTAAGATGTTCCTGAAGAACCAAATGATAAGATATAGTTTATTTCTATAAACATCTATGTGTTGTTATTGACCTGGATCAGAAGAAAAACACGTTTGTGGGTGGGTTGCTGGTTTCTCAAGTCTTGGTGATTAAGCAGCTGTGATAATTTGTTATAAGGCTGTTGACTGGAAATGATTTGACTTAATGGCATGTGCATGATCATTAATAATATGTCCTATTTAGCCATTCAAGTTACTTCATGAATATTTGTGGGGTCTAGGATCTTATGTGGATAAATCTTATATATTATGTAATATCAGTAGTTTAGTGACATACTTATATGCATGTGGTAGATAATTAATGTATGATTATACATATTATGTATTATGTATGATAAAGCATACTAATATATGTGGTAGGTCACAGGATGCACTAGGTACATAGTGTTAGAACAATTCAAGATAATTTTTAACACTGACATTGTACATGATAATAATACTTCACTGTTTGTGTACAAGTTTTCAAGAAATAGTTTAAATAGAATTTCAGTTTGGGGAGCTGGAGCTTCTTCCTTGAATCCTAGGGAGAAATGTTATTCTCCTTTTCTAGTTTAAAAAGCCAGAGTAATAATATATTACAAAGACTCTTCATTTTAGGAGATTGTTTTCAACAACACTTGTTAATGGTATAAGTACAAAAAATAGGAGAAAATATAAAAGAGATGCTAATTGCCCAATGATGATAGGTGGGTATTCAAAAGATTGTCCTCCAATTCATGTTAGTGTTAGTAGATCTGTTACTAGTAATCACAATAAGCATTGACTAAGGGCCAGAATATTTGATATATGATGTATTGGGATAATTGCTAGAATTAGAATTGCGAAGATTAGCTCTAATATACCACCTAATATGTCGAGGGTGGATTGTTGGAATGTGTAGGTGAATAGGAAAAACCTTTCTGGCTTGTTGTGCAGTGGAGTGCTGAGTTGGGTAGCTGGAGTATAACTGTCAAGGTCTCCTAAAAATCAGGTGAGAATAGTACTAGAATTAGGAATAAGAGCCCCAAGATGTCCTTGATTGTGTAATATGTGTGGAAAAGGTTTTTGTCCATGTCAGATGAGATTCCTGATGGGTTATTAGAGCCCATTTCATAAAGAAATAAGCAGGCCAACAATCAGTAGCGTTAAAATAATTAATGAGAGAATAAAGTGAAAGGCAAAAACATCAGGTGAGAGTGGCTTTATCAACTGAAAATCACCTTCAGATTCATTTGACCAGGCTAGGGTCAATATAAGGAATGGCTGAAAGGAGATTTGTAAATGTCTGCTGTGCCCCACAAGTATATGCCTCATGGTAGGCTGTAACCCATGAATGCTGTGGCTACTACTGTTTAATAGAGGAATGATTCCAGTATTTCATATTTCTAGAAAGGCATGAGATTCAAAATATAGACCTTGTCCTATATGAATGAATAAGCAAATGAAAAATATGAAGGCTCCATTTACATGTACCAAATAATTCATCCATAGTTTACATCTCAGTAGAGATTCACAGAGAAAAAGACAGCTGTTGTATCTGATGTGCAGTGTATAGCTAGGAAGAGTCCTGTAAAGGTTTGTGAAATTAAACATATTTCTAATAGGGAACCAAAGTTTCATTATGATGAGATATTTGAGGGGGCTGGTTTGCCAGTTGCAGCTAAGTCCAGTTACTGGAAGATTAATATGGTTGAGGTTAAATATGAAAATTTGTTGGAAATGTCATTCATTTAGGTTAGATAGGAATTATGTTATTGGAATCCATTATCCCTGATGCAATTATATGAGATTGCTTGGAATGTGGCAGTGTTTGCAGCTGTTTGGTCATACCATCATTCGATTGATAGAAAAAATATAATTCCTATTCCTCATCCAATGAAAAGTGGGAAAAAAAGTTGGAAAAGGCTGTTGGCAGTGGCTAAAAATAGTATGGTAATCAGATATTTGAAAAATTAATTAATATTAGGGCCTGAGTGTATATATCATATTGAAAAAGCTATAATTGACTATGCAACAAAAAGTGCTACAGTTATAAATATACAGAGAAATAATCTAGTTTAAAGCTAAATGATAGTTTTAAGGTTTGGATACTCATTTATTGTCAGTTTAAGTTTTTCATGGCCTGAGTAAATAAATATTTTTGTAGAAATAAGACCAGTGATGAAGGCTGATGAAGGCTTTAAATGGTGTTTTTTAAATAGTATGGGTACAAATCATTTATGTAGATGTTAGAAGTGGTTTAGATTGGTAAAATTGATATGAATGCTGTTATTAATAGATAAGAGGCAAATAGATTTATTACTTTTATTTGAAGTTGCACCAATTTTTTGGCTCCTAAGACCAATAGATTACTTCTATCTTTTAAAAGTTTGAAAAAAAAATCTTATTTTGGAGACATGAATTAGGAGTTCTTGCATAATTTTTTGGTAAATAAGAAGCTTTGAGGTGACATTTGGTCAGTGACTGGAGCAAATCTTGCAGATATCTGGAAAGTGTTGCAACAAGGGAGCAACTAGTGCAAAGGCCCTGAAATAGGACCATGTTTGGCTCCTGGAAGCATAACAAGGAGGCCAGGGTGGCTGGAGCTTGGTAAGCAGGTGGAAGAGTGTGGGAGAGATGGTCAGAGAGAGTGGGCAGAGGTCAGGTCCACCTTTCTAGGCCATTGGAGGACTTTGATTTTTACTCCAAGTGAGATGGGAAGATTTGAGGGTTTTGAGGAGAGGAGTGATCATTCTGCTGCTGTGTTGAGTAAACTGAAAGGATCCAAGGGAAACCAGGGAGAGCAGATCTTGCAACAGATCCAGCTGGGAGGTGCTGGCCACTGAGATCAGAGTTGTACCAGTCGATGTTTTGAGAAGTAATTCAGTGATGGATATTATCCTGCAGGATGCAGGTGAAATCAGGTGTTCAGTTTTGGGCATGTGAAGTTGATCAGAAATCCAAGTGAAGATGTCCTGTAGGCATGTTGACAGGTGTGAGTATGATAGGAGCCCAGGGCCTGTCTGGGTTGTAGATGTATTAGGATACATCAGTGAAGAGACAATATTTAAACCCATGAAAATAGGTGGAATCATCTGGAAAGTGAGTGTAAACAAGGAAGCATCTGAGGTCAGAGACCTGTAGCACTCCAACATTTGCCAGTTAGAGGATGTCAAGGAACCAGCAAAGAAGGCTGGGAAGGCGTGACCCACGGGGAGGTGAGTAGAGAGAGATGCAGATCAGGAAGCTGGGAAATAAAGAGGAAGGTGAGATTCCCTCTGTCATGTGGTGCCACTAGGTCAAACGTTTGTATATATATACTTATGTACAAAATGTATATATATGTATGTACAGTGTTCGCCTTCTTGACATTACTTCATGAGGGCATTTTCCCATATAAATGATGGTTTAACACTGTTAACAAGAAATGTATATTTGACTTTGCCTGTGCCCGCCCCGAGCCAGCGATCCTCCATGCTCCCTGTATCCAGTGAGACGCCCTACACACTGATGGAGCGGACATGAGAAGAACAATGGTGGCCAGGCTCCAACTGGGGATGCTGTGTCTGGTGCTGCTCTTACCTACGCAGATTTATTCAAATCAAACAACTGTTGTAACACCTTCAAGTAACTCCTCCCAGAATATCTCAGCTGCCCCCAATCCAGCCAATGCCACCATCATGTCAAGTGATGATGCTCCGCAGTCAACAGCCAGTCTCTTCATGATCTCAGTCTCCCTTCTACATTTCTGCTGTTAAGAGACTCAGGCCAAGAAGCATCTATACATCCCCATCTTCTAAACCCAGTTCAAAAGGCATCTAGACATCCAGTGTGACAAGGAAAAAAACAACAACCAGGGCTTCATTGAATGAATCTGCTGATTCCACACCTTATTTTATTGACAGAAATTGTAGAGGATCCCACATTTGATTGGTTTGAAGAGCATGTGAAGTGTTTGACTAGATGATGAATGCCAATATTAAAGCTGCAGGAGTTTCCTGTACAAGATGAAGAGAGACAATATCCAAAATTAGTTGAGATGATTTTCTTAAATGTGGCTTAAGAAGTATGGGCACATAAAACTCTACCTTGAAAATGAGAATAGATTTTATCTTACTTAGAGATAAAGAATAGAATGTGGAACAAAGATTCAGTTTTCACTTGGTCCATTAAATTTATAAGGCCACAAAACAATTGGGTAAAACAGAAAGCTTCCATGATTCTCTTTATACCTACATTAGAAGGAACTTTCAGGTGTTACTGCAAATCCTCAATGTGTTGTTTCAGCATTACTAACTTAATGCTGATGTACTCTAAATAAAATTTTATGTTAAGCTATCACTGTTCTCTTGGGAACTGAACTCTTTCTTCTGGGGCTTTGTATTTGACATTGAATTTGGATTTTTATATAGCCATTGACATGTGCCAACTCACTGATGGATTGGAATCTACCCCAAATCCAAGCATAATGAGTACATTTTGCTTATATACTTATCAACTATTCTTATTCAAAAAGAGTGCTAGATTCATTTAGCTAAACAGATAACAAAGAGTAGAAGTATATTGATCTCAATTAATTTCAAAATGTTTTTTATTTCTGCATAGGTTGAATAATTTTTACAATTTAAAAAATGGTCTGTTTTGAAGGTAAAATTGACAAATCTTGAAATTAAAAAGGCACATATGTGAAGGAACCAAACTGTAAATCAAATATTTGAGAACTGAAGACTGGAAGCTTGCTTACATTAAATTCAGAAAAAAATTATACTCTTTTCTGTAAATACTTCCTTTTAAACTGAATCAGAAGAGCCATATTTGGAACACTTTCTGTTATCATTCAATATTTTTAGACAGTTGGAACCTGGTCTTAAGCCTAAAGTGGGCTTGATTTTGGAAAGTAAAACTTTTCACAACTGCTTTGATGCACAGAAACCTTTTTAAAAGTAGCCATTCCCTAAAGTCTTTTGTTCACATGGTCACACAATGATGCTTAGATGTTCCAAAATCTAACATGGTCACAGTTAACCAAAGTCATATTTTTCTATCTTTAGAAACCTACACTGGAAGAACCATATCCAACAGATCTCAAGCTACTGTGTGTGTGAATGAACATTCTCTTTTGTTTCATACCTGAATGCTGTATCTCTATTTTGGATTGTATATTGTTTTTATTGTATTTATGCTTTGATTTATAGTAACTTCTCATGTTATGGAATTGATTTTGTATTAAACATAAACTGTAAACAAAAAGAAGTGGCTGAAAGAGCAAAAAAATCAAGATATGTATATTTTCCTTGCTGTGTTATACTTAATATATAGAGGGAATATAGGGCAGTTATAATGATATTAATTTCTGTTATGATAATGGTAATGTTGGAGCATGAGAATGATATTACTACAAACAGTTCTCCAATTAATTTGATTTTGGGGGTTAAAGTTAGGTTGGTGAGAGTTGCTAGGAGTCATAATGCTGCTATAGGTGGAAGGAGTGTTCATAAACTGTGAGCTAGAACTATAGTTCAACTGTGAATTTGTTCATAATTCAGGTTTGGTAGGTAGAATAATATTGATGATGTAAGACAGTGGACAATTATTAAGGCTGTAGCTCCTATACAGCTTCCTGGTGTTTAAATAAGAATGGCTACAATGACTAGTACTGTGGCTGAAAGAGTGATTTTAAGTCTGGCATAAACAGATTGAGCTGGTTATGATTGGTCCTCAGAAGAATAATATGAGGAGGAGTTATGCCATGTAATTTGTTAAGAGGCCTAGTATTGTTCTAATTCATCAAGTTTTAGCAGTAATGCTGCAAGTAGATTCAACAAGTAGGGGCTTCTGCTTTGTGCTTTTGGTAGTCAAATGGTTGTTGCTATGACTTGAGTGTTGACTATATGCAAAGCACAGCGCTTTACAAGCATATTATTTCATTTTACCATCATAACAACCTTATGAAGTGAGTATTATTTTCATTATATAGATGTAATTTTTGAGGCACAAAGAGGTTAAGTAACATTCCCCAAATCGCAACGTTAGGAAGTAGAGAGTCAAAGTCTATGTCCAGTTCCATCTGTCTCTCAAACCACTGTTCTGTTTTAAGGTGATGTCTTTGAAGAGAATAAAACAAAAAGTATGACATGCCTCTTTCCTATGTATTATGATATATATCTGGAGAAAGCTTTAAACATACCAGATAAAAATTTTAAAAAAGTCCATTTTGAAAAAGGCAGATCACATATTCTGCAGAAGTAGAAAGAGCATCAAAGCGGGGTTGTAATTTGTACAGGTAGGAATAGGTTAGAGAGGGCATATTTTTGCTGATCCATCTTGTTATCTAAGCAGGACTGGAAAGACTATAGAATAGAGGACCTGAAACTCAACCCATCTCAAGAGGTGAGTGGGCTCCAGGGGAAAGACCCAGCTGGGTATTAGCAGGCAGTATGTGCCACTTAGATGAATGGATCTAGAGTGTCTGCTCCAAAGAAATGAAACCCAAGGAAGCAGAGTATACTGGTGGGTGAGCAGAAATTACACGAGAAGGGGATTTATTTGCCATATGGAGAATGATAATGAAGTGGGTCAGAGGGAAGGCTGGCTTATTCACACATTTATCAATAACAACCTTTGTGATCTTGGACAAGTTATATACTCCCTGATTCTGTTTCTTTATCTAGAAATTGGAGATAATAATGTCACCTACATAATAAAGTTGTAAGGAAGGTTAAAATGATTCATGGAAAGCAATTAGCACAGTGTCTAAAATAGGTTAGGTACCCTATAAAGGCTTCCTATTATTTTAATCATACACAGGACATAGTAAAAATAGAAGGGGGAAGTTATCAGAACTGGAGAGGTCAGCAAGGGAGAGAGTAAAGCATATGACAGCACGGAAGAAGTTGTTGGCAATGAGATGTACCTTGGATGGTGGATCATGGGCATGTGGTTGGTGGAGTTAAGAAGTACTATAATAACTGATCCTTTTATATGTGCCAGACATGACTTAAGTCATTACAGATCTATGACGTAGGCTACTATATTGCCCCATTTTACAGATGTAGAAACCGAGGCTCAGGGATAGGGATAAAATAGGGATTCAAATAATCTATTTATTGTCCTCAGGTTTTTATTACATCATTGGTTCAGAATTATTTTGGTGCCTATACCAGATGTTGGGGAGGATTTTAGTCCTGTCTAGCCTCTAAACTGATTCTCTTTAACCTCTAACAATCCCAGCTACCTAATAAAATGACATTTTGTGTCTTAGGATACATTTGATCTAATCTCACTAGATTATTATCATTTTCCCACACTTTATCCATCCCCCAAATTATTCATTCAGTCTCTCATTCAACCAATACTTGTTGTTAAGCTCTTTCCAACATTCTAGATACAATTCAGGATGTAGTGACTCAGAGATGACAAAATACAGAGGCAGAGATGCAGGTAAATAGATATTCACAGATTGCTCTATAAATATTATGGTAGAAGCTTAATAGACATGTGTATATTGGGAGGGAATGTCACAGGGAACAGTCAAGAGGCCATTCATCTCACCTAAGGAGCCCAACTCTTGAAATCTAGAATTAGATTAGTTCCTGGACACTCTCATTCTTTCCTCTATCTCATTTCGTCTCTGCCTGCTCTGTGCCCAATCCTTGCTTCATCCTTCAAGCCTCACATTGACTTCAGAATCATCTCCGTCTCAGTCCCTGGAATTTCTATGTAAGTTCCTGTGACCATATAATGTTTAAATTGACTAATCAATATTGAAGTTGAGACTTGCCTTTTTCCCAAAAGTCAAAAGTCATCTTTAGATGAAAAAGAGATGGAAAATAATGACTAAATTCTGAGGGAAGAGGCAGAGAGAGAACTATGGCAGAAAAATTCTATATATCTCATTCTCAGTTAAAGGAGATTTTGTGTGTTTTTTGTTTGATTGCTAGATCTTGAACTAGTAGCTAATATTGAATGTAGCTATGAATGGCACATTAATTAGGGCAAAAGTCTCATAACCACAAAAAGCCTATTTCAATGACACCACAGGGGTTATTCTATCCTTCCCTCTTTTTTTATGAACAGTTGTTCGTCACCTACATTGGGCAAAGCAATGAGATAGATACAAAATGGAGGGAGACGTATACCCTACTTTTTTTAAAGGAACCTCTTTGTTTTTTATTGTCACTGTAAATGACTACTGAGATAATTTTTAAAACTTTAACACAGACCTTTCTAGGCTAACAGAATCACAGCCTCTAATTTTATAAATCTCTCTTCTTCTGGTATCAAGAGTTAAAATTTGTGGAACAAAAAGATTTTCCTAAAAACACAAAATCAGCTGTTAATCACGTGTATACCTTGCTTTTAAGGAACTTTATATCATTTACTATAGTGTATATGAAACAGAGTCAGTATTACCCCAGAGAAGCAATGAAATAACCAGACTATATATAAAGATTTGACAGGGTCACAAGGATTGTTCAACATACACAAATCAATCAGTGTGATACACCACATCAACAAGACAAAAACTACATGATCATCTCAATAGATGCAGAAAAAGTATTTGATAAAATGCAACATCCATTCATGATTTAAAAAAACAAACCTACAAAAGTGGGTATAGAGGGAACATATCTAAACATAATAAAACCTATTTATGATAAACCCACAGCCAATATAATACTCAACAGTGAAAAGCTGAAAAGCCTTCATGCTAAAATCTGGAACAAGACAAGGATGCCCAGTCTCACCACTTTTCTTCAACATAGTATTGAAAGTCCTAGCCACAGCAATCAGAAAAGAAAAAGAAATAAAAGGTATTCAAACTGGTAGGGAAGAGGTAAAAATGTCATTATATGCAGATGACATGATGCTATATATAGAAAACACTAAAGACTCCACACAAAAACTACTAGAACTGATAAATGAATTCAGCAAGGTAGCAGGATACAAGATTAAGATACAAAAATAGATGCATTTCCTTATACTAACAATGAAATATCAGAAAGGAATGTAAACAAACAATCTTTTAAAAATTGCATCAAAAATAAACTACTTAGGGGGACTTCCCTAGCAGTAAAGTGGTTAAGAATTTGCTTTCCAATGTAAGGTGTGCAGGTTCAATCCCTGGTTGGGGAGCTAAGATCCCACATACCTCGTGGCCAAAAACATAAAAAAAGAAGCCATATTGTGGGCTTCCCTGGTGGCGCAGTGGTTGAGAATCTGCCTGCCAATACAGGAGACACGGGTTCGAGCCCTGGTCTGGGAAGATCCCACATGCCACAGAGCAACTGGGCCCATGAGCCACAATTACTGAGCCTGCGCGTCTGGAGCCTGTGCTCCGCAACAAGAGAGGCCGCAACAGTGAGAGGTCCGCGCACCGCAATGAAGAGTGGCCCCCGCTTGCCGCAACTAGAGAAAGCCCTGGCACAGAAACGAAGAACCAACATAGCCAAAAATAAATAAATAAATAAATAAATTTAAAAAACAAAAACAAAAACAACGTACCAATGACTGAGCCGCACCCCACAGCAATTAAATCTGAATGTCTACAGATAGGACCCAGTCCAGACACTATACTTTAAAAAAAAAAAAAAAAAGAAGCCATATTGTAACAAAATCAATAAAGACTTTAAAAATGGTCCACATCAAAAGAAAATCTTTAAAAAAAAGACTTAGGAATAAACCTAACCAAGGAATGTGAAAGACTTATATGCTGAGGACCACAAAACATTAATAAAGGAAATTGAAGATGATTCAAAGAAATGGAAAGATAGCCAATGCTCTTGGGAAGAATTAATATTGTTAAAATGGCCATACAAGCCAAAGCAATTTACAGATTTAATGCAATCCCTATCAAATTACCCATGACATCTTCTCACAGAACTAGAACAAATAATCCTAAAATTTTATATGGAACCATAAAAGACCCATAATTGTCAAAGCAATCCTGAGGATAAAGAACAAAGCAGGAGGCATAGCCTTCCCAGACTTCAGACAATACTACAAAGCTACAGTAATCAAAACAGCATGGTATTGGCACAAAAACAGACATATGGATCAAGGGAACAGAATAGAGGGCCCAGAAATAAACCCACATACTGATGGAGAATTAATTCTTGACAAGAGGCAAGAATATACAATGGGAAAAAGACAGTCTCTTCAGCAAGTTGTGTTGGAAAAGTTGGACAGCCACATGTAAATCAATGAAGTTAGAACACACCCTCACCCCATGCACAAAAATAAACTCAAAATGGCTTAAAGACTTACATATAAGACATGACACCATACAACTCTTAGAAGAGAATATAGGCACAACATTCTGTGATGTAAGTTGTACCAATGTTTTCTTAGGTCAATCTCCCAAGGCAATAGAAATAAAAGCAGAAATAAACAAATGGGACCTAATCAAACTTATAAGCTTTTGCACAGCAAACGAAACCATAAACAAAATGAAAACTCAACCTACAGACTGAAGAAAATATTTGCAAAAGATGCGACTGACAAGGGCTTGATTTGCAGAATATACAAACAGCTAATACAATTCAGTAACAAAAGAACAAACAACCCAATCGATAAATGGGTAGAAGACCTAAATGGACATTTCTCCAAAGAAGACATGCAGATGGCCAAAAGGCACATGAGAAGATGCTTCTCATTGCTAATTATTAGAGAAATACAAATCAAAACTACAATGAGGTACCACCTCACACCAGTCAGAATAGCCATCATTAAAAAGTCTACAAATAATAAATGCTGGAGAGGATGTGGAGAAAAGGAAACCCTCTTACACTGTTGGTGGGAATATAAATCGGTGCAGCCACTATGGAAAATAGTATGGAGGTTCCTCAAAAAACTAAAATTAGAGTTCCATATCATCCAGCAATCCCACTCTTGAGCATATACCCAGACAAAACTATAATTCAAAAAGATACATAGATCCCTATGTTCATAGCAACACTATTCACAATATCCAAGACATGGAAACAACCTAAATGTCCATTGACAGATGAATGGATAAAGAAGATGTGGTACATGTGTACAATGGAATACTCCTCAGCCATGTAATGCCATTTGCAGCAACATGGATGGACCTAGGGATTATCATACTAAAGTGAAGTAAGTCAGAAAGAGAAAGACAAATGCCATATGATATCACTTATATATGGAATCTAAAATACAACACAAGTGAACATATCTACAAAACAGAAACAGACTCACAGACATAGAGAACAGACTTGTGGTTGCCAAGGGGGAGGGGAGTGGGGTAAGGAAGGACTGGGAATTTGGGATTAGCAGATGCAAACTATTATATATAGGATGGATAAAAAACAAGGTTCTACTGTGTAGCTCAGGGAACTATATTCAACATCCTGTGATAAACCATAATTGAAAAGAATAAGAAAAGAATGTATATAAAACTGAGTCACTTTGCAGTACAGCAGAAATTACCACAACATTTTAAATCAACTATGCTTCAATAAAAGTTTTAGAAAATAGAGATTTGACAGTTATTTATGGTCCTAATAGCTAATATTCTCAAAATGCTTTTAAGCTATTCTGATAAGGTCAGTCCATAGCACCAGTGACATTTCCCAAACCCCTCCCAGAGGCCAAGAATCTTTCTCTTTTCATGCTGTTGCTGGAGCTGATGCTCTGGTCTAGCGTGCTTATTCCTTAGAGGACACATGGGTGTCAAAGTCTATCACAGAGACACTATAGCAAAATCCATCATCATACTAGAATATAAGCTTGACACGGTTCTTTGAGGGCAAAGAAAAATCAAAGGTGGAGGAGCAGGTATGACTAAAAATCATCAGTGTCACTTGGGATACCTCTAAACAGTCCCTCTGATGTCTGCTTTACTACTTTTTTTTGAAGTATAGTTGACTTACAACCATACTTACATTAGTTTCATGTGTAACATAGTGATTCGATATTTTATACATTCCAAAATGAACACCACAATAAGTCTAGTTTCCATATTGATTATATTCCCTACACAGTACATCACATCACTCTGGCTTATTTATTTTATAACTGGATGCTCTTAATCTCCTCATCTATTTCACTTATCCCGACACAACCCTTCCCTCTGGCAAACACATTTGTTCTCTGTATCTATGAATCTATTTCTGTTTTTGTTATGTTTGTTCATTTCCATTTTTAGATTTCACATATAAGTGAAATCATATAGTATTTGTCTTTCTCTGTCTGACTTACTTCACTTAGCTCAATATTCTCTAGGTACATCCATGCTGTCACAAATGGTAAGATTTCACTTTCATGGTTGAATAATATTCCATTGTATATACAATGGACTATTATATATAATATATACCACATCTTCTTTATCCATTCATCTACCAACCTAACAATTAAGTTGTTCCCATATCTTGGGTATTGTAAATAATGCCACAACAATCCCGTGTTCGTATATCTTTTCAAATTAGCATTTTCTGACTTGCAGAATTTCTGCTGAAAGATCAGCTGTTAACCTTATGGAGAGTCACTTGTGTGTTATTTGTTGCTTTTCCCTTGCTGCTTTTAATATTTTTTCCTTGTATTTAATTTTTGTTAGTTGGGTTAATATGCGTCTTGGCCTGTTTCTCCTTGGATTTATCCTGTATGGGACTCTGCACTTCCTGGACTTGATTGACTATTTCTTTTCTCATATTAGGGAAGTTTTCAACTAGAATCTCTTCAAATATTTTCTCAGTCCCTTTCTTTTTCTCTTCTTCTGGGACCCCTATAATTCGAATGTTGGTGCACTTAATGTTGTCCCAGATGTCTCTGAGACTGTCCTCAATTCTTTTCATTCTTTTTTCATTATTCTGTTCTGTGACAGTTATTTCCACCATTTTATCTTCCAGGTCACTTATCCGTTCTTCTGCCTCAGTTATTCTGCTATTGGTTCCTTCTATAGTATTTTTAATTTCATTTATGGTGTTGTTCATCATTGTTTGTTTGCTCTTTAGTTCTTCTAGGTCCTTGTTAAACCTTTCTTGTATTTTCTCCATTCTATTTCCAAGATTTTGGATCATCTTTACTATCATTACTCTGAATTCTTTTTCATGTAGACTGCCTATTTCCTCTTCATTTGTTTGGTCTGGTGGATTTTTACCTTCCTCCTTCATCTGCTGCATGTTTCTCTGTCTTCTCATTTTGTTTATCTTACTGTGTTTGGGGTCTCCTTTTTGCAGGCTGCAGGTTTGTAGTTCCCATTGTTTTTGGTGTCTGCCCCCAGTGGGTGAGGTTGGTTCAGTGGCTTGTGTAGGTTTCCTGGTGGAGGGGACTGGTGCTTGTGTTCTGATGGGTGGGGCTGGAGCTTGTCCTTCTGGTGGGCAGGGCCATGTCCAGTGGTGTGTTTTGGGGTGTATGTGAAATCAGTCTGACTTTAGGCAGCCTCTCTGCTAATGGGTGGGATTGTGTTCCTATCTTGCTAGTTGTTTGTCATGGGGCATCCAGCACTGGAGCTTGCTGGCAGTTGGGTGGAGCTGTGCCTTTGTGTTGAGATGGAGATCTCTAGGAAAGCTCTTGTCAATTGATATTACGTGGGGCTGTGAGTTCTCTGGTACTCCAATGTTCTGCACTCAGCTCTTCCACCTTGGAGGCTCAGGCCTGACACCCAGTTGGAGCACCAAGACCCTGCCAGCCACACGGCTCAGAAGAAAAGGAAGAAAAAAAAAGAAAACCAACAGAAAGGACCCAAAACCAAATGGTAAAAGCAAAACTAAACAGACAAAATCACACAAAGAAACATACACACACACACTCATAAAAAGAAAGCAAAGAAACAAACAAAAATAACAACTAAAAAAGAACAGTCAGAACCCTAGGACAAATGTTAAAAGCAAACCTAAACAGACAAAAGCACACAAAAAAATACACATACACACTCACAAAAAGAGAAAAAAGAAACAAAATTATAAATTTAAAAAATAATAAAATAAATTAAAAATTTAAAAAAGGAATTGAGCAACCAAACCAATAAACAAATGGAGCCAAAAAATCAACCCACCTATGACAACAAGCACTAAAAACTAAACTAAGATAAACATAAAAACCAGAAACAAATCAGATGCAGAAAGAAAACCCCATGTCTACAGTTGCTTCCAAAGTCCACCACCTCAATTTTGGGAACTTTTGTTGTCTATTCAGGTATTCCACAGGTGCAGGGTTCAACAAGTTGATTGCAGGCATTTAATCTGCTGCTCCTGAAGCTGCAGGGAGAAATTTTCCTTTCTCTTCTTTGTTCGCACAACTCCTGGGGTTCAGCTTTGGTTTTGGCCCCTCCTCTGCCTGTAGGCAACCCTCAGGCATGTTATTAGGGCTCTCTTACTCACTCAGGCCAGGGAGAAGGAGGGGTATGGTAGTCGTAATTGGAATGCAGTGCAAGCCTGCAGTGGCAGAGGCTGGTTTGACATTGCAATGGCCTGAGGCATGCCGTGTGTTATCCCGGGGAAGTTGTCCCTTGGTCTCGGGACCCTGGCAATGGCATGCTGCACAGGTTCCCAGCAGGATGTGGTTAGTGACCTGCACTTGCACACAGGATTCTTGTTGGCAGCGGTTGTAATGTTAACAGTTCATGCCCATCTCTGTGGTCCGAGCTGATAGCCGTGGCTTGTGCTCATCTCTGGAGCTTGCTTAGGCAGAGCTCTGCCTTCTGTGGGCACATGGAGTACAAATTCCCTCTCCTTGTGCACCCCAAAACAATGATCTCTTGCCTCTTCAGCAGCTCCAGACTTTTTCCCTGACTCCCTCCTGGCTAGCTGTGGCACACTAACCCCTTTCAGACTGTCTTCATGCAGCCAACCCCAGTCCTCTCCCTGGGGTCTGACCTCTGAAGCCAGAGCCTCAGCTCCCAACCCCCACCCGACCCAGTGTGTGAGCAGACAAGTGTCTTAGGTTGGTGAGTGCTGGTCAACACTGATCCTCTGTTGCTGTGCTCTCCTCCATGGCTCTGAAAATTCCCCCCTGCCCACACCCTGTC
Source organism: Balaenoptera acutorostrata (assembly GCF_949987535.1). NCBI lineage: Eukaryota > Metazoa > Chordata > Mammalia > Artiodactyla > Balaenopteridae > Balaenoptera > Balaenoptera acutorostrata. Next base: position 26,469,953 of record NC_080075.1, on the reverse strand, counting down.
CCCAGTAGTGAAGGGGCTCCCTAGTGTGTGGAAACTTTTCCTCCTTCACAGCTCCCTCCCAGAGGTGCAGGTCCCATCCCTATTCTTTTGTCTCTGTTTTTTCTTTTTTCTTTTGCCCTACCCAGGTACATGGGGATTTTCTGGCCTTTTGGGAAGTCTGGGGTCTTCTGCCAGTGTTCAGTAGGTGTTCTGTAAGAGTTGTTCCACATGTAGATGTAATTTTGATGTATTTGTGGGGAGGAAGGTGATCTCCACATCTTACTCCTCCGCCATCTTGAAGGTCTCCCCTTTGATATTTTGGATATTAACCCCTTGTCGGATATATTGTTTGCAAATATCTTCTCCTATTCAGTAGGCTGCCTTTTCATTTTATTGATAGTTTTCTTTGCTATGCAAAAGGTTTATAGCTTGATAGAGTCCCATTTGTTTATTTTTGCTTTTGTTTACCTTATATCCAAAAAAGGTACTGCTAAGAAGACCAATGTCAAAGAGTATACTGCCTGTGTTTTCTTCTAGAAGTTTATGGCATTAGGCCTTACATTTAAGTCTGTAATCCATTTTGAGTTTATTTTTGTATATGGTGATAGAAAGTAGTCCAGTTTGATTGTTTTGCATGTAGCTCTCCAGTTTTCCCAACACAATTTATTGAAGATTGTCTTTTCTCTATTATATATTCTTACCTCTTTTGTCATAGATTAATTACCCATATAAGTGTGGGTTCACTTCTGAGCTATCTATCCTGTTCCATTTATCTATGTGTTTGTTTTTGTGCCAATACCATACAGTTTCAATAAGAGTAGCTTTGTAGTATAGTTTAAATTAGGGTGTGTGATACCTCCAATTTTGTTCATCTTTCTCAAGATCATTTAGGCTATTTGGCGTCTTTTGTGTTTCCATAGAAATTTTAGAATTATTTTTTCTAAATCCATGGGGAAAAAAATGTCCTTGGTATTTTGATAGGGGGGGATTGCCTTGAATCTGTATATTGCCTTGGGTACTATGGTCATTTTAACAACAGTAATTATTCCAATTTATGAACTTTATATCTTTTTATTTTCGGTGTCTTCTTCAGTTTCTTTCCTCAATGTGTGATAGTTTTCTGAGTACAAGCCTTTTACCTACTTGGTTAAGTTGATTCCTAGATATTTTATTCTTTTTGATGCAGTTGTAGATGGGATTGTTTTCTTGATTTCTCTTTCTGATTGTTAATATATAGCAATGAAACAGATTTCTGTACATTAATTTTGTAATCCTGCAACCTTACTGAATTCATTTATTAGTTCTAATAGTTCTTTGGTAGAGTCTATAGAATTTTCTATATATAATATCATGTCATCTGCAAATAATGACAGTTTTACTCCTCTCTTCCAATTTGTGTCCTTTTATTTTTTCTTGCTTATTGCTGTGGCGGGGACTTTCAATACTATGTTGAACAAAAGTGGAGTGAGTGGGCATCCTTATCTTTTTCCTGATCTTAGAGGAAATGCATTCAGCTTTTCACCATTGAGTAACATGTTGTCACATACGGCTTTTATGTTAAGTATGAGTAACATATTAAGATATGTTCCTATACCCACTTTTCTGAGAGTTTTAAAAATCATAAATGGATGTTGAATTTTGTCATAAGGTTTCTCTGCATCTATTGAGATAACCATATGATTTTTATTCTTCAATTTGTTAAGGTAGTGTATCACGTCAATTGATTTGCAGATATGGAACCATCCTTGCATGCTGGGATAAATGCCACTTGATCGTGGTGTATGACCCTTTTAATGTATTGTTGAATTCAGTTTGCTAATATTTTGTTGAGACTTTTTGCTTCTATGTTCATTAGTGATATTGGCCTATAATTTTCTTTTTCTGTAGTATTTTTGTCTAGTTTTGGTACCAGGGTGATGCTGGCTCTGTAGAATGAGTTTGTAAGCATTATTTACTCATCAATTTTTTGAAATAGTTTGAGAAGGATAGGTGCTAACTCTTCTTTAAATGTTTTATAGAATTCACCTGTGAAGCTGTCTGGTCCTGGACTTTTGTTTGTTGAGCATTTTTTGATTACTAATTCAACTTCAATTACTGGTAATTGATCTGTTCACATTTTCTATTTCTTTTTGACTCAGTAGTGGGAGATTGTATATTTATAAATTTATCCACTTCTTCTAGATTGTCCATTTTGTTGGCATATAATTGTTCATAATAAATCTCTTATGATCCTTTGAATTTCTGTGGTGTTGGTTGTGACCTCTCTTTCATTTCTGTTTTTATTTATTTGAGCCCTCTCTCTTCATGTCTGGCTAGAGGTCTGTCAATTTTGTTTATCTTTTCAAAGAACCAGCTCTTAGTTTCATTTTCATTTTATTCTTTATTTTATTTATTTCTGCTCTGATATTTATTATTTCTTTTCTTCTACTACTTTTGGGTTTTATTTGTTCTTTTTCTAGCTCTTTTAGGTGTAATGTTAGATTGTTTATTTTGAATTTTTCTTTTTCCTGAGGTAGACTTGTATCCCTATAAACTTTCTTCTTAGAACTGCTTTTTCTATATTCCACAGGTTTTTGGAGCATTGTCTTTCCATTTTCATTTTTCCCCAGGTATTTTTTAAATTTCCCTTTGATTTCTTCAGTCACCCATTGGTTGTTTAGTAGCACATTGCTTAGCCTCCATGAGTTTGTGTTTTTTGTAGTATTTTTCTTGTGGTTGATTTCTAGTCTTATACCATTGTGGTTGAAAAATGTGCTTGAGATAATTTCAATTTTCTTAAACTTGAGACTTGTTTTGGGGTTTAACTTGTGATATATCCTGGAGAATATACCATGTGCCCTTGAAAAAAATGTGTATTCTGCTACTTTTGGATGGTATGTTTTATATATATATATATATATATATGTTATATATACAAATGTTACATATATAAAGTAAGTCAATCTGGTGTAACATGTCATTTAAGGCCAGAGTATACTTATTAATTTTCTATCTGGATGATTTGTCCATTGATGTAAGTGGGGTGTTATGTAATGTCTTTCTTTGTCTCTTGTTATAGTCTTTGTTTTAAAGTCTACTTTGTCTGATATAAGTATAGCTACCCCACCTTTCTTTTCATTTTCATTTGCAGGGTGTATCTTTTCCCATTCCCTCACTTTCAGTCTGTGTGTGTCTTTAGCTCTGAAGTGATTTTTTTTTTTTTTTTTTTTTGCAGGCAGCATATATACAGGTCTTATTCTTGTATCCATTCAGCCACTCTATATCCTTTGGTTGGAGAATTTAGTTCATTTACATTTAAAGTAATTATTGGTAGGTATGCATTTATTGCCATTTTGTTACTTGTTTTCTAGTTGTTTTTGTCGTTCTTTTTTGTTCCTTTCTTTTTATTTTGCTCTCTTCCCTTGTGATTTGATGACTATCTTTAGTGTTATGTTTGTGTTCCTTTTTCTTTGTGCATGTGTGTGTATCTAATATGTATATATATATGATTATTTTAAGTTGATCTCTTAATTTTGAATTCATTTGAGCAACCCAGCATTTTTACTGTTACACCCCACATTTAAAGTTTTTGACATCATACTTTACATCTTTTTTGTGTGTGCACCCCTTAACTACTTATTGTGTCTATAGATGGATTACTGTTTTTTTCTCTTAACCTTCCTATTAGCTTTATAAGTGGTTGATCTACTTCCTTTGCTTATATTTTCTTTTACCAGTGAGATTTTTCCTTTCATAATTTTCATATTCCAGTTGAGGTCTTTTCTTTTTCACTTAGAGGAGTCCTTTTAACATTTCTTCAAAAGCTGATTTAGTAGTGCAGAATTCTTTTAGCTTTTGCTTGTTTGTAAAGCTCTTCATCTCTCCTTTAATTCTGAATGATAACTTTTCCAGGTAGAGTATTCTCGGTTAAATGTTTTTTTTCTCCTTTCATCACTTTGAACATATTATGCCACTTCTTTCTGGTGCAAAATTTCTGCTTAATAGTCAGCTGAGCACAGGGAGATCAGCTCTGCACTTTGTGACCACATAGAGGGGTGGGATAGGGAGGGTGGGAGGGAGGGAGATGCAAGAGGGAAGAGATATGGGAACATATGTATATGTATAACTGATTCACTTTGTTATAAATCAGAAACTAACACACCATTGTAAAGCAATTATACTCCAATAAAGGTGTTTAAAAAAAATAGTCAGCTGATAGTCTTATGTGAGTTTCCATTATGTAACTAGTTGTTTACTTTACTGCTTTTTGATTTTGTCATATTTTTCACTTTCTCCAGAGGTCAGGTCAGATCCATGACAGACACCCTGGGAGTCGGAAGACCATGTCAGTGATCTTCCTGTTCAGCTCATGGAGGTCCTTCCCACAGCCTTGACAGTACCAGTGGATGTTCTGAGAAGAACCCCAGCCATCATGCCAGTTTTCCAGAGGAGATGTGTAAAGCTTTTGATATGGCAATAATAGCATGGATATAGTTACCAATCTCCCTACAATGCCAATGTTGTCATGGTGACCTAGGCCAGGGAGGCCAAGACTTGTGCTGGAGGCATTACTGATCATCTGAGGGAGTGATCATACATCATGCTTCACTGCCATCACATTGAAACATCAGCTAGGCAGCATCAGCAGAAGGGGCAGAGGTGATGATCCTTTGGTATCTATACTTTAAGTGAACCCCAGGCTTCTATAAGGTAAGGAAGACACCAGTGGATTCCACAACATATTCAGCACTAGCATCACCCCCATTTGATATTTTAAGATGGAGATTTACTTCCATTGATCACAAGCTTTCCTGTCTCAGCTTAGACAGTGCCATTGAACTTTCCATGGACACTAAAACCACAGATCATGTGGTTGAGGTCAAAGAGAGGACCATGATGGTGATAATATTGCCTTTCCAGTGTTGAAAGCAGTACTCCCTGGTGATCATGCACCCTGTATGGCCAAATCTGTTTATTTTGACTTTCATCATTGTGTCTTAGTGGAAAGGAACTTTCTCTTAAGGAGGCAAGATAGCAACATGATTCCATATATCTAGTTTCTCCTTCCTCACATTTTCAATGAAGTAACCAAAGAGGAATTAATCCGTATTAGCACTAGAACCTGGGGGTGGGTGTCAACACATGCACATGAAGAAATCTCTTAGATATATTGTGCAGACGGGACCATTGGGTATTGACATGAGATCCTCAGAGTAAACATAGTGGAGAGAATGAAAACATGATGAAAAAAAGTTCCCAAGGCCAAAGCATTCAACCCCTAGTGGTGCATAGGAAATGTGTTTTACTTGTCTATTGAGTATCAGCTGAAAATTTTTAACTAGGGGTATAATGGATATTTTTAACAGATTGAGAGACCAGTTATAAAACTTGGACTAGTAGAAATTTCTACTAATACTTGGTAGTAGAAATGGAATAAAATGGATGAATTTCCCAAATATATTGACAGTACAATGATAGGATTTAGTATTGGATTGAATGTTAAAAGTAGCTGTTTCTGGGTGATGGATTAAAGGATGATTTTTAGCCACCTCTTTTTTCTTTTATACATTTTACAATTTTTCTAACTGAACATTATTTCCATAATTTTTAAAAACTTAAAAAAAATTTTTCCTGAATACACCAAAAATGGATAACTAAATTATGTACAAGGCAGTTCCTAGAGAAACAACTTCCAAAGAATAAAAGTCCATAAGAGAAAAGCAAAACAGAAGAAACAGAAGCAAGACTAGCAGATGGTAGGAATCTCTGTATCTCTGTATTTGGCTAGGCAGTTGTCAGATTTTTTCTTCAGCAATGGAATTTTTTTCTTCTAATAAAATCTACACAGAGGCCTTGTATATAACAGAAGTCACAAGGGTACTATTCTGATTGAAGGGCTAGTAGACCCTGAGCCCCAACTACTCTACTTATGCTTGAGGTCACCCTCCCCTATCTCTCCCCTTCCCCAGGAACAAAAGACAAGGCAGTGTCTTTTGGGAGTGATATCAACAATGGTTGGCTTTTTCTCTTTTGTTTCCTTGGCTTTAGGGATTTAAGCAGAGGCAGGTCTGTTTGATGTAAGTGATATACGGGTGACAGACAAAGCTGAGTGGAAGTCTGATTTCAACCTTTCATTGATCACAGCAATTATTGTGCACTGGATAGAAAAATGTATTTTGAAGGCAGTGCAGCACTGATTACAAAATGCCTTAGACAGGACAACATTTTAGATGGAAAAACAAGAAAAAGAAGTCTTTTATTTTTCAAGGAAAGAAATGACAAATGAGAGATGAGACCATGACTTACAAACAAAATGTTTGCCCCAGGTTGGGCTTCAACCATATGTTTATTTGATCTTCTGTGTGTACCTGGACACTTAAACCAGTCACAGTACTAAAGGAGCAGGGACAATCCACCGAAGGTAAGTGAGCGGGGCCATATGATCCACAAGCGGTCACTGCCCCTTGTCTGTTACCACTCAGACAATGAAGGAATGTAATTGTTCCTACCAAATTGAGTTTGCAACACAGCTCTAAGAGTTTATGAATCAAGGTTGGTGAACCATACCTTTTAGACAATTTATCTGGGAAGAAGTTTAATGAAAAACAAGTTCATGAGGTAATAGGTTAAGAATGCATTTTTTTTTTCACCCCTCATTCCTCTCCCTCTTCATCCTTATGGTTTCTGTGGCAGCTGCCTTGTTCTCTCAATAGTGTGCACTTGTGGTTGAAGATGAAACAATAGGACTGAGCATAGACCCAAGTTAAACCAGTTCAACACCTTATCCCCAATTCTCACTGATTTCTCCAGGGATGGTGATCTAATTCATGATGGGCCTGTTAGTAACTCACAAGGGTTTCTGGATTTGAAACCAAGAACATCAATTAGTTATTTTCTTGCAACTAAAGAGATAAGCATTAAAACTTCATCTCATTCTACAGTAGCTGGATGGATTAAACAAACTTTGGTACATTCACACAATGGAATAATATACCTCTGTAAAAAGGAAGAAACTAGTGATACATATATCAACTTGAGTTAATCACAAAGACAGTATGGCGATTGAAGGAAGCCAGTCCCCCAAATTTACATACTGTATGATTCTGCTTATATTACATTCTCAAAAAGACAAAAATATAGTGATGGAGAACATATCAGTGGTTGCCCGGGGTTATGGGTGGGGGCAGAGTGTGACTGAAAAAGGATAGCATGTGACAGTTTGGGAGGTTATGAAACTGTTCTGTATCCTGACGTGATGGTGGTTACACAAATTTATATGTGCATTAAAATTCACAAAATTCATAAATATTTTTCAAAATATAAAAGTTTATTTTGCTATATGATACTTTTAAAAATTAAAAAAAATAATAAATTATTACAAAGAAAACTCTCTCACCTGCAAGAAGAAAGCAGAGATGGCTGATCTACAGAAGATAGAAAGTAGAGACTACAACTGGTGAGGGGAGAGAAGATTCGAGAGATGAACCAGGGTACTTTGAGGCCCTGTTTTTCCAGCAGGTGTGTTCTCATTCTTGGGTTCCATGAGACAATCTTATATTCCCCTTTTGTGTTTAAGCTAGTTCATCTAGCCTGTTTCATTTGCAATCCAGAATCCTAATTTCTTAGGGACTCTCTGGTTAAATTTTGCATTAGCTGTTCTGGAGCTAGAGAGTAGCTTTACTCTCTACAAGTGTAGTAGTGAATGGAGAGGTACTTTACAGATAATGTCACCTCAGTATTTAAAGGTGACATTACTACTTGGATAATGAAACCCACATTCCCAATTGCTGACCCACTAAGTCCTAACCCTTTCCAAAAAGTCTCTCTCCCTAAGGTTGGCACACAACACCAGAAGTGCTCATTAAATCTAAGAAAATTAAGTGATATTTATTGTTTACACAGTTCAGCTGACTATATGGTGGTAATTTTCACAAAACATGCCAAGAAAATTCCATGTTACTACCTTGTTGGTGGAGTTTCCTTCCAAGGTGAAGGTTAGGGTGAGTGAAATCCAGTATACTTAGAGACCAGCCACTCTTCTTGTCTAGTCCCTAGAGTGACAAATATCTGGGGTCTCCAACAAGCTTTTTTTTTTTTTTCTCATGGAGATCTGTTCTATCTAATTCCACTAGGCAAATGCAGTGAACATCTCCTTTATTCAGGACTGCAGTTTTCCTTGCTAGCAAAAGGGATAAAAGAGGGAACTATGCTAGGGACATTCATTCATATGATTACACCAACCATTAATAATGTTTTATTTCTCTCAGTGTGGCCAGCACTTTGCTTTAGTTTAGGAAACTAAAACTAGGATCAAGGAGATCACAACCATACGGGGAAATAGACTTTCCAATAAATATTTACACACTCGCAGTGGATCAATATTCCAAAATGACACCCAGAAAGAAGTGAAGAATTGAGGGTGGCACAGGGCAACTTCTGGGAGAAAGTGACACATGGGTTTTAAGGGATGAGAAGGAGTTTGCCATGCTTCCAAGTGGGGAAGCTGTATGTACTGAGAGAACACATGCAATGCAAGAGGGCATGAAAATAGGCAGTGGATTTGGAGGCTCAAAAGAGTCTGGTACATGGAGAGGGGGGAGCTGAAGAGACCAGAAGGTTCAAGGTAAAAAGCTTGGACTTTTTGTCCTGAAGGAGATGAGCAACTGGGTGGAGTTTTAAACAGGCAAATGACATACACAGATTTGCATTTTAGAAATGTCATTTTGGTGGCAGTGTGGATGGCTGATGAAAATTGGGCTGAATCTAATGGGAAGAAGATAAATTAGAAGTCCTAGACTATAATCCAGGTGAAAGAATCCAGTGGTAGTATGGGCAAAATTGGGAGGATAAATTTAGAAGACAGAATTGATAACGTGTGGTGACCAATACTGTGTAGAGTTGGAAAAGAAAGAGACTAGGATGCTGCTCACATTTATGATTTGGCATTACAGGTGGAGAGGGAATGATGGTGTTAAGGAGAAAGAGGGAAGACAGAAGGAGGAACAAGGTGGGTAAGTTTAGGTGGGTATGATAAATATTGAACTCAAGAGGGAAGCTATCCCTTTCAAGACAAATAAATCAGTAGGGAGGTCTGCCATTGGAATAAGAATTTTATTTTGTCAACAGAGCAGTGCCCTGCACCATGTTTTATCTCTTGAAATTCATGTAGAAGAAACAAAGAGAGGCAGGATGGGGAACTCAGGGAATTTTTAGCAGACTGAAAATTAAAGCCTTATCATCTTAAACACTCCTGGCCAGCTAGTGAAAGGTGAAGCCACTCTGATTATGAGTAGTACACAAAGGTGAACACAAACTACTAAAAGAGGCTGATTATGCCCAGCTCAATGCAGTGATTTTCAAACTCAGCAATCTAACCACCCCCTGTGCGTAAGATTAGATTTAGGAAAAGTTCAAAACATTTCAGAAACAGCAGAAAAGGCAAAGGTTCTCTTGACTATGAAATTTGCTCTTAGTCACCAAGACTTCGTGTAACATTAAGATCACTGTTTTAATATGAAATTTCATTTTTTACTAGAAAAAATGGGAAAGGTAGATTTTGTTAATGCCTTATTGCTCCTGTAATAAACCAAAAGACAGGGGCAGCAATTCTGATAGATGGAGAAATAAATGTTTTATTTTAAATGTTGATGTTGCAAAACAGAATTCATGATTTAAAAGCAAGCATCACTAATTTATATTCATAAGATTTATATTATACCTCTCTTAAACAGTCTCAACTAATTAGCAAATAAACCAATATTCCTCACTTTCTTTGCAAAACACTCTGACCCACACTCAGTCTGCTCAGTTACTCTGTAAAATGTCCCCTCCCATTGAGTTGTGTACTTACCAGGAGTATTTATTCCTCATCTAATTCCACTTGTTATGTTATATGCGCTATAATTAAATATTCCATAATTTGAAAAGTGTGACTTCATAAAGAAAACGTTTAATGCATTAGAAAGATTCAGGACAAATTGCTTAATAAAAAAGAAGAAGAAGAAGAATTAGGTTGACAGAAACAACTATAAATAACAAAAAGGAAAAGTGAATCTCTAGAGAGAATATATATATAGATTTTTTTGCAAGCATTTTTTGGCCTTCATTCCACTTTATAGAAGCTGAAAACTGGAAATTGCAGGCGCTTCATTCCAAGTATGAAGTCAGCAAGAAATACCATGTAAAACTCTAATCACTAGACCTAAGTTTTTGAAAAACCATAATTTTATATCAAAGATTGTCATGTGAATATATTTATTTTTTGAGTTAACACAAAACGTTTGGTAATTTTACATAAAATATACCCTTTTGTTCTTCACCTTAACCAACATTTTGATTCTTGTCTACCTGCTGGTCCCATGACAACTATTGAGAGAGCACCTGCTAAATATTTTGCCCATTGGCTCAAATAGCTTCAGTTATCATCAAAATACTGTCTCCCAATCTCCTAACTTAAGATCCATTTATCAAATAGCTTATTGGCTACTTCCCTTTGTATATTTGGGGTATTAAAAAATAAACATAATATACCAAAACATATTCACCCCCCACCCTCCACCTCAAAACTTCTCCCCATCCTGTGTCTATCTCAGTACACCCAACACTGCCCACATGAAGATTTCATCTCTGAATTCTTCTTAGCCCACTGTCACTAATCAATTCCTGAAGGTTGTGTGTGTATGAGAGAGAGAGAGGACTCCAAAATAATTCACATCTACCACACCACCACTTTTTTATTCATGGCCAACTTAAACTCTACTGGGTTATGGCAACAAGTTCCTAATTGATCCTTCTGCTTCAATCCTGTTCCAATTCAATCATTCTCTTTCCCACAAAGTGACCTTTCAAAAATGTAAGTGTGATCATGTGAATCCTTTGATGAATTTCTTGATTAAAAATTATATGGTTTCACTTTGTTCTTATAATAAAGTCCAAACTCCTCAACATGGTTATAAGACCCCACAAGATCTATCCTCTAATTGTGGCTCCAGCCTCAGATATTACTACTCCCCTTTCACATTCTAAACACCAGCTAGAATAAACTTCTTCCCTTCTAGGAACATACGAGGCTCCCTCTTGTCTCCTGGTCTTTGAATAGATCCTTCCTTCTTGGTACACCTTCCTGCCCTCTCCACCCCATCCCCCCAAAAGCATCTTCTCTTGGATTACTTCCACTCTCCTATAACTCTCATCCTATAACAGGCATCACGTCCACAAAACACCTTTAGGACTTTGGTGTCACCAGGTTAGTTTAGATACCATCCTAAAGGTTACTAAAAACCCTAAAATTTCTCTTGCATGACACTTGTCACTCTGTGTTGTGCTTATTTGCTTATAAAGGCCAGGGAAATGTCTTGTTCACTGCTAACTCCCAGCATCTGATAAAGAGTACTTGTTAAATAAAAACACTTTGAACGTGATTGAAGGAAAATGTCCTTGCTAGTAGTCTGGTCTAAAACTGGGAAGTTCCTTTCCCAGAAGACAATCTCTCTTACCTTCATTGAAAGCTTTATCTCATAGTACTGAGTAATAAGTACTCTACTACTAAAACTCTATTCCTAAGGGCTTGCAAAGATAGCATATCCTAAATTTTTTTCTCATCATATATACTTCTTGCATTAAAAATAGTAATTTTTAATTAGAGCAAGTAATGGGGCAAGTTGTAGAAAAGTTGCACAAATTTCCCCCCAGACAAAGGCATTAGAAACACTACCTTGCATTAGGAAGCCACAGAACTTAGTATCTGTCTGTGCTGAACACGTGCATAGCCTGAAGCTACAACTGAATTGGCTTTAGAATAAACTCCTCTGTTAAAGGACCAAGTTAAGGGCACGTTGGCCCTGTCTGTTGGCTTTGCATCAGTTTTTTACACTACTACAATGAAAAAGCTGACAACAGCTTGGTCATTACCATAATGGGTCACAGCAACACTTATCAGGTTGCTTTGAGCAAAGATAAAGGAAGATCAAGAAGTGGCAGAGTGAAGTAAGTCAGAAAGAGAAAAACAAATACAGTATGCTAACACATATATATGGAATCTAAGAGAAAAAAAAAGGTCATGAAGAACCTAGAGGTAAGACGGGAATAAAGACACAGACCTACTAGAGAATGGACTTGAGGATATGGGGAGGGTAAGCTGTGACAAAGTGAGAGAGTGGCATGGACATATATACACTACCAAACGTAAAATAGATAGGTAGTGGGAAGCAGCCGCATAGCACAGAGAGATCAGCTCGGTGCTTTGTGATCACCTAGAGGGGTGGGATAGGGAGGGTGGGAGGGAGGGAGATGCACGAGGGAAGAGATATGGGAACATATGTATATGTATAACTGATTCACTTTGTTATAAAGCAGAAACTAACACACCATTGTAAAGCAATTATACTCCAATAAAGATGTTAAAAACAAAAAAAAGAAGTGGCAGAGACTTGGTGACAATTCATCCTAGGGCAAAATCAACTGTATTGTAAAGTCTTTTTTTTAAACAAAGACATAAATTATTTTCTTTTTCAGTATATAATGTAAAAATTAGTATTCTTCATTCTAAGTATAAGGAGCAGTTGTGTGTCTGCCCAGTAGAGGAAGGTCTCTCACCTGCTTACAAAGATAATATTTATTAAATGGTCACGCTCAGATTTACAAGAAAAAAAATGAGAATAAGAACTTGAAAACTGGTTTGATATAAAATTATATCAACTAGGATTGTTGGTGGCTTGAAGTCTACTTAAATACAACAGATGGAAAAGACAGAACAGAGCATCACAGCTGTTAAGCTCCTGAAGATCCTTATGAAATTCTCTGGTCTAGATTGTCTAGGTTGCAGAAAGATGTTAACACATTGCCCAGTGTGAGAGTAGAATGGATAGCAAAGGACCCAGGGCCTCCTCCTAAGAAGAGAGTAAATATTTTAGGCTTTGTGGGCCATAACAGGCTCTGTTGCAATTACTCAACTCTGCCACGTTAGTGTAAAAACAACACAGATAATATGTAAACAAATGGGCATGGCTGAGTTCCAATAAAACCTTACTTACAGACACCCTGGATTTCATATAATTTTGTGTATTATAATAAAATATTCTTTTTTTTAAATTTGTTTTGACCATTAAAGTTATTTTTAAAAAAACACGTTCAATGCACAGGTTATACAATGACAAGCAGGCAGAATTTAGGCTTGGGACCATGGTGTGCCTAGCCCTATACCACTTGGAAATCAATAAGAGTGAGGTGATAAATGAGGAAAGGAGAAGGCTGAGAACCTCCTGAAAGCCAGAAAATCTAGTGTCATTCCTAAGATAATGAACCATTTTGGTAAGGTAAACTAACTAGTAATATAGTTCCCCAACCTGGAAGTACAGCAGAATTATCCAGGATACTTGTTAAAAATACAAATTTTCAGGCTCTATCTCCAGAAATTCTGATTTAGTCATATGGCCAGGAATCTATTATTTTTAAAACAAGCCACTGATCTTGACAAGAGGTTTTCAAATACAGTTTGCACTCCTGTAAGAAGTGCATTCACTGTATGTGTGCATCAATGTGTGTGTATGCTCATTCACTGTAAGTGAATTCACTGTAAGAAGAAAATAGTAGAAGTGCTTTCTGTATTATTTTTATTCAAAAAAGAAAGAAGAAAATTAAAGTTTATAAATATTTACCACATCAGTTGGCTTCCTCACCCAGTCTGTGTTAGTGGTCCTGTATCACAAGCAGTACATGAAGTTTTCTGTAGAAGTAGAAATTCTACAATGTAGAGGAACTGACAAAGTCAGTTTCACTCTTGTCTTTATTCTCAGTGCACTGTATAAAGAAACAGGACTAAAAATGGCAGAGACAATTTTGAAGAAGAAAAAACTAATAGTAATTATCAGTTTTAAAAACTGATTATAAAGCTATGTTAATTAAAGATTTTGGTAATGGTACAAGGGTAGACAAATAGATCAGTGGGATGAAATAAGAGTAAAAGACATAACTGATAAGGAATATAGATGGCCCTGCAGAGCAATGGGAGAAAGGATGGATTATTCAATAAATGATACTAGGACAACTGGTTATCCCTAGAGAAAAAAATGAAGTTAGATCCCAAACTCACTTCAGCAATGAAAATCAATTATAAGATGAGTAAGGTATTAAGAACCAATATTTCTAGCTTTTGGAAAAAAAATATAAGAATATCTTTTCACTCTAATGGTAGGGAAGGATTTCTTTTAAAAGACACCAAAAAAAAAGCACAAAAAACCAAGGTAAAAGACTGATAAAACTGTCTGTTCTAAAATAAACACTTGCATTCAAGCCATAGCCCAGAAGATTTACAAAGCATATAACCAACAAAGTTGTATACAGAATTTGTAAAGAATTACCACAAATCAGCAAGAGCAAAATAACCCAGTTGGGAAAAAAGGGCAAAGAATAAGAATGGGTAATTCACAGAAAAGGAGATATAGAAGGCTAATAAATGTGTGAAAAGATGTTCAATATTACTAATAATCAGGGAAATGCAATATAAAATAACAATGTACCATTTTATATATCACAGTGATATAGTTGATAATACCATGTCTTGGTAAGGAGGGGAGAAAAGGGAATTCTCTATGCAAATGCTGTGGAGTATAAGCTGGTACAATCATTTTACAGAGAAATTTACCAATAGCTGCTAAATTTGAAGAGGCACAAGCCTCTGACCCAAAATTCAACTTCTAGGAACATACCCTAAAGAAACTCTCATACATGCTCCAAGAAAAGATATATAGAAGAATTTTCATAGTAGCATTGTTTGTAACAGCAAAAAAAAAAAAAAAAAAAAAGGAAACACATAAAAGTACATGAACAAAAGAATGGATAACTAAATTGTGGTCTATTAGAATGGACTTTTATGAAGTGTTTAAAATGAATGAATTAGAGTGACATGTATCAGTGAAGAGAAATCTCTTAAAAACATAATGTTAGCGAGAAAAGGCAAATTGCGGAATAATACATACAATTTTAAAATGGAGAGAACAATGCCAAACATATTTATGGCTTCATGCATATGTTGTAAAGTATAAAACATGCAAGGAATGTTAAATTCAAGAATGCTAATTCAGGATGGTGACTGAGGGAAGGAGAGATGGCATAGGGGACAGGAACACAAGGAGTCCTATCTGGGTCTGTTAGACATCTGATGGGTTTGGGTGTTATTTGTCTTGTAATTCTGTGCACTTTCCTGTATGAGGGGAATATGGTGTAATAAAGGGGATTTAAAAGAAGAATAGAATTAGACGTAAGGTCACAAACTTTCAATCAAATATCAGAATATCCAAAACCTTTGTAGTGGAAGGGGGAAAGTTTCAGACAGACTTTTCTCACTAATTCAAGGAACAGGGAACTGCCATGTGGTGGTAAAGGCTTAGTGAGAAATAATGTGATCAACGTATGTCAAGAATTACCCCAGGTAGCCCCAGTTTATACATATTGTGCAGCATAATTATTAATAGTGCTCCCTTTCACTTTCAAAAGTGTCCCAGTTTGGAAGATCAAAGATACGGTCACCTGATTAATAATAAACTTTCAGTTCCTATGCCCGATGAAGAAGACAATAGGTACTGGATCCAGGGCTTGCCCGGTAAGGCAGGTGGGACTCTTTAGATGAAGAGCTGGACATGGGAGAAGTTCAAAAGAACAATAATAGTATCTAGGTTTTGATGGATCTTTTATCTGAAAACTGAAGACGCCAGAGTTCTCATCTTTTTTTTAGAACATGTTGGTTTAAAACATAGGTCTGTGGTCTAATCTTCTCAAAGACATGGCTGATGAAGTAAAAAGGCCTACAGAGTAAATTCACAGACCTGGTTTGTGCAAAAATCACCTAGGGGGTTTTGAAAACTGAGAGATTCTCGGGTTCCAACACCTGATTATTAATTTGAGATCTGTAGAGTTGTGGCTACAGAATCCACATTTTTTCCACTGTCCAAATAATGCTGATGCATAGATCCACAGAATTTTGTAATGAATTCCAGAGCTCTAACAGTTGTACTATTTTAAATAGCAATTTATTACTGATAACTAGTCTTAAATTTAAATTCTCAGGTATCTGTCGTAACCTATCCTCATCTCTTGCCTTAATCTAATGATTTTCCCAGCCTCATTATATACAACTTGCAATTGGTCCCTTCTCTTGGCTGGGTCAAAGTGGATGGGTCTCTTTTATTAAGATTAAAAAAAAAAAAAAAGATTAAGATAGGACTAGGACCCAGGGTCTGGAACATAGTTGCTGTGTTCCTTCCTAGGCTTTCCAATGAGGTAGGTATCCAGGAGGGCTGAGGACAATGTCAGATCAAACCTGACATTGACCTGAGTCAAACCTTCATGTGGAATTCTAGCCCTGGTCATTGGCTAGAGGTCTCCTGTTGTCTGGACAAATCAAGCCAAAGTGGATTCCTTTCCCATGTCCTCACATTCATTTCTATTGGGTTTCTAAGAGGATGGTCTGAAAATTAGAGAGAGAAAATTCACCTAACCTGCAGTAAAACGTATTGAGAAATACTAAAAGGCAATTTTCTGTATTTTCTGCTCTTAATTATTTTGTTTACTTGGTTTCATTTGTTCTTTTGTTTTTATTTAGTTTGATTTTTTTTGCTTGAAAAGCATCATTGGATTTTTCCAAGGGTAGCTGGATTTGCTTTTGCAAATTTAGGGATACCTGAATACAACAACAGTGTTGGTGGCTGGTGTGCTGCAGCCAGCAATGGAAGATGCACAACTCTGAGGCATCAACTGAACTTGGACAATGGCCTTTCGAATTTTTCATTCATTAGCATTGAAATCTTGAGGAATTAGCTTATATTGTGTAAGATACATGGACTCAGAAATTGTTCACATCTAACTGGAGAATTGTCTAAGTGCAATGTCAGGTGTATCCCTGTGATGATTTTAGATATTTTATTTCATTTGATTTTCTCATTTCCTTCTGTGGTTCTTTTTTATCTTTTGAGGACTGGAAGAGAACTAAACCATAAGTAGGTATATTTCCCAAAGGCCTCTGAGAAATTGGGCTAGAAATCTATTAGAGGCCACATATCCTAAGAGAATTCTTTTTTCCCTGACCTGATCCAAGCTGATTGATTAACTCTTAAAGGAGGTCTTCAGCATTTACTGAGCATCACAACCACCTGGGGTGGGGGGACTTGTAAACAACATTGATGCCCAGCCTTCACCCCAGGTCAATTAAAAGATAATGTCTGGCGAGGACCTTCAAGATGTGGAGATCACCTTCCTCCCCACAAATACATTAAAAATACATCTACTTGTGGAACAGCTCATACAGAACACCTACTGAATGCTGGCAGAAGACCTTGGACTTCCCAAAAGGCAAGAAACTCCCCACATACCTGAATAGGGCAAAAGAAAAACAGAGACAAAAGAATTGGGATGGGACCTGCACCTCTGGGAGGGAACTGTGAATGAGGAAAAGTTTCCACACCCTAGGGAAACCCTTCACTGGTGGAGACGGGGGTTGGGCAGGGAGGGACGTTTCGGAGCCACTGAAGAGAGCACAGCAACTGGGGTGCAGAGGACAAAGCAGAGAGATTCCTGCACAGAGGATCAGTGCCAACTAGCACTCACCAGCCTGAGAGGCTTGTCTTCTTACCAGCTGGGGTGGGTGGGGGCTGGGTGCTGAGGCTCAGGCTTTGGAGGTCAGACCTGAGGGAGAGGACTGGGGTTGGCTGTGTGAACACAGCTAGAAGGGAGCTAGTGTGCCACAGCTAGCTGGGAGGGAGTCTGGGAAAAATTTAGGGAACTGCCTAAGAGTCAAGAGACCATTGTTTCAGGGTGCATGAGGAGAGGGGATTCAAAAAACCACCTAAACGAGCTCCAGAGACGGGCACAAGCTGCAGCTATCAGCGTGGACCCCAGAGACAGGCATGAAATGCCAACACTGCTACTGCAGCCACCAAGAATCCTGTGTGCAAACACAGGTCACTATCCACACCTCCCTTCCCAGGGACTTGTACAGCCCGCCACTGCCAGGGTCCCGTGATCCAGGGACAACTTCTCCAGGAGAACATATGGTGTGCCTCAGGCTGTTGCAACGTCATACCGGGCTCTGCTGCTGCAGGTTTGCCCCATATTACATACCCCTCCCGCCCCCATGGCCTGAGTGAGCCAGAGCCCCCAGTCAGCGGCTCCTTTAACCCCCTGCTGTCTGGGTGAAGAACAGACCCCAGAGGGAGTCTCTACATGCAGAGGCAGGGCCAAATCCAAAGCTGAAATCCAGGAGCTGTGTGAAAAAAGAAGAGATAAGGAAATCTCTCCGTGCAGCCTCAGGAGCAGCAGATTAAATCTCCACAATCAACTTGATGTATCCTGCATCTGTGGAATACCTGAGTAGACAATGAATCATCCCAAAACTGAGGCAGTGGACTTTGGGAGTAACTGTAGACTAGGGGTTTGCTTTCTAAGTCTAATTTGATTCTAGTTTTATGTTTATCTTAGTTTAGTATTTAGAACTTATTATCATTGGTAGATTTGTTTATTGATTTAGTTGCTCTCTTCCTTTTATATATATATATATATATATATTTTCTTCCTTTTTCTTCTTGTGAGCGTGTATGTGTATGCTTCTTTGTGTGATTTTGTCTGTAGAGGTTTGCTTTTACCACTTCTCTTAGGGTTCTATCTGTCAGTTCTTTTTTTGTATACTTTTTAGTGCTTGTTATCATTGGTGGATTCGTTTGTTTGGTTGCTCTCTTCTTATTTTAAAAAAATTACTTTTATATTTTTTATTTTAATAATATTTCTTTTATTTTAATAACTTTATTTTATTTATTTATTTCTCTTTCTTACTTGGTTTTTCTTTTCTCCCTTTTCTTCTGAGCTGTATGTCTGACAGGGCCTTGGTGCTCTGGTCGGGTGTCAGGCCTGAGCCTCTGAGGTGGGAGAACCGAGTTCAGGACATTGGTCCACCAGAGACTTCCCAGCCCCTCATAATATCAATTGGCAAGAGCTCTCCAAGAGATCTCGGCCTCAATGCTAAGACCGAGCTCCACTCAACGACCAGCAAGCCCCAGTGCTGCACACCCATGCCAAATAACTAGCAAGACAGGAACACAACCCCACACATTAGCAGACAGACTGCCTAAAATCATAATAAGTTCACAGACACCCCAAAACACACCACTGGATGTGGTCCTGCCCAACAGAAAGACAAGATCCAGCCTCACCAAAAAGAACACAGGCATCAGTCCCCTCTACCAGGAAGCCTACACAACCTACTGAACAAACCTTACCCACTGGGGGCAGACACCAAAAACAACGGGAATTACGAACCTGCAGCCTGTGAAAAGGAAAGCCCCAAACACAGTAAGTTAAGAAAAATAAGAAGACAGAGAAATACATAGCAGATGAAGGAGCAAGGTAAAAACCCACCAGAACAAACAAATGAAGAGGAAATAGTCAGCCAACCTGAAAAAGAATTTGGAGTAATGACAGTAAACATGATCCAAAATCTTGGAAATAGAACGGAGGAAATAAAAGAAATGTTTAAGAAGGACCTAGAAGAACTAAAGAGCAAACAAACAATGATGAACAACACAATAAATGAAATTAAAAATTCTCTAGAAGGAATCAAGGGCAGAATAACTGAGGCAGAATAAAGGATAAGTGACCTGGAAGATAAAATAGTGGAAATAATTACTGCAAAGCAGAAGAAAGAAAAAAGAATGAAAAGAATTGAGGACAGTCTCAGAGACCTCTGGGACAACATTAAGTGCACCAACATTCGAATTATAGGGGTCCCAGAAGAAGAAGAGAAAAGGAAAGGGACTGAGACAATATTTGAAGAGATTATAGTTGAAAACTTCCCTAATAACAGAGAGGAAATAGTCAATCAAGTCCAGGAAGCACAGAGAGTCCCATACATGACAAATCCAAGGATAAACACGCCAAGACACATATTAATCAGACTATCAAAAATTAAGTACAAAGAAAAAATATTAAAAGCAGCAAGGGAAAAGAAACAAATAACATACAAGGGAATCTCCATAAGGTTAACAGCTGATCTTTCAGCTGAAACTCTACAAGCCAGAAGGGAGTGGCAGGACATATTTAAAGTGATGAACGGGAAAAACCTACAACCAAGATTACTCTACCCAGCAAGGATCTCATTCAGCTTTGACAGAGAAATTAGAACCTTTACAGACAAGCAAAAGCTAAGAGAATTCAGCACCACCAAACCAGCTTCACAACAAATGATAAAGGAACTTCTCTAGGCAGGAAACAAAAGAGAAGGAAAAGACCTACAATAACAAACCTAAAACAATTAAGAAAATGATAATAGGAACATACATAACAATAATTACCTTAAATGTAGATAGATTAAAAGCTCCAACCAAAAGACATAGACTGGCTGAATGGATACAAAAACAAGACCCATCTATATGCTGTCTACAAGAAACCCACTTCATACATAGGGACATGTACAGACTGAAAGCGAGGGGATGGAAAAAGCTATTCCATGCAAATAGAAATCAAAAGAAAGCTGCAGTAACAATATTCATATCAAACAAAATAGACTTTAAAATAAAGACTATTACAAGAGACAAAGTAGGATACTACATAATGATTAAGGGATCAATCAAAGAAGAAGATGTAACAATTGTAAATATTTATGCACCCAACATAGGAGCACCTCAATACATAAGGCAAATGCTAACAGCCATAAAAGGGGAAATCAACAGTAACACAATAATATTAGGGGACTTTAACACTCCACTATCACCAATGGACAGATCATCCAAAATAAAAATAAATAAGGAATCACAAGCTTTAAATGACACATTAAACAAGATGGACTTAATAGATATTTATAGGACATTCCATCCAAAAACAACAGAGTACACTTTCTTCTCAAGTGCTCATGAAATATTCTCCAGGATAGATCATATCTTGGATCACAAATCAAGCCTCAGTAAACTTAAGAAAATTAAAACCTTATCAAGTATCTTTTCTGACAACAATGCTATAAGACTAGATATCAGTTACAGGAAAAAAAACTGTAAAAAATACAAACACATGGAGGCTAAACAATACACTACTAAATAACCAAGAGATCACTGAAGAAATCAAAGGGAAAATAAAAAAAATACCTAGAAACAAATGACAATGAAAACATGATGACCCAAAACCTGTGGGATGCAGCAAAAGCAGTTCTAAGAGGGATGTTTATAGCAATTCAATCCTAGCAGAAGAAACAAGAAAAATCTCAACTAGACAACCCAGCCTTACAGCTAAAGTATTTAGAGAAAGAAGAACAAACAAACAAACAAACAAAAAAACCCCAAAGTTAGCAGAAGGAAAGAAATCATAAAGATCAGATCAGAAATAAATGAAAAAGAAATGAAGAAAAAGATAGCCAAGATCAATAACGCTAAAACCTGGTTCTTTGAGAAGTTAAACAAAATTGATAAATATTAGCCAGACTCATCAAGAATAAAAGGGAAAAGACTCAAATCAATAGAATTAGAAATGAAGAAGGAGAAGTAATAACTGATGCTGTAGAAATACAAAGGATCTTGAGAGATTACTACAAGCAACTCTATGCCAATAAAATGGACAACCTGGAAGAAATGGACAAATTCTTAGAAAAGCAAAACTTTCTGAGACCGAATTAGGAAGAAATACAAAATACAAACAGAGAAATCACAAGCACTGAAATTGAAACTGTGATTAAAAATCTTCCAACAGACAAAAACCAAGGACCAGATGGCTTCACAGGTGAATTCTATCAAACATTTAGAGAGGAGAAAACACCTATCCTTCTCAAACTCTTCCAAAATACAGCAGAGGGAAGAACACTCCTAAACTCATTCTATGAGGTCACCATCAACCTGATACCAAAACCAGACAAAGATGTCACAAAAAAAGAAAACTATAGGCTAATATCACTGATGAACATAGATGCAAAAATCCTCAACAAAATACTAGCAAACAAAATCCAACAACATATTAAAAGGATCATACACTATGATCAAGTGGGTTCATCCCAGTAATGCCAGGATTCTTCAATATATGCAAATCAATCAATGTGATACACTGCATTAAAAAACTGAAGATTAAAAACCATACGATCATCTCCATAGATGCAGAAAAAGTTTTCAAAAAAATTCAACATCCATTTATGATAAAAACCCTCCATAAAGTAGGCATAGAGAGAAATTACCTCAACATAATAAAGGCCATATATGACAAACCCACAGGCAACATCGTTCTCAATGGTGAAAAATTGAAACCATTTCCACTAATCAAGAAAAAGATAAGGTTGCCCACTCTCACCACTATTATTCAACATAGTTTTGGAAGTTTTAGCCACAGCAATCAGAAAAGAAAAAGAAATAAAAGGAATCCAAATCAGAAAAGAAGAACTAAAACTGTCACTGTTTGCAGATGACATGATACTATATGTAGAGAATCCTAAAGATGCTACCAGAAAATTACTAGAGCTAATCAATGAATTTGATTAACTCAGAAAACTACTAGAGCTAATCAAAACTACTAGAGCTAATACAGAGATCTCTTGCATTCCTATACAGTAACAATGAAAGTATAGAAAGAGAAATTAAGGATACATTCCCATTTACCACTGCAACAAAAAGAATAAAATACCTAGGAATAAACCTACCTAAGGAGACAAAAGGCCTGTATGAAGAAAACTGTAAGACACTGATGAAAGAAATTATTAAAGACTATACAAACAGATGGAGAGATATACCATATTCTTGGATTGGAAGAATCAACATTGTGAAAATGACTCTACTACCCAAAGCAATTTATAGATTCAATGCAATCCCTATCAAACTACCAATGGCATTTTTCACAGAACTAGAACAAAAAATTTCAGTTTGTATGGAAACACAGAAGACCCTGAATAGCCACAGCAACCTTGGGAAAGGAAAGTGGAGCTGTAGGAATCTGGCTCCTGGACTTCAGACTATACTACAAAACTACAGTAATCAAGGCAGTATGGTATTGGCACAAAAACAGAAATATAGATCAATGGAACAGGATAGACTACCCTGAGATACGTCCACGTACATATGGTCACCTTATTTTTGATAAAGGAAGCAAGAATATACCATGGAGAAAAGACAGCATCTTAAATAAGTGGTGCTGGGAACACTGGACAGGTACATGTAAAACAATGAAATTAGAACACTCCCTAACATCATACCCAAAAATAAACTGAAAATGGATTAAAGACCTAAATGTAAGGCCAGACACTATCAAACTCTTAGAGGAAAACATAGGCAGAACACTCTATGACATAAATCACAGCAAGATCCTTTTTGACCCACCTCCTAGAGAAATGGAAATAAAAACAAAGATAAACAAATGGGACCTAATGAAACTTAAAAGCTTTTGCACAGCAAAGGAAACCATAAACAAGACGAAAAGACAACCCTCAGAATGGGAGAAAATGTTTGCAGATGAAGCAACTGACAAAGGATTAATCGCCAAAATATACAAGAAGCTCATGCAGCTCAATATCAAAGAGACAAACAACCCTATCCAAAAATGGGCAGAAGACCTAAATAGACATTTCTCCAAAGAAGATATACAGATTGCCATCAAACACATGAAAGGATGCTCAACATCACTAATCATTAGAGAAATGCAAATCAAAACTACAATGAGGTATCACTTCACCCTAGTCAGAATGACCATCATCAAAAAGTCTACAAACAATATATGCTGGAAAGGGTGTGGAGAAAATGGAACCCTCTTGCACTGTTGGTGGGAATGTAAATTGATACAGCCACTATGGAGAACAATATGGAGGTTCCTTCAAAAACTAAAAATAGAACTACCGTATGACCCAGCCATCCTGCTACTGTGCATATACGCAGAGTAAACCATAATTCAAAAAGAGTCATGTACCACAATGTTCATTGCAGCACTATTTACAATAGCCAGGACATGGAAGCAACCTAAGTGTTCATCAACAGATGAATGGATAAAGAAAATGTGGCACATATATACAATGGAATATTACTCAGCCATAAAAAGAAATGCTATTGAATTATTTGTAGTGCAGTGGATGAACTTAGAGTCTGTCATAGAGAGTGAAGTAAGTCAGAAAGAGTAAAACAAATACTGTATGCTAACACATATATATGGAATCTAAAAAAAAAGAAAACCAAAAATGGTTCTGAAGAACCTAGGGGCAGGACAAGAATAAGACGCAGACGTAGAGAATGGACTTGAGGACACGGGGAGGGGAACGGTAGGCTGAGACGAAGTGAGAGAGTGGTATGGACATATATACACTACCAAATGTAAAATAGCTAGTGAGAAGCAGCCACATAGCACAGGGAGATCAACTCGGTGCTTTGTGACCACCTAGAGGGGTGTGATAGGGAAGTTGGGAGGGAGACGCAAGAGAGAGGGGATATAGGTATATATGTATACGTATAGCTGATTCACTCTGTGATACAGCAGAAACTAACACACCATTGTAAAACAATTATACTCCAATAAAGTTGTTTTTAAAAAAAACCTTTCAATGGCTCCCTGCAGACTTCTTAATAAAGTTCATTATTTTAAACAGGCAAAAAAAAAAAAGACAATATCTGGAGAGGGGTTGTGAATATCTTTTTTAAAATAAAGTTCCCAAGTATAGGGTGAGTGTCCTGGTATGCTGGTATGCCTGATACTGAAGGGTTTTATTACTTAAACTAAAATAGTCCTGGGCAAACCTTGGTTACCCTTGATGAAGTTGAGACTCCCTTTTAGACCGTTGTCTAAATGTTCTCACCATCTTTCTTACTTCACCCAATACAGACCCTTCCAATGTTTCTCACTGATGTGATTCAGAACTCCTAAGGATGGGGATAAGAACCTGGAACCTTCTGATGCAAAACATAAATATGTGAACAAGATGTTGGAAGATGCAATAAACGTGGCCTAAGGAGATAGAAAAAAGAAAGTGGATCTATGCTGACAAGAGGGAGAAGAATGGCAAAATATTTGAGGTTACGTGTAAAGTGGTAAGGAGGGATTTTTAAAATAACACGTTTTCTTTATTTGTATTTCTTCTTATTACTTTTTATTAAGAGATTAGCAACTTCCTTTGCACATCGGGTACACGGGGCCCCCTTGGTGTTCCTCCTGTTAGGAGAGTTTCTTTCAAGTTTGTTTCAGGTGTCTGTCCTGATATGTTCTGTATGAGGCAGTCATTGGGAACATCAGCTTGTGCTTGTGTTGGAGCCAGTATTGTCTCCACATCTACATTCCAAATGTGTCTAACTGTGGATCACTTCGGTTTTCCCTGGAGTCAAGTTGGACTGTTTGGAATTTATTGCACTTCAACATGCAGTATGAAAACTTTCATACAAAAACAAAGTATACCAATATTATGTAAACTTATAGAAAGTGCAAGTGTACTTGGTTGGGGTAAAGGTGAAATAGACCTAGGTACCTAAATCTAGAGGCAAAACTCCTACAGTTGATAGCTCACACATGCTTAGGAGTACATCCTCCTGCCCTTTCGAATAGAGCCTATGTGATGGTTTACTTGATGTGCACCACTACTTCTGGCTTGGATACACTCCCTAATATTTTTATTATCTGAACATTGCAAAAGGAATCTCCTTGGCACAGAGATGTTAGAATCCCCTGGATCCACCTGGTGGCTCATGAGCAGGTCCCTTATGTCACAAAATGCCAAAACTACACCTGTGAGGGTGAACAATTCTGAATCGGGCAAAGATTGCATTTGTATCTACCCTTCCTGTTTTTCCTGAAAATACCCCATCCACTTATAAAGGATACGAGTTGTTAGAGTGATGGAAAAGGGTAAAAGTGGGAGGGGATTATGCAATAGGGAAGGAGGTTATTAGCTTCACAAAATTTTGTGCAAATTTTCTTTGATCTGGACTTGAGATATCACATGGCCTGTTCATAAGTATAGATATAGGTAAAACTTTCTAGTGTTCTGCAAATACAACTTTCTAGTATTCTCTGCCCTCTGCCTTCACTTTCTATGCCTCAAAACCCACACTTCTAGTGAGAGAAGAAGCCCTGGAAACACCAAAGAAAATGATGTGATATTTCTTGAGTTTGAGCCATATTCCAGACTATTCATATTTTCCTATGCATTAACTCATTTAACCCTCATAATAGCCTTCCAAGGTAAATATGTTATCACCTCCATTTTACAGGAGGAAGCAGAAGGTCAGAAGAGAAAAAAATACCCAGAGCTACACAGCAAAGAGGTTGAAGGGCTCAGGTTCAGACCCATGCAGCTCCTACTCCTGATCTCTACTGGCTCTTGCTAGACTCCAGGGCTCTACCTCATTGTAGAGCAAGAATTCATCTGCTGAAAGCGAAGTGAGGCAGGTTTCACTAATCTGATAAATGTTTGAAATAATGAGATTGGAGGGCTGAGAGAGAGACAGCACTAATTAGTGACAGTTAAAAATATTGTAGGGCAGCACTGGAGCACTACAAACCCTAGGGCAGGGGTTTGTAGAAACACCAGTCTGCACACTCTGGTGATTTTAATTTTAAATCAGTGGTCTATCTGTTCGAACAGAAAGATAAACATTTGGGTTTCTCCAGACCAGTACACAACCAGATGGCATGCATATACCTCAAATAAGATGGGGTTTTACACAAGAGTGGTTTTGAAGAAGCAATGAAGGGCTTGGAGAATGCAGACCCTGCCAAGTTCTGGGCTTTATGGAATTTTGGGGAATAGGC
The DNA here is from genome assembly GCF_949987535.1 of Balaenoptera acutorostrata. NCBI lineage: Eukaryota > Metazoa > Chordata > Mammalia > Artiodactyla > Balaenopteridae > Balaenoptera > Balaenoptera acutorostrata. The sequence continues at coordinate 26,443,265 of NC_080075.1, read as the reverse complement.
AGCATCTGACTCAGAGGGTTGCAGGGACAATTGGCAGCCTAGAGAGAAGTCAGATTTCTATTCCAACAAGATATGGATAAAATCTTCAGGAAATAGTTTGATAATAGAAGATAATTGTGGGTTTTTTTTCTAACCTTATAATGAGGCGTCCATAAGGTATAACAGAAAGGTTTGGAAGTGAGAGAGAACAGAAAACAAGGAATGTATGATATTAAGAGGCAGGAAAGGATGGGCCTGCAGTATAGAGATTAGGAGGGTGGGGTGGAAAGGATACCTACCCAACATATCGCCCAAGGACTTTGGAGCATGGATTTGTCCTGGCTAGTTTATGCTGAGGCTCCAGAGTACTGACATCTGGTCCTCAGATGCTAAGATAGTGGTTGGCTAGAGCCTCATTTCCAATGTGTGTTCTTTCCAAGAATCACATGAGGGACTGAGGGAAGAGTGAGACAGAGAAGTTGTGTGGGGTAGAGAAATTCCTGGGTAGAATGATGTTTTGAGGCAGCCCACCCACATGCCTCAAGTTCCAAAGAATGTGAAAGGCATGAAAACAGATTTTCCCTCTACCCACCATCATATATGTGGGTAGAAAGCAAAAGATTTGAGCCAGAAACTGGTAGGTACACCCTGGCCTCTCAACAACGTACAGCACAAGCTTTTTCCCTTGCCCTCCCAGAACCTCCGCTGATAACTGGTTATCTATGCCAGTAGAAGTGTCAGTGTTTTGGGTAATGTCTCAGGGTGTTACTGAGTCGAAGTTCATACTGCTTGTCACACGACAGGCTAATAAGTTGAGAGATGAGGTGTTAGAGCAAGGAATAGTGACTTTATTCAGAAAGCCAGCAGACCAAGAAGATGGTGGACTAGTGTCCCAAAGAACCATCTTATCCAAGTTAGAATTCAGGCTTCCTTTATACTAAAAGGGGAGGGATTGTGGCTGGTTGTTGTAAACTTCTTGGTGCCAGCCAGAGGAGGGATGTGATTATCATTTTTTCTTCCAGCTGTCCATCTAGGTCTGGTCACTATGTTCCTATAAAGTTCCAACAAGACAATTGTTATGTTCTGTTCTGCAAATTTTAATTTCTATATGAATGGAAAAGTGCTACACCTTTAAAGGTCAAGTCTGGGAGACAGAGTCTTGAGAAAATGCTATTATGTATATTTCAGACTATAGACAACCTTCTTTTACAAAGGAGCAGAGCCAGCATGACCAAGCACAGGCAACAGAGCACAAAGATTAGAGCTAAAGGAATAGATCCAATATGGAGTCAGGTTTGTTCTTCTCTGTTACAATTGCAGGAGTTCTTGTGGTGATTTAGGGCAGAAGTCAGCCAGGGTCTTTGCTCTTGTGATAAAAGAAAGTCTTACCTGCTTTTATTTTATTTTTAAACTCTTTCACAACTAGGTGCTCTGCTGAGACTGTTGTTCTTGACCTGAATGTGAAGTCTTACCTTATTCATCAATATTCTTCTCTCAAGCTTTCCCCATGAAGCCAGGCAAGATTTCTCCAAGTGTGATCTGAAGACCACCCACATGAGAGAGACCCTATCTCATGCCGCCTCAGGCTTCCTGGTGCTGGGCTGTGGGTATACATGTTTATCAAGTTCCTTGATGTGCTCTCAGGTACATTTTAGTTTGAGAACCACTACTGGAATGTCCTGATCCCTCTCATTGCTCCTTTATTAATTGCTCCTATTTTCTCTGTGACCTTTAGTCATTCACTTACCAAAATCCATGAGAAAGTAAGATCTACAAGGAAAAGCAGGTTTGTTTATTTTCTTCACCAATGTATACTAAATTCTTAGAAGCATGCCACTCACATAGTAATTGCTTAATAAATATTTGTTAAATAAATGAAATGTTTTTTGAACGCTCACTTTGTGTCAGGCATTGGGCTAAGTGTTCAGGATGCCACAGCAAACCAAACAGGCACAGGCGGGCCTCTCAGTTCATGGCCTCAGTATTTGGGGAGGGGGAAGGGAGTGGCAGGCAAGTTGGAGACTAGACAAGCAACTGTATCAAGTGTAAAGAGTATTAGGGTAAAAGGTGGTGAAAACAATATCAGGGTTTGTGGATATGACTCAGGAGGCCGCTGAAGAGATGAAAAATCTGACACCCTTATTTTCATCATTCAGGTATAGATGCCCCCTCCTCACCCCAGTACTATCACAAAGGGTATCAGACCCAAGAAGACTCAGAGGAGAGGGAAGGTGGGAGGCAGATAGTGTGCTACCCACAGAAATAAAAGAGAGACACTAAGGGCATGGAAGAGCTCCAAACCATCCACGGAGTGCAGAGGTGAGGACAGAAGCCTGGGGCCATTTACATTTTAATGTCAGTGGGAGGTGGGGAACTCTCCGAATCTCTGTGGCATCTGAAGCCTTACCCAGAGTAACCAGCAGTAAAAGTCAGAAAGTTAAAAAGCGGATGGGCTTATCCAGTGCATAGCAGAAAAGGCAGTGTGAGAAGTTTACATTCCCACAGTGCAGCCAGCAGCTAGACAGGTAGAAGGAAGAGGGGGAGTGGGTGGAAGTTTTATAGCCAGAAATAAGCATGCATGTGGACACAGTGTCAGGGAGAAAGAGATCCAAACAGCAGATGTGGTGTGGTCCTGTCCACCTCATCCCTCAATTTTTCCCTTTGCCTTCAACATATTCAGACTTTCTTTTCAATTCAGTACTCCATCTGTTCCTACAGGGAAGTTTTGTTCTTTTTATTTTGAATAAAAAAGAAAACTGGCATTTAATCCTGCTGCTTGCTTTCTTCTATTTGACTGTAAGTTTATGAAAATTGTCCCTTTTTTTCCCCTGGCTACTAGAAAAGTCCAAGCTAAAGTCAATGCCCAGTTAAAATAACCAGATTTTCTTGGGCATTTGTTTCCTGTTCCCTCTCCTTATTTCAAAATATTTTTATTTCTACTTTAACAACTGTATTGCAATTGTTTCTATTCTTGAAAGCTGCCTTAAACTTTCTGGAAGTTTCATGCAGATATAAATTATGAATAAATAGAACTCCTGTGTCCATTTTCTCCCACACAGCAATCCCTTAACCCTTGACCTTACTATAGTCACATTGCCTCCTCCTTTGGCCTTTCCACAATCTCCATAATTATCCTTTGTTACTGTTCACTGCAGGCACCAACATACTCCTGGAACCTCTCAGCCCCTTCGTTTTCTCCTTGATTTCCACTTGCTGGCCTTGACACTGGCTCCCACGCCTGCCCTGACCCTTAAGTTTAGTGTTCATTGTTCTTCCCTTGCTCTGATGCCTCAACTATGTGTCCCAGATCTTGGCCACCATGACACCCATTCCACTTGAGTGGAATCAGAGTCATCTTTCTTTCCACAAAGGATTCCCCAAGAGAAATTGAGCACTTAGTTGAGGGGACCTAAGAAGGACTTAGTTCAAGGATCTTACACCTTGGCCCCAAACTCCAAGCAATAAAATAACTTAACTAAGGTCTCCCTTTGGATGCTGAAGAAAAAGAGGTGAAAAGTTGTGCTGAGTTTTTGTCTCTCTCAAAGACCAGGATTGAAGAATATGAGAAAGACATGGAGAAGATGAAGAACATAATTCCATTTGATAAGATGACCATTGAGGACTTGAATGAAATCTTCCCAGAAACCAAATTAGACAAGAAGAAGTACCCTTACCAGCCTCACAAGCCAACTGAAAATTTATAAACTCAACTCTGGGAGAAAGCTCTGGCCCTCGAATTATAAACTCTGCACATTAAAAATAATTATATACTGCAAATAGTCATTTAAAATAATTTCAAAGAGACAGAAAGCCTGGATCAGATGGGCATTTTCTGTTAATTTTGGATGATAGATTTCTGTCTTATAAGATTCTCTCATATATGAGAACACCTTATTTACCCACAAAAGGCTTTGGTAAACAAGAAATAATCCAGTGTGTTGGTGCATGGAGCATCAATAAAACATTAAAGTGAGCATTACTGGTAACTAGAATGTACTTTGGTGAGGCCTCCGTTCGTATGAAGAATATTATGAGCACATGCTGTTCCACAAACAGCAATGAGGTGTTCTACTTTAAGAAAAGATTATTAATAAATGTGTGTTACTTTGAATGTGTATTTACCTGGCCTTCCGGTGCCACTGAGTCTTCATTCTCCCTAAGACTGAACACTTGAGGGAAATGGACACAGCTCCATGGCTATTTTTCCCCAGCTGCTAGTGATCTCTTCATCCTTGGAAGTTCTAGCACTTTGTATCTTTCTGTTTTACTCTTTTCATATTATACTTTGCAAAGCAGCCATTATGTACTTTCTTATCTCCTCTGGCAGACTCAGGTAGAGGACACAATTCTCTTGCTGTCTTGAACATACTAAGTACTCAGTAAATATTTGTTGAAATGATGCCAGTGGAATCTCCAAAATCTATACCAGTGAATCTCAGGGGTAAAAAAAAAAAGGAGGCTTTATAAACATTCTACTCTTCCATATATTTTTCTCTTGTTAACAGAATATTCAGATATAACCAGATGTTATTTTATTTATTTGTTCATTTTCACCAAAATAAGACATTTTCCCTCTATTGGCAACTAAAACAGCCTGGCAGAAAATAACTCACAATAATACAATTAGTATTACATCCTTGTATAGCAATAGCAACAACACCAAAATTGCCTCTGAATTTCAGAAGAGTTTTGGATGCTAAAAGTTAACATTTAGTCACAATGCATGTGTACTGAGCACATACTAAGGAATGGCATTGGGTTAGGAATATTGAAAAGATTTTTTTTTTTTTTACCTCATAGAACTTAGAATCTAGTGGATGAGACAGACAATAAGATATTATCTGTCAAATATCCTTTAAGTACTCAATGCATAAGAGAGGTTAAACACAATTAACAAATTGACTGCCTCTCCATTTGCCATATGTCAAGGTTGATCCTAGGGGTTCTGTTTCACATCCAACCAGGAAACACCAGCATTCTTTCATTCTTCACACATTCAATGTTAGGCAAAAGGGAAGAGCTGGGCATCCTGCATGTCAAGGAGATCTTTAGCAACACCTGCTGCCTTCCTGGTCTCCAGGGAAGTATTTGCATATGGTCCCCATCACCTAGAAGGAACCAATGATTGAGAGCTGCAGGCATCTTGGGAAAAGGGACATTGTGGGTCATTGCACCCACATGCAAGTTGGTTCAGGAAGTTCAAAAACTACTCACATATCTGGAGAGAACCTCCAAAAGTAGCTTTGGATTTTCATGCTTTTATATTCATACTGTTCATAGATAATTTTGAATTGTAGGGTCTATTCTAGTATGGACCCAAATTTCTGAGAAATCCTCAGGTATTGCATGTACTGGTATTTCTTCCAAGCCCTGGAACACTAGTAAGAACTCACTCCAGGGCTTCCCTGGTGGCGCAGTGGTTGGGAATCTGCCTGCCGGTGCAGGGGACACGGGTTCGAGCCCTGGTCTGGGAGGATCCCACGTGCCGCGGAGCAGCTGGGCCCGTGAGCCACAATTACTGAGCCTGCGCGTCTGGAGCCTGTGCTCCGCAACGAGAGAGGCCGCGATAGTGAGAGGCCCGCGCACTGCGATGAAGAGTGG